>NW_015505189.1:1751183-1751866 GCF_001515645.1 Sinocyclocheilus grahami | reverse complement strand
TATGAATGGTTTGGAAAATTGGGCCAAATTAATCAGTTATAGTGTAGTTGGCAATCGAGAAAAATTGTAATGGTCAACAGACCTTAGCGTTTACCAAAAGAAGGGGGGAAAGCAGCTGTTCTTATATACATTAGAATAGTGCAAATGCTGAAATGTAATCCGTTTGATTTTATGTATTGAATGGTAAAGAAACCAATGTAAGTATCAGACTGTCTCAGTGAATTTGTGGTTTTCAACCAGAAAGAGCTTGCTATAGTTTTCAACAAAATCTGCATATTTACATGGTACAGTAGGTATTTTTTATTTAATTTTATTTTAGGAGATTTTGAAACGTAAAAATTGCTCTAGATCATAAATGGCAATTTATTTATCTATTTAATTTATTTTTTAGTTTCAGCACTATATTGGTAGTTTGGCAGATAGCTTTAGTCTAATAAGGCCTAAATGAGTAATTTAAGTAAAAAAATATAAATAATTGGCATGTAATAATTTTATATTTTTGTATAAAAAATATTATATAATATAATTTATATAATTAGTTTAAAATAATATAATGTTTTAGTTTGTTTTTCGTGTTAATTTTTATTCTTTGTGTGGAGAGTTGAAAAAACAAAGCATTTCACTGCATGCCGTAAGGCCTGCTGTGTATGATTGTATGTGTGAGACAAATAAAATTTTAATTT
>NW_015505189.1:1741233-1750542 GCF_001515645.1 Sinocyclocheilus grahami | reverse complement strand
AAGATGTTGTGTCTTTGGAAAATACCAGGTACCTGTTTTCCTCTCTAAATGTTCGAATGATAGACGCGACTGTGAATGTGCTTACATTCAGCTGAACTCATTGGCCAGCTTCCCTCATGGTCATCCCATGCACAAGAACATGGTCAACTAGTGTTGCCCATATTTTGTCAGGAACAAATGTTCTTTGGCCCCTTCCCCTTCCTCTCTGTCTCCCACCTCTTTCTGCTCTTTCACCGTTAGGGTCCATTTTCCAAAGCAAATAATCACCTGTGGTTTTTTTATATTACATGAGATTCTGATGGGTGTGTCATCAATTTTGCTACTTAGTGTTAACACATGCGTAATTGTGTGTTGATTGTATTCAGCTTGTGACAGTGTGAGTTAA
This sequence comes from Sinocyclocheilus grahami, assembly GCF_001515645.1. Lineage (NCBI taxonomy): Eukaryota > Metazoa > Chordata > Actinopteri > Cypriniformes > Cyprinidae > Sinocyclocheilus > Sinocyclocheilus grahami. The sequence continues at coordinate 1,750,157 of NW_015505189.1, read as the reverse complement.
TTATATTATAAAAGCATTTCACTGCATGCCGTAAGGCCTGCTGTGTATGATTGTATGTGTGAGACAAATAAAATTTTAATTTGAATATTGGTTTTAATTTTAAGAATCTGATTAGTAGTTTAGTTAGTCAAAAAATTTAAGAATATTGTGTGTGTGTGCATGTGTGGAAATATAAAAATATGTTTCTTTCTTTCTTTCTTTCTTTCTTTAGGAAAGAACTATAGGAAAGCAATCACTCTCTTGTTTTGTTTAAAAGGGTAATTTTTTCTATAACATTGAGGTCCCCAGAAATTCACTGTGAATTGACTTTCACGTGGAACTGTAGGCCTAATTTTAATAGATTTTGAACTCCGTTTTCAGACCATAGTGTAGACCAAAGCTGTAGGCCATCAACGAAAGCCTGACATGTAAAAATGTGCTTTAAGCTGCCAGTAAATGCTGTCCAGCGTTAACTGACTTCTGCCAGGACATGAATGTTCCCTCTGCACTATTAATTCATCATCTTAGGTCTCCCTCACATGCTAGACCAGCAGCACTGGCCCAAACATGCACTCACTTTTTTTAACACAACTGCGGTGACTTAAGCTCACAGATGTTTTTGGAAATGCTGCGTGTGAGGCCCGATTACAGAGTCTTTTCAGAGAACTTTTGCCACATACCGATGTTACCTGAAGCCAGCAACAGTCACAGAGCTAAAAACAACTGCTGTGTTTTGAAGAGGACCTTCAATGGCTATATTCTTGATAGAGCAGGGAGGTGCGGCAGTGTTTTGCTTGAAATGGCGGCTTCAGAAATTCTTAAATTGAATAGGGCCCTCAGGAACACATTCCTCTCACAAACCTGGACTGAACCCATCTCCCGAACTCTATTGGCTGATTATTTAACTTCCTGTAAATGCACAACAGCTCTATTATATCTTGCTAGAGGCCCTATCAAAAGGCCTTTTTAATATGGCAAGCACACTGCACAGACTGCCAGTGTTTTTGTAGTTGTACATGTTGTGAACTTCGGGGGGACCTTTGGAGATTTCTGCAGTCGCCAATGAAAAGTTTTCTATAACTATGTGGCAAATAGAGAAGGTTGTTTGGGAAATATCTATGCATTAACATTCATATATATATAGTTTTGCAATTTTAGCCTTTCACCCTATTTACTCTGACGCCAGCATGAAAAATCATATGGTTTTGGAGTCATTCTGCCAGGCGTACAGTATATTGATATTCAAGCCGGAATAGAATTCAATATGTCACCCCCTCCCTTAGAAAATCACCCCTTTCTCTGTAATTTCCATTGAAATTGTGTGCAAATGCAGTCATAGACACATTTATAACATCAAAAGGATTCAATTTTCTTTTCAATCACACAACAGTATGAATAGCTTTTTCCATTGAATCTAACTACGAGGAGCCATTACCCGACACCAAAAGATAGGTTGCCTTCACTTGCTTTTTATGAAAGTGTGTCAAACTATTTTATCTGTCTCCCATTTGTTCTAAGCTAACAGGCTGTCAAACAGGTTTGTTTCAAATTTTTCAGGGAAATGTCATTTCTTTCTTCTGGTGCCGGGTAATCACCGAAATTGTGTGCAAATGCAGTCATAGACACATTTATAACATCAAAAGGATTCAATTTTCTTTTCAATCACACAACAGTATGAATAGCTTTTCCCATTGAATCTAACTACGAGGAGCCATTACCCGACACCAAAAGATAGGTTGCCTTCACTTGCTTTTTATGAAAGTGTGTCAAACTATTTTATCTGTCTCCCATTTGTTCTAAGCTAACAGGCTGTCAAACAGGTTTGTTTCTAATTTTTCAGGGAAATGTCATTTCTTTCTTCTGGTGCCGGGTAATCACCAGAGATCCACACGTTTATTTTTTAATGCAGGCTGTAAGTGTCTTTAATACGTTAACTCCTCTGCCGAACGGTTTCCAGAAGCCTGTGGATGACAACTTCCGACTGCTAATTGCACTTGGTAAATTATTTGGAAAAGATGACATGAATAGCATTTCACTGACACCAACACACAGGGCATCAGATGAAGTGATGACCGCAGAACAAATGGTGTGAGTGCTTTTATTTCAGCAGGGAAATGTCTCGGAGCTCTCTGTTGAAAGGTTACAGTAAGTAAGTGTATATATATATATATATATATATATATATATATATATATATACTGTATGTGTGTGTGTGTGTGTGTGTATTTTCTAGATACATTTCTTAATTGCAAGTAGGGTTGCAAAGGGTGGAAAATTTCCGGAAACTTTCCAAAAATCCCTGGAATATCCTGGAAAGGTTCCAAAATTTCTGTAATGTTTCCCAAATTTACTGGAAATGTTGCACCTTTTTGCAACCCTAATTGCAAGTCAATAATAAATTAATTGAATGCAAATTAACTAATGATCAGTTATGCATATTATATAACATTATAATGGTTATTAGTATCAGAGGATATAATTTTATTTTTAATAGTATTACTGTTTTTCCATGTCATTACGATATTGCTGTCATCTTAAGGAAATATGCATATTAGGAAAATAGGCTGAAAATGCATTATGCTAATAATATGACCTAACTACTGGCTTTGATTTTCGAATGGTTAGCCGTTAAATGAATTTTGACAACCCAATGCTGTCATCTTTTAAATACCCCCTTTACACACACATACGCTCTCTGCTCTTCCACTATCATCAATCAGTTTGCACCATCCCTGACCCACCGCTGAGCAATGCTCCGCGCTCATAAAGCCATGCAATGCAGCAGATGGGCCACAATTTGCAACACGTATGTTTTTTAACATCCCGCCATCAGGGATTTTAATTATGTCTGGTCTCTTTTGGAACAGTCTGTTTACAATACAAATAAGCCCACACAACTGCACATGTACGAGAGCCCAAGAAAACGTAAGGATTCAAATGTCAATGCACATGTTAATTAGAGCAATTATAGTGTTCAATTCCAATGATTAAATTTGGCTTTGGTGTTAAGACAGTCTGTCAATCAACACAGTGTTTGGATTAGTTGTCAGGTTTTGTGTGAAATTGTATTACAGTATATTGACTAAAAGGCAAAAAGTGCTTTGAAATCTATATTTCCAGAGTCTATATCATGTGCACCCGTGTTATTCATATCATTGAGATTTTAAAAAACTATTATAGTTTTAGACATTTTCATTCTGTTTTTGTCACTTTTGGCAGGATGGATGGAGAAATGTTGACTTGGAATTTTTATAATATTTGATTTGATTTCAGTTATCTGTAAATAACCCTGTTGTGCACTGATGCTCACTACAGACTACTGAAAAGTGGATATAATTTTGTTCAGTGCTGTATTGATATTACTGAATGAAATATTCCTTTCGGTCTTCGTAATATTTATTGTTTGGTGTCAGAAATGTCGTGAGCTGGAATACTGTGTGCATATCATCCTTCAGATAATGTTAACATATATATATATATATATATATATATATATATATACTGTATGTGTGTGTGTGTGTGTGTGTATTTTCTAGATACATTTCTTAATTGCAAGTAGGGTTGCAAAGGGTGGAAAATTTCCGGAAACTTTCCAAAAATCCCTGGAATATCCTGGAAAGGTTCCAAAATTTCTGTAATGTTTCCCAAATTTACTGGAAATGTTGCACCTTTTTGCAACCCTAATTGCAAGTCAATAATAAATTAATTGAATGCAAATTAACTAATGATCAGTTATGCATATTATATAACATTATAATGGTTATTAGTATCAGAGGATATAATTTTATTTTTAATAGTATTACTGTTTTTCCATGTCATTACGATATTGCTGTCATCTTAAGGAAATATGCATATTAGGAAAATAGGCTGAAAATGCATTATGCTAATAATATGACCTAACTACTGGCTTTGATTTTCGAATGGTTAGCCGTTAAATGAATTTTGACAACCCAATGCTGTCATCTTTTAAATACCCCCTTTACACACACATACACTCTCTGCTCTTCCACTATCATCAATCAGTTTGCACCATCCCTGACCCACCGCTGAGCAATGCTCCGCGCTCATAAAGCCATGCAATGCAGCAGATGGGCCACAATTTGCAACACGTATGTTTTTTAACATCCCGCCATCAGGGATTTTAATTATGTCTGGTCTCTTTTGGAACAGTCTGTTTACAATACAAATAAGCCCACACAACTGCACATGTACGAGAGCCCAAGAAAACGTAAGGATTCAAATGTCAATGCACATGTTAATTAGAGCAATTATAGTGTTCAATTCCAATGATTAAATTTGGCTTTGGTGTTAAGACCGTCTGTCAATCAACACAGTGTTTGGATTAGTTGTCAGGTTTTGTGTGAAATTGTATTACAGTATATTGACTAAAAGGCAAAAAGTGCTTTGAAATCTATATTTCCAGAGTCTATATCATGTGCACCCGTGTTATTCATATCATTGAGATTTTAAAAAACTATTATAGTTTTAGACATTTTCATTCTGTTTTTGTCACTTTTGGCAGGATGGATGGAGAAATGTTGACTTGGAATTTTTATAATATTTGATTTGATTTCAGTTATCTGTAAATAACCCTGTTGTGCACTGATGCTCACTACAGACTACTGAAAAGTGGATATAATTTTGTTCAGTGCTGTATTGATATTACTGAATGAAATATTCCTTTCGGTCTTCGTAATATTTATTGTTTGGTGTCAGAAATGTCGTGAGCTGGAATACTGTGTGCATATCATCCTTCAGATAATGTTAACATCTTCATAATGTCTGGTTTCCTCATGTGAGATGGAATCTTATGGGCTGCATGTTGTGAAGGGTAAGATCCACTATGCTAAAAGTTTTTGTGTCATAATAGTTTCTCAGAGCACCCTTTCCTGAAATTTTCTATAGTTAGTGCTGGTTATCAGGTAGTCAGGATACCATGCAAATTAAAGGGTAGTGAAATAAAGAGATTGATAGAGTCACCAGAAGGCACAACATGCAAACATCTGCTGTGAACTGGTCTGAGAATCAATTGGATCCGCTCCATCAAATATTTACTGCCCTATTAGGACCTTCCCCAGTACCCATCATAACAGAGCTGCCCACTAAAGGGCGACTCCTCATGGAGCAAAAGGATGGTAGCAAGCCCTTCAGTGCATAACAAGTTCTGTTTTGAATATCTTGAACTTTGTTTCAAAAACAGATGGCTTGCATTTAAAAAAAACAACAAAAAAAAACGATCGTAACACGACAGCTGTGTGCATACCGCTAGCTGTTAGAGAAGTGTGCCTACCAAGACACCAACATTGGTTTTGTTTTCACATAGTTATTGTTCATTTTCAAGTGGCTCAAACAGAGCTTGACTGACTGTGAGACTTGGCATTATGTTTTTAAAGAAATGCATTATGCAGCATCAGTCAGTATCATTTAATAAATAATAACAAATGAAATATGTTACCACATTTTTGGGTTTGTTTAGTTTTGTTGTTTAATACATAGTTAAGGCTAATTTAATCATTTTGTTTATGCTGTCTCTAAAAGAAATTAATTTGGCAAGAATAATTTTAAATGCATTTAAAAATAGTTTTAAATTGCATTTGTGAAATAGTTTCCTCACTTGGCAATGCAAATGCTGGAACATACTGTGCTTGTGGAATTTGTATTGCTTTAGTACAGCTATATGCAGCACGTCTATGTGTGATGTATATGTAGTCGTGTTCTTTTAGGCCTGATTGTGAATCCTAAGAAGCTGCCATGTTGGAGGGCTGCTTCAGGCCCTGGTTCTGTGGGAACAGCAAAATAAACGCCATTATACCTGACAGCATATTCAGTTCCTCAGACATCACTGTGACAGGTGAGCTTCTTCAGGGTGGATAATTGTATCCTGGGTCTGTGGCACACTGCTTATCATTGATTCATGGTGAACAGAATGAACTCCTTGTGAATGTATAAAAATACATTTAAAAGTCCATTCTCCTCAACTAAAATCACAGCCCCCCAAACAACATGCTTTTGTCACTTCCAGTTTGCTTTCTCTGCCAGCACTGCTTTTAAGTGCTTGGCAGAGAGGACTGAGTATATATTTAAAGAATCTGACAGGTCGGACAGTAATGCAGTTGTCTGGGCTTTTATTTTCTACATGGAATCCGCTTTGCTAAGCCCTGGTACATTAGAATGAAGTGCCATGGCGGAAAGGAACGGAAAGAGATACTCCCTGCATGAAAGTTTTAAATTGCTAAAACCATGCTAAAGGAAAAATGAATATATTAATTGCAATTTGTCCAGACACATAAGGCGAAAGGCTTGCAACAATTAGCTAGGCCTTTAATAGTTAAAATAATTTCCTGTGAAAATTGTAATGCATGGATTTATGTTCTAATTTATTGATTTATGATGACGTTAAATTAAAAATGTAAGCAAATGTAAATTACTTGTCTTAAGCCTGTTACACACAAATGTTTTTGACATCTGCAAGGTTTTCCAGCCAGATTAAACCATAGTCGAAAGTTTAAGACAAAACCTCGGGCCCAAAATGGAGACCGAGGCGCATTACAATCTGGCTTCCTCCACAAACACTTAAGATTCCTTTTAACAAGCTCCAAATTGCAAGACCTTTTTTCAGTTTATCACCAGCATTCCCTATCATTTCTGCTTGTGGCATTGTATATCCATCATTGTAAATACACTTAAAATGTCACCGCTGTGACGTTTTTTTAAGAGGACACACCTAATACAGGGACACCACTGTTTCAAAATCACATCTGCTTTAACACACTACAATAGCAGCACAAGCAGAACTGGAAGCATCACAACCTTGGGTACAAGCCTAATTCATGTTGTTTCTTCAATCAAACACACAGTGTTCCAGTGCAGCCTCAGCCACAGCTGGAAAGCATCGTGAAAATGAGGACAGGACCAACGTTCTGCACCCAACACAACGCAGTGATCAAACCTGGCACTGGCTTTTATTCGCTCATAAAAATGTGTAAGGCCTGATTAGCTTCCCACATTTTCAGAGGATAAAGGAATTAAGGACCAATTTCCTGGTGTTGTAAACGTTAATGCTGAGAAAAAGGATGGCTGTTTGATTTTTGCAGGCTATGTTTGTAGTTGAGGTGGTTGGAAGGGTGATCATGTCAGTTGTGAAGGGGCCCACCCATGAAATATCGGCGGATGAAGAATGTAATACCCCATTTAATGTTAACTGCCTGTGTTTGGGACGTCTGGCTTCTGTATCCGCTTAGCGTGGTGTGAAATATCGCTCTTTTCTAAAACCGTGAGAGTGGCTTGTCTAAGATAATAACTGTGATAATTGAGTTCAATTGACACATCTACCAGTCAATTCTTCAATAGCAGATGAGAGATGGTGAAAAAGTGGCATGAAATCCAAACAAAACACAACCTCTCAAAGTATGCAGATGTAACCCATCAGTGATCATTTAGAGAATAGTCATTGACCCGTAACTTCTAGGAGGAAGTAGGAAATGACTAAACATCCATGTTGTTACCCATTTGTGTCAGTTGGTTCAGTGGGACCACAACCAAAAACGTCCTGAATTGACAGGAAACGGCATGTGTGTGGTGACTGTCTGGCGGGAGCGTGGGTACAGGAAAGAGGCAGGGCCAGAGCAGAGGACTGGACTTGGCAGACCGGCGCTCGGCATTGTGGGACGAGCCACTCGACATGTGAGAGCCCAGCCTGGCCATTCATCCACACCAGCGTTGCGCGCCGCCATGTGATTAGCATTGTCCTCTAGCAGATGGCCCATCATCTGTTTCAGGCGGCAGAGAAAAAAAGATGCCACCGCGAGAGCAGCCCGTCATTCTTACTATTAACTCATAAAGCTGCTATTGTGTTCAACCATATTTGAGCAGAATGAGGTGGTCTACAAATATATATTTAAAAAAACTTTTTAAATTCTTTGTAAAACTCTTAAGAATCACAGTATTACAATCCCTGTCGTTTCAGCAAGTACAAAATTATTTATTTATTTATTTATCTATTGACATTTTGACTTTCAATTTGCGAAAGACTTCATTTATGGCCTCGCAAAGCCACACCACTAGTGCCATTTCCTCTGCAATGGATAAATTGTATCAATGTCAAGCAGGATCAGAAATTCACAGGGGCTTCGGTCAAATATTATGCTCACTAAAGCTGTATTTATTTGATCAAAAATACTGCAAAACAGTAACATTGTTAATTATTATTATTATAATAATTTAAAATACATGTTTTCTATTTTAATATTTTTAAATGCTCAACGTTTTTGTGAAAACTGATATATTATTTTCAAGATTATTTGATGAATAGAAAGTTCAACAGAACAGCATTCTGTAACATTAAATGTCTTCACTTTTACTTTTGCTGACTAACAGCCTTTTTTAAAAAGAAAAAAAATTGACTACTAAACTTTTGAATGATAGTGTGTATATGTATGTTTACATTTAATTATTTAACAGACGCTTTTACATTTACATTTAGACATTTAGCAGACGCTTTTATCCAAAGCGACTTACAAATGAGGACAATGGAAGCAATCAAAATCAACAAAAGAGCAATGATACGCAAGTACTATAACAAGTCTCAGTTAGCTTAATGCAGTACACGAAGCAAGTTTTTTTAAATCATATAATACATAAAAAGAAAACAAATAGAAAAAGAATAGAGCGAGCTAGTGTTAGAGGCCTTTTTTGCTTTTGTTAATCAGAAGTCAGAAAGTCCGAATTATAATTGTATAATAAATAAAAAGAAAACAAATAGATAGAATGCAAAAAGATTAGAGAAGCAAGTTTAGGTATTCTTTTGAAAGAAAACAAGCAGTTAGTAAATAGAGTGCAAGTCTAAAAGGGACAAGTTTTTTATTTTATTTTTTTCATAAAGAATACTGTATAATTAGAATAGAGAGTTAGAGGGTCAAATAAAGATGGAAGAGATGTGTTTTTAG
>NW_015505189.1:1706098-1740225 GCF_001515645.1 Sinocyclocheilus grahami | reverse complement strand
ACATGTAGCAAGTTTTTTTTTAATCATATAATAAATAAAAAGAAAACAGACAGAATAGAAAAAGAATAGAGCAAGCTAGTGTTAAGAGGCCTTTTTTGCTTTTGTTAATCAGAAGTCAGAAAGTCCGAATTATAATTGTATAATAAATAAAAAGAAAACAAATAGATAGAATGCAAAAAGATTAGAGAAGCAAGTTTAGGTATTCTTTTGAAAGAAAACAAGCAGTTAGTAAATAGAGTGCAAGTCTAAAAGGGACAAGTTTTTTATTTTATTTTTTTCATAAAGAATACTGTATAATTAGAATAGAGAGTTAGAGGGTCAAATAAAGATGGGAGAGATGTGTTTTTAGCTTGAAGATGGCTAAGGACTCAGCTGCTCGGACTGAGTTGGGCAGGTCATTCCACCAGGAGGGAAAATTTAATTTAAAAGTCAGAGAAAGTGATTTTGTGCCTCTTTGGGATGGCACAATAAAGCGCCGTTCACTTGCAGAACGCAAGCTTCTAGCTTTTAGCCAAAGCAACTTAAAAATGAGGAGAACAATAGAAGCAATCAGAACAACAAGAGAGCCCTGTGACAAAATCTCAGTTAGTCTAGCACAGTACACAATAGGAAGGTTTTTGAGGGAAAAAATGAATAGAATAGGTAAGTGCTAGCATGAATTGGTCATGAATGTAAATTGTATATATATGTGAATGTATACAATTCTTAAAAAATGAAATTTACAGCATTTCTTTTTTCTGAGGAAAAGTATATATGAAAAAAATATATACGTTGAGGTCCAAAACAACACTGGAACCCACTAAAACATTTGATCAGAATATCTTTTTTCGTGTTCCAGGTTTGTTCATTATCATTTTAGGTGAACTTTGCTTTTAACAGGTTAAATGTTAATTTCTGACACCAATTTTAAGTGTTAAGTCACAAGTAGCTTTCACCTTCACAGGTGAGGGTGCTCTCCGTGATGGGCTCTCTCTTCCAGACCTACTCCCATGATCGGCCTAATAATTAAAGCTATCCTGCAACTGCTGCCGTACTGTGGAGCATCGGGCACATCAGGGGCCCGTGACATGATACAGAGAGACAGCTTAACTATTAAATATCCATCACGCCACGCCACGTCAGTCCTAATGCAATCAGAAACACATGACTACATCGCCTGGGCCCCCACTTCCATCCACAATGATTAAGTAAGTCTTTAATTTCCAAGACAAATAAAAAATGCAAGATAATTTTATCTTGAATGTAAATGACCTGTCTCCTCAGATGACAGTTCGGTGTGATTGGGAAAAGGGGGGGATCTACTGTAGCTGTGCAGACTAATACGAGGCTTTGTGTACTTCAGAGAGTATGCACATGGGCTGTGGTCTTTTTGCCGTATTATCATTTTAATGAAGCAGGGTATTTCTTTTGTGGTCGGGAGGCTCTAATGCAGTTGTCCAAGACTCCCCTTTCATCTGTCTTCTTCAAACGCTCAAGGTTGTTAAACAAATGGATGTGTCTGAGTATATAACGCTGATGTGGCCAGGCTGCTGTTGACTGGGCCAATTAGGGCTCGGAGAGAAAAGAATAAGGCATGTCTGTTCACTCACTCAAACGGTCATACAATACAGTCTGGCTGCTTTGTGTTTATTAAAATCATCTGGATCCTTAAGGATTTTGTAGAACACACTAGTATGACATTACTTTTTGATGGTTTTCATTATCAGGACTTCAACCGAGATTCTGTATTGTTATCTTGCTAAAATTGTTATATTACGATCTAATTATAATAAAATGTTTTCCTCGTTCCTGATATGTCATGAATTACCTAGTGCAGTTGTCTCCATGTTTAAATGAGTGTCTTTAGAAAAATGTTAAATTCTACACATAAGAGGTGATGATGCATACCTGTTCTCTTTATTTCATAGTGGGAATGTTGAAATAAGACGCTGCTGATTTCTCAACGTGCTAATTACTAAGCAAGCACTGATGTGCTATTGACTAAAAGTGTATTTGAGTGATATTGTCAGTCATAGGGTTGCAAAAAGGTGGAACATTTCGGAAACATTCCAGAAATTTTGGAAACCTTCCAGGATTTTTTGGGACTATTCCAGGGATTTTTGGAAAGTTTCCGGAAATTTACCGGACATTTTCCACCCCTTTGCAACCCTAGTCAGTCATGTTCTTTTCCATAACGTATGCAACAAAAATAGTGTTTTTGAGCAAGTATGGTATACGAGTTTGAATTTGATGCATTTCAAGAATTACATTAATACAATTTAGGAGTGAGCATTACGTTCAATAAATGCACATTTGATTTTAATTTAATATTAAATGCACTCATCTGATGTCCCCCTTGAAAGCAGTTCCTCATAATTTATATTATATTTGGTATTTGAAGGATTTGAAGGATTTGAAGGATTTGAAGGATTGATTAATTAGTACGTAAAACAAAATATAACAGTTCACATTATAGAGCTTTTTAGTATGCTGTTACATGCACGACATACCACTGTTACAGTTATATAGCACAACCTTTGTATACTTTAATTGTTTTTCACATGATTAAGTTATAAATTTAATTGACGCTAATGTGACTAATAAGATATTTGAGAAACATTTAGACATTTTCTAAATAAATGAGCAAAACCAAAGAGCTTCCCAGCTCTCCCCTAAAGATGACAGATAATGTATTGATCATGTTAGTTAAAATAATTGTGTAGTTGTCCACATTGTGTGTATCTTAAGGACATTCCTAAATGAATTTAAAAAATGCACAATTCTTTCCCGATCATGAATCAGGTCAAAATAGCCAAAGCATACGGTGTACGTCTATAGGTGAGATGAGCACTAGTGACTTTGACTCTGTATATCAGGGATGGTCTGTGTGTGTGTGTGTGTGTCTGGGTGGGTGGGGGGTTTTGTGTTGAAGCGGATGATTTGATGGGACTGGGGTGTCAGAGCAAGCAGACGCCGCCTGGTGTGTCTCCGATCTCATGTTTATGCAGAGATGAACTGATTTCTTTTGATTTGGCATTGAGGTTCTTGATTTACCGCTGACTAGTTGCTGGCAGACTTTCAGCAGAGTTCCACAGGTTCAGGGGTTCACTAATTACCTCTATGGCAGAGCAAGAGACACTCACACACTTAAAAACACAGCCTGGTCCATGCTAGCCACCTGCTCTTGTCCCAAATCTACCCACAAGCACATCATTTATGGTGGAGGAAATAGATTGCCTTGTTGTCAGAGTCCCCATCATGAAGAGACAAACTCTTTGGTTGCCTGATACTCACATTATTAATTCACACACACATACACACTCACACAGACATACAGAAGATGGATAAATATAAACATCTTTAAAGTGTCTCATCTGCAGTCAGCACTGAAGGGATCAGTGGGCGCCCTGTCAGTGTTTCAGAAATCCTGTTTACTTGGTTTTCAACACACAAAAAGCTGTAAAGCATAGTTTGTGGAGTCTTTCATTTTCTTTTCAAGTTATTGTGCTATCTTGAGTTTATAAAGGAGTGCATCTCTCTTCCAACATCATGCTAAGCATATGCCAGTCTTCTTCAGGACTGTAAAGTATCAATCCTTTTTTTCTAGAAGATGCAAGTTCAACTTCAGGGTGTAGCTGGCTGGGTTGCTGAGGGCCAATATGAGAGCAGAATGGTGCATGTGGGTGCTTGAATGAGAGGGTAAGAGGTCCACCAGACCTGGCAGGCATGTGTGTGTGTGTGCACGCACAGTTAGCATGACGGGAGTCATGTGGATAAATCACCATTCACTCCGGGAGCAGTCACAGTCAATGACATATTCACTGGCTGCTTCAACAGCTCATTTGATAACACTCTCCTCACGTCCATTCTGTTTTTTTTCTTCCACGAGATGAAAAGCTGGCTGAAAATCTCATCAGCTCAGTGAGGCAGGGCTGATAGTAACTCAAGATAAAGGAGGGAGGAGGTGCCTCCTAATTAATTAACTTTCCGTGGCCTGCCATGGGCGGAGAGAGACCACAACACCCCGCCTTTTCCAGGGGGCTTTCAATTAGACATGCGTTATAATTAAATGCGATGTCAGTGGGACCAGGCAAGACCTGGCAGATCTATGTCTACAGTTTAGTTACTCACATTCATCATTTTGACTGATGGCTGCAGCCTACAGGAATATTGTCTTGGATTGTTTCTGTTGTTGTATGTCTTTTTTTTTTTTTTTTTTTTGAGGGCAGGCTAATAGAGCCGCTCGGTCGCCACCCCTCGTGTTCATGCGCTATTGATGTATTGTTTGTTTGTTTGTTCATATTTTCTCAATAGTTTAATTTGAGTGAAATATAGGACGTAAACATTTTGGTTTTAATTTAATTCCTATTGCACATAGTGGCTGTACACTATAAAAACTAGTAACCTGCAGTTGTTACCCTATAGAGCTATTTCTACCTGATGTAACCCATAAAGTTAATTTTTAACCCATAATTTTAGTTTTTAGGTATAGGTTGATTCAGTGATGTTAAATAATATTTTTGACTTTATCATTGACCATTTTTTCCCTCAGTATAGTGAGCTACCTATATGCTTTTTAAAGCATGTTGATTATACATATACATTTTCCATGATGAGAAGTATAGTTTTTTTTTAATCTAATTTATAATGTATTTATTTCTTCAATCATTTATACAGTTTACCACACATGTATTATAGGCCTAATACATAAAAACTAAATTACAACTGTAATCTTTAGAGGGGGGTCACAGTACAGCACTTGAAAACATTCACTTAATTCTGTTATTTATAATAAGACTAACCTACTGAAAGATATTCTTTCTGGTGACTTATGCTGGACTTCTCCAATCATTTAGTCATCTTAAACTCCGCCCCTGCAAGGCAGCTCACTGTGTTTTGGAACAGAGCCTCAGTGTGTGAAAAGAGCTCTTAAGAAGCTACTCCTACTTTATATGCAACACGCAAACACAAACACACATTGCTAACGTGTCATTGGCCTCCAGGTATCCACTTGTTTTGTCTGATATTTTACAGTCGCATAGCAAGTGTGAGGATTAGTGCCCACAGTGCTGGAGCTAGTCACATGCTGATCACATGGCTTCAGGACATAGCCTAATGTAATTCTTTCTTGTTCTTCACTAAGTTAACTGTGCTTTCATGCTGAGAATACTCCCAAACTTCAGAACCTGTGCGCTCCCTTCTGCGAGACCTCCACCTCACTCTGAATGCTGTGTGTTGTCTCTGCTTTGTCTCTCACCACAAAGCATTTCGACCCTTTCTGTCTGTAGAAACACACTTCGCACACTTTGAAGTTTACAGTTGTGGGATTCCACCTTGGGTCCTGCTCCATTTCTTTCCAGTCATAAACCCGATTCGGACGGTAATTGTTTCTCATATGGACGTCTGTAAAAATAAATTTACATATCACCTCAGTGATAAAACTCATGGATTCGGATGGCGATTTATTCACAGTGGAAGAGCAAGTTCTGTGATCCTACGAACCCAGGAACGTGCTGCTCACGTGGCCAGTCACATGATTGTCTGCTGTAAATAAAATGAATTTTATTTACAAATGTATTCTTATTATCGTGTAAAATGAATTTAAAAATACTTATTTTTATGTAAAATGTATTCTTATTATTCCAAGCATATTTTATAATATATAATCCTATTTATTATTTGATTATTTAAATCTCCTGTTTAAAAATAGGAAAATAGATGCTCAATAGTTATACGCTATATATAATAATTATACACGATATATAATAAAGACCCATTTCGAATGTTTACGTGCTTTTCTTCTCTTTCTGCTCCCAGTCTCTGTGGTGGAGCAGTTATGGAGTATTATTATTTTAAATACTTTCCAGCATTTCAGAAATAGGCTAAATATGTAAGCAAATTACACTGAAGTTGGCTACAATGTTACCTTACGGTGTTCGGGAGTGCTCAAAAAGCGTTTAAACACTGAATTTTGAATCAATTTCTTCTCGTAAACTCAGAGATGTGGATTTGGCAATTAAATTACCACACAAACTTGGTGTTTGCCAAAAAACAGTAGGTAATTCGGCCGGGGATTTTTACGGTGGCGGTGAGAGAAAAACACCGATATTCTGGATTCAGACGGCGTTAAAATCACCAACTACCCTGTAAATGATGAAAATCACTTACGTCCCCCTGAGAAACAATTACAGTCCGAATAGGGCTATAGACACAGTCTGACTGTTCACCAAAGGTCTCGGATACTTTCTGAAGATGTCCTTGGATATTTTATTTGAATGTAAAATACCTGTTTAACCCTTTGATGCATAAATTATTTAATCATTTTTTTTAACTTCATGTTTCTTTTTACTTCAAAACAAGATATGTAATATTGCAAGATATGTAACTTTATAATCATTCCCTGTAGTAATAATAATAAATCAAAGTATATATGTTTTAAAGAATTCCACATTCGTCTAATGATAAAGAATATAGAGGTAAATATTCTGGACACATTTGATGCATCACCTCTTCATTAACTGTGTTAAATTTATTTTGCCATTTAAAAAATAAATAAATATATAGAAAGCACATTCATTTAAAATTATAGGTATTATGGGTAAACCTGGATGGTCACAAATAAATTTTTTTAAAGATCTCTTCACTTTGGTGGACAACTTGTATTAGAGCAGGGTTTCCCAAACGGCATCCATGAGTTGATGGAAAAATAATAATTAATTCAATCATTATGTCAGTGTTTATTAATAGGGCTGCACAAATAATGAAGTGAAGTGAAGTGAAGTGACATGTGGCCAAGTATGGTGACCCATACTTGGAATTAGTGCTCTGCATTTATCCCATCCAACGTCCACACACAGCAGTGAACACACACCCGGAGCAGTGGGCAGCCATTTATGCTGCGGCGCCCGGGGAGCAGTTGGGGGTTCGGTGCCTTGCTCAAGGGCACCTCAGTCGTGATATTGAAGGTGGAAGAGAGCGCTGTACATTCACTCCCCCCACCTACAATCCCTGCCGGTACGAGACTCGAACCCGCAACCTCTAACCATTAGGCCACGACTTCCCCTAATCAAAGTAAAATAAAAATTATGATCTGGCTTAGTACAAATTGCTTACTAAAAACAATGAAATATTTGTTTGTGACCATTAACTGACATCAGAGAACCATATTGTTAAATTATTGGAATCTATTAACTTAAAAAGGTTTGACTGGCAAGAAAGTTTGAGGAAAACTGCTTGCTTGGTAAAGTTGTGATCTGAAAGGAAAAATATTAGCCGTATGACTTATTTCAGGCTGATATAAATATTCAGTTTAGCATTACAAAGAATAATTCAACCGTTAATATTGCTCTCTTTTATTTCCTGTACTGTGACACCGCTTTTGCCTCTGCAGATACAGATTACAATGTCAATGAATTGTCTCAGCAGCAGCTGTACTTCTGACTGCACAAGCAGGAATCCATCCACTCACACCTCTAAACCTAAACTACACCCAGAGGAACAGTTGCTTTATGCCCCTCTTAATCAGCAGGACTAAAATTGAAGATGACTTCAAAGAGATATGATGTCTTTTATTCTGTAATTCTTTTCCGCTCGTACACATCTTCAGCAATGATTTACTGCCATGTTGGATTTGTGTGTATGTGTGTTTCTATGTTTCTATTCTGAGACTGCACAGCTGGTGTCAGTATTTCAAACAGCATGTTTCTGTTGTCTTTGTTTTTTATTGGCTTTCTGTACCATTTGGGGTGACCAGCTGTGGTGATTGCCTTTCCTTTTTTGGCTTTTCCTTGTGTGTAATTTGTGCGGTGCTCAAAAAGGCCTTGGAAAAGACTTGAAATAGACAACTAAAAGCAATATGTCAGCACGTGAGAGAATGTCTCATGGAGATCTCCATTGGAAACTAAACTGACCTGTAGCCTAGATTAAAGGGTATGTTCTCCTGGGTCTTGCATGTCGCTGAGCTTTTTGTAATGTCTGTTGCTGTGTATGTGTAATTCTGCATATGTGTATCACCTGCAGTTTCCTATTACAGTGTCACAACAGCAGCATCTTATTTCTCAGTCACACTTAATTAAGAGATCCAAAATTTATTTATTACATTATTTGATCAAAAATGCAGTAAAAATAGTAAAATGTAAAATATTATTTCAATTTTAAAAAAAAATTTATGTAATTTATTTCTGTAATGGCAAAGCTAAATAGCAGTCATTACTCCAGTCTTCAGTGTCACATAATTCTTCAGAAATCATTGTAATATGCTTATTTGGTGATTTATTATCAATATTATTATTATTATTATTATCAAAATTGAAAAAAGCTTTGCTGTTGAATATTTTTGTGGAAACTGATTATATTTTCAGCATTCTTTATTGAATAAAAAGTTAAAAAAATTAAAAAAAAAACTGCATTTATTCATTTTTTGTAACAATATAAAAGTCGCTGCTGTCAACTTTTGATAAATGTAATGCATTTTCGCTAAATAAAAGTAGCAATGCCCTCCCCCCCCCCAAAAAAAAACTTTACTGACTCCACTTTTGAACCATAATATATCTACGTCTTTCCCTCAATGTCTTTAGACACAATATAAGACCAAATATCGTATGAAAAAATTGGTGTCTTCTAGTGTCTAAACTAGATTATGAAAAATAGTTTTTATACAAGAGTTTAACATGTTTTTTCAGGCATAAAATATATATTCATGTACATGGCTAAATCGTGGTTTATAGAAGCATATTGATAACTCAGGAAACATCAGTTTTTACACTGTGGTGGCAAGGTGTCATTTTGACTGAAACATGCCACAAACTGTCTATTGATGAGCCCAAGTTCCCTAACCTCCCCCATCTTCACTATTTTTCATTGCTTTGTTAAAGAGAGGGTGCCCGCAGTGGGGAGAATCAGTGGCTGTCATTGCTTTTTAGCCACTGCGCTGGCCCTGCCTGTCCATCTGCCTGGATGGAGACTCAGTGAAATTGCTGTATTCCATAACAGACTCGGGCATTCTGGGCCGACTCACAATGAATGTTGTTGTAATTTCTGCTGTCACGGGGGCAATGGATGCCCCTCCGCATTTTTCTCCTTCTGTTTTTTTTTTTTTTGCCTGTTGGTCCATGTGCAGGGGCAATTTACATAGAGACATTAATGTAACTGTCATGTTCTATCCCAGAGCAGTCATGCAGAACTGCTAAGAGACAGGCCGAGCTGCAATACTAATGCTCGTAGTTCAGAGAGATGGGGCAGCGCCACAAACTTAATGGAATTAAGTAAAGAATTCTCCTATTTACCACTATGGCAGATAAGTGAGCGAAAGAGAGAGGGGCGAACATTTAAATAAGCACTGAAGTCGAAATAAATGGCAAAACACATGGAGGAAAACATTTGAGGAAGTCATTTATATCTGGTGGTGATTTGGAGAGAGAGAGAGAGAGATCAGTTGGAGATGGTAATGAAATATCTGTGTTAGACACGCATGCTGCTTACAGCATCAGCACTACACATCTGAGAAGTTCAAGAACATGGTTCAGGCCATAAGCGTAATATTAACTGGTCAATGCATGCTTTTATTGCACTATTTTCTCTCTCTGTCCTCATATGGCCTGTAAACGAGGGGCCAATACAAAGTTAAATAGAACGGAGGCTCATCAACAAATTTTATTTTGTTTGGAAATTGTATATTGCATTTGCGGGTCACTCTTTTAACATTAACATTGTCTATTTTCAGTGTTTTTTATTATATTTTGATAAATGGTGGGGTGTGGATGTAACACAGAATAGATGAATAGGTCCTTGTATTGTCTGATTCCAGACCAGCACTGATTCAGTTAGGGAGTGAGAAACTATTACTTTAATGGCTGTCTGTTTCACCCTGCATTTGAATGCTTTGTAGTTGGTTTAATTATCCTTTTCAATGATGTTTCTTAGATACTATTTGCATGTGTTTGTACCTGTGCTGTGTCAGTAGTACCTGTTCTTGCTGAAACAGTGGACTCAGACTTTGTCATTTACTCTCTACTCACCTTTAACAGTGTAATAAAAGTAGCATAACTGTATCTCTTTATAATATGTTGTGATGAATAGTTTGTTACTTTTTAGATTTTATGAAATCAAATTATGTAATCAAAACAGTTTTTGTAATAAACACATTATTTGTCTGAAATCATTTTAAAGGGATGGTGCACCCACAAATGAAAATTACCACATGATTTACTCACCCTCAAGCCATCCAGGTGTATATGACTTTCTTCTTTCAGATGAATAAAAACAGAGTTATATTTAAAAATGTCCTGGCTCTTCCAGGCTTTATAATGGCTGTGAATGGACTATTTGCAGCATATGTATTATTCAGTTGTCCAATAGAAGTCCAATAAACTGCATCCATCCATCATAAAAAGTGTCCCACACAGCTCCACGCGAGTATGACAGTTAGCGGAAGCTAGAGATTATGGTTTATAAAGTTTTAAAAATTAATATTTTTCTTACAAAAACGTATCGATTCACTTCAGGAGGCCTTTATTCACTCCCCGGAGCCACGTGGAGTACTTCTTATGATGAATGGATGCACTTTATTGGACTATTGAAACATAACACCCATTAACTGCCATTATAAAGCTTGGAAGAGCCAAGACATTTTTTAATATAACTCTGATTGGATTTGTCTGAAAGAAGAAAGTCAAATACACCTAGGATGCCTTGAGGGTGAGTAAATCATCATCATGGGCTAATTTTCCTTTTTGGGTGAACTGTCCCTTTAATATAAATACAATTATTATGTGAAATTAGATTTTTATTTTTATTTTTGGATATTTATTTTTTGTATATTTATTTCTATAGACGAAAAAAGAGAAAAGAAAAAAGAAAAGATAGTCACACAGGTTTGCAATGATGACAACTTATGACAAACTATTCATTTTTGGGTCTCTAAAAGCACTAATACTTTACAGTTTTTCTCGAATGTTGAAATACTATAACCAGGCATTTGAACTAAAATTGCAAAATCATAACGCCATTTTTCAAAAAGCACACCCATGTTGCTGAACTATAAACACTATTCCCCTGCTTTAATACATGAGTCAGATTTGGTGAACTGTTACTGCAAAACTCTACACACAAATCCCTACATTTCTCAGTGCTTACACCATGTGGTCATTTAGAAAGCACTAGCATTCATGGCGGTGGAAAGTGTATGACCGAGAACCTTATATCCGTGCTCACCTCCTCCAGGCCATGGAAGAAGCCTGCCTAGACATACCAGTAGATGCATGCCAGTGGTAGATCACGCATGCAAGAGGATTTTACCCTCGCTGCCTGGCTTGGGCCGATATAGCCTGTGATGTGGATGAGATTCTCTGGCCTGACCCAGAACAAAGACGGGATGCTGAGGCGGAATAATAATAATAATATTTTTTTTACAGTTGTGCTGTGTAGTACATGAATGAATAAAAATGTGCCAATGTATATACATTGATTGTGTCTTGTGTTCATGTGAAAAGGTTTTTAGGGAGAGAACCACAAGCAACATAACTTACCAGTTTTGGATATATTGTTTTGAATTTATTGCACCAGTGTGTAATACTGTGTTGTAGTGTGTGTGTTTTTGAAAGCTTGTGTGTGATGTCTCAGGGAAAAGTTTGGTTTTTCAGCAAGAGTGAATAATTTTGAGTGTAGAGCTTCATTTTGACCTGAAAATGTGATGTTTGGGGAATTGGGTGAGACGTTATGGATTTGTGTGTACTGTTTTGAGAATACGAGGCGTAGTTTCAAGAAATGTGTTTAAGCAATCGAGAAAAACTGTAATACAACTTTCTTTACAAAAAATAAAAAAATGATATCTGTTTTTCTTACTGTACTTCATGCTTTGATTCATAAATTCGCTCGTAGCATTTACACTGATTGATTTTAGCTTTTAGTGTTGTATTTTTTATTTATTTAGGCCAAAACAT
Organism: Sinocyclocheilus grahami; assembly: GCF_001515645.1. Lineage (NCBI taxonomy): Eukaryota > Metazoa > Chordata > Actinopteri > Cypriniformes > Cyprinidae > Sinocyclocheilus > Sinocyclocheilus grahami. The sequence continues at coordinate 1,728,307 of NW_015505189.1, read as the reverse complement.
AAAAATAATTATTGACTTGTTGCATCGACCTGAATTTTAATATTGGTGCATCATTATCCATTTATTTCTGTAAACAATTGTTGTGCTTTTTGCGCTTGTTTGTTTGTTGTGATCTGTCTTTGATATTTTATAACATTAGCGAAAAACACAGTTTGACCTTTTTGAACCAAACATTCCCGTTCCAAATCCTGGGAGAATAATAATTGTGGTGTTGTGTACTCCTTCACCAGTGCTGCATTACATAGCTCCTTTTCCCTGGTGAGCGACTGGGCTTTCAGAAAGCAAGGCCCATCTGACTGTCATAGACGTTCCATTCCATCAAACAGGCAGAGGGAGTATTGTGTTTCTTTGTGGGCATTTGAGCTGACATGGTCTGTGTGTGTCTGCGAAAACTATTTCTCTGTCAAGAGAATCGAGCAGGGAATGCCGGGGCCTTGTAACATTAAACGCTGAAAGCGTGCCTTGTTTTCAGCAGGGACATGGCAGAAAACAGGAGCTGGGGTAAATGGAAGGCCTGCTGTGGGGTGGTCTTTTTCATGGTGATTAACTCAAATGACACACAACCAGAGGGACACTTGCTGCCTCCACATTAATGCCTTTTAGGAGGAACGGCGGCACTCCTCATATGAATGTGTCTGCCTCACTACCAGGGGAAAGAGCGAGAGAGAGATGGAGAAGAAAGGAGAGCAGCTATTGAAGATGGCATCTCTGCTCTCCCAGTATACACTTTGGATGCTTTCCACATTTTGATTTAATAATGGCCTGCCATGTAGATCTTTATTCATGTGGCTGGAAGGATAAGTGCCGATGTGTGTCATTATGTCCACCCTGCCACAAAACCCAGCGAAATTAGGTCAGAGTATGTACATATACCACAAATGCAAGAAAAATGGCAAATTTGTCCTTTTTGTATAGGAAGAAATGCATGTGCAGTCGGAGCTGTGACCTTGTGGATTGCGCTGAGGTGCTTATGTGGGAGCCACAGGTTGATTCTGGCCTATGTAATGTCCCAAAACGGACCTCTGACATCCAATGAGAAACACTTTTTTTGCAAAGGCCGAAATATGTTGAGCAAGGTCAAAACAACGGCATCTTCCAGTTAAAATTAGGGTTTTTTGGGGGGTTTTTTTGCTCCTGCAAAGATGAGGCTTTCATGAGGTTAAAAAGCTAAACTTTATTCTTATTATAACTTTGATTAGAGCTTCACAACTTTACTATCATAAATCAGTCAACACAATCATCAGAAATGTAGGGTTTCCTAACAATAAACCTACCCCTACTTGCATTTTACATTGAATTTAAAACCTCAGAAGTGTTCACTGCATTTTCTGATTCATTTTAACTAGTTTCAGCACCTTCAATGTGAATTCTGTCAGTTTTTGTTTTCTTGGAGTCTATTGCTAGCATCTTGCTCCACCAGTGATCAGCAGATCTACAACAAAATATTTCACATAGTTTGCATATATCCAAAATCAGTATTTGCACTGAATATTGGTACAGTGTATGCAAAATTAAAAACCTGTCAGCATCTGTGGATAGATAGAGATTCAAGAGTGCCTGCAGTTTTGCTTGTTTACATGATTCAGAATGTCGTGCTCATTAACTTCTGAGGTCTTCACCTTCATCCGTCTATTCTTTGTCTCCTCTCCTCCTCCTCCTACTCAGGCTTACTGATGTATGGCTGATAATGTGAGGGAAATCACTTGGTCATGCTTGAAATCGCCCTGTACGTATGCGTTCTATCAGCCGTAAATACTGTGTTTGAAGCCACAACCGCAACTCATTTAAACTATTAATCTTTCATTAATGCCCCCTCTTCATGAAATCATAATCGTTTGCGCAGCCTGATCTTAATTGCTCGCTATAGTTTTGTTTTGCATTGCTGCCAGGAATCAATTAATCTTTTTTGGCAGTCAACAAGAGCTATTGTAATATGACACAGTGTAAACAGTTTGCACTGAATAAAGAATGAGTGAATAATGGATTGTTTAAATCTATTTATAAAGCATCCTGTTTAGCAGCGTGAAAGCTGGTTGTTGTCTTTCTCCGGGGATGGAGAATGTAATCTTTCTCTCTCACTTATTCATACGCCTCTTTTTGACAGGAGAAGTTTCTGGTTCATAATGAAGTCCACCAGTCCCAAACAGAGCTGATAGTCACCATCCATCAGTGTGACAACACGAGGAACATGCAGTAAAACGGCATGCATGTATCCGTGTAAAGAGGACAGGTGGGGAGACATGCTGTTTTGACATGGAAGAGAATTTCAAGTTCTTTTTATGTGGGAATCAGACAGTGTGTGTGTGTGTGTGTGTGTGTGTGTGTGTGTGTGTGTGTCTGAACTTTTTAAGTGAGTAGGTTTTTCTAAACTTTTTCAAAAAGTTCCCAGAAGAATAGCAAAACAGAAAACAGGCTTTCCTATATGTAAAATAAATTGATAAAGGTACAAAAGTTGTTTTAGAGTATTCTATTCTATTCTATCACATTATGTTATATTGTATATCATATTATAATTTACATTATAATATAGGGTAAGGCTAGGAAATAGAAAATATCATTAGTTCAGTTTAAAAACAATATAGTAACAGTAACAGTATAGAAAAAGGATCACCCACTTGTGTCAGTATTTTGTTGAACCACCTTTTGCTTTAATTACAGCCTTTTGTCTGTTGGGATCTGTCTCTGTCTCTACTAACTTTGCACATAAAAACTTTGCAATATTTGCCCACTCTTTTTTGCAGAACTGCTCAAATCCGTTTAAATTTGATGGTGACCGTTTGTGGACTGCAGTCTTCAAGTCATTCCACAGATTTTCAATGGGGTTTAAGTCTGGGCTCTGACTAGGCCATGCAAGGACAATCACCTTTTTCTCCTTCAACCACTGTGTGCTCAGTTTTGCTGTGTGCTTTGGGTCATTGGCATGTTGAATGGTAAACCTTCTTCAGGGCTCGCAAAATGTCAAAATCCCTGGTAGCCCTTCGGGCAGGTACTCTTAAGACTTTGGTAGCCTGAAAATTAATTTAACTAGCCCAATAAAAAAATACCTTTTTTTTTAAATATAGAAAATCAGATAGGAGTTTAAATGTCAATGAAAACTATTTTCAATACACAAATATGAAGGAAGGAATTTTATTTCACTATTTGCTGGGTGTCTGCAGAATTATTTTTTTAATTTATGACCCATTTTAAGAGCTGCACAAGTAAAATGAACACAGTATGAGTGGGCTTGGACAATGTCTATGGTAGCATACAGTATTGAGCCATAAAATTACATGATTTACAGTTCAGATACAGGTTTTCACAAAAACAAAAATATTATACAACAGCATTTCAGCCTTTAGACCATTTTTATGAAAAGGGATAAATCAAGCATATCAATTGTCAATTTAAAATGTATAAATATTACTGTCTTAATTGTTTAGATTTTTAGAAGGCACATTAACTTCATTCTCATTTACAACTCTGTGTTTTCTGCGTAAAAACATGAGTTGATATTTGCATTGATTTGACCATGAACAGCAAGAAAGGCTTATTGGAAATGCAAATTCATTCTCTGTCACGAGGTGGCGCTTTAGGAGCGCTGAATTATTGCGGTTTCCCGGTAACGGCTGCGCACAAAGCAGCTCCATGCTCATACACGCTGCTTTATCAGGAATTATAGGGAAAATTAAATTAAAATGCCAATGACACGTTTCTGAGGACAGTCGGTTGCCTTCAGATACATTCAAATAAAGACATCCACGCCGCGTTTTGACTTGACACGTGCAGCGCTTATATTTATTCAATGACATCATTGCCTTTTGAAGTTTAATCCAGCCGTATCGCGACTCTTGTGTTTCCATCCCCAACTGCATACCATTTAACGTATTTAAAACTTTTTATGGCCTTAAGTTTGATACAACTCACTTTAGGAGTTTTTAAGGACCAGCGGGAGATCTGATAGCCCATCGGGCAGAGTGGTGATACATTTTGGTAGTCCGACTGGAAAACACAATAGCCCCGGGACGTCGGGCTAGACAATTTTCTGGAAGAGGGCAGCAGATTTTCCTCAAGAATTTGATGGTATTTTGCCCCATCTGTTTTTCCTTCTATCCTGACAAGTGCTTCAGTCTCTGCTGCAGAGAAACACCCCCATAACAGGATCTTACCTCCTCCATGCTTTACTGTAACAATGCTGTTATTTGGATGGTGAGCTGTATTGGATTTCTGCCAGACAAATTGTTTGGTGTTGAGGCCAAATAATTACATTTTATTTAATTTTAGTCTCTTCTGTCTCAGAATTTTAAAGGTATGTTTTGGCAAAGCTCAGTCATGACTGTATGTGGCCTTTCCTAGGAGTGGCTTTTTTAAAACCCTCCCGTACAAACCAGATTTGTGGAGAATTTGTGATATTGTTGTCACATGCACACAATGACCACTCTTTGTCATAAATTCCTGCAACTGCTTCAGAGTTGCTGTTGGCCTCTTGGTATCCTCTCTGACCAGTTTCCTCCTGGCTCTTTCATCCAGTTTGGAGCGACGTCCTGATCCAGGGAGGGTCTGTGTTGTATCAAATACCTTCCACTTCTTCATAGACTTCACTGTGCTTCTAGGCATTGATAAATCCTTTGAAAAATGTTTGTATCCATCTTCTGACTTGTGCCTGTCCACAGCTTTATCCCGGAGATTTTTGACAGTGCCTTGCCATCCATAGTTGATTTGTTTGCTTCAGTTGCACTATCAAGTACTCAAATGCTCCAGGAAACCTTTTTTCATGCTGAGCTAATCAAAATGACCACAGCTGATCACAGTTGAAAGTGAAATGACTTTGTGTGCCATTGAGAAGGTGATTAGCTACACCTGATTGAGTTTACATTCATTTTTATGAGGGGGTTATCCTTTTTCCAACTCAGTGATTCTGTTTTTGTTTTGTTTTTCTGACATGTTGGTGTTTTATCTTTCACTTGGAGTAAATACAGCTAGATAAAATAAAAATGGTGTCCGTCTTCATCTCATTCTGCAAAGCAACAAAATGTAATTGTTTTAAAGGGGGGTGATTATTTTCTATACCCACTATGTGTGTGTGTGTGTGTGTGTGTACTGCTTGGGAATATAATTATTTGCACTGTGTTTGTTTTTCAAGTTCATCTCCTCTCTCTTCAGGGTTAAATATAGCATGTATCAAATCCAAACCCCAAGAACATCCTCTCTTTTGTACACTTGTTGGGCTTCACAGTTCTCTCTGCTGCTCTGGGACATGTGATCCTTGAAATCTTAGCAATGTAACTGGGCGTTAGAGTGTTATCAATGTTTAAGAGATATTCACATGGTTTATTCATTTCTCTTTTACCCGCAGCATTGTCTCTCATGTTATTGTTAACATCCTCCTGAATTAATCATACTGAACAACTGTGTTTTGCAGCAGAATGCATTAAACTGAAATGCTAAGCATGAGTGCACTGATAAAATCTCTCTTTTCACTTTTCATATCCTGTGCATGCCAGCTACACTACAACATCTTGTCTGTTACCCTGATGTCATGTAAACCAATGCTGTTAGCAAGTAAGATGCAGATAGCAAATTTGTTTAATTCTCTTTATCACAATTATGTTTTAATCATTAAAAAAACACTTGGGGGGGTTCACTACTATGAATGAATTTCGCCCACTGACAGTACAGAATATTTTCCACATGCTTTCTGTGTTCCAATTTACTAAAGGAATTATGCAAATTAGTTATAGGCAGAAACACCCACAAAATCTGGGCTGAATGGTCAGGTCAGTTCCCTTTCAGTCGGTCACTCTCGACGTCACGCTCCTTCAGGGAACGAGGGTTACATACGTAACCGAGACGTTCTGAGTGCTAGATTGTGGAAGGTGATCACACTTGAATTGGCTCTTTAAAAAGCAAAAACTCCTTTGTGAGCAAGTGTGGCTCTTATAATGCTGATTGTTTGATAAACAACTTAGGCAAAAATCTATAGAAAATGTACACAAATACAAATATGGAATTAAATAAAGTTCCATGTACCACCTGCTTTCCAAAGGCAGTTTTGTGAATAAGTACAGGCTGTAATGTGTGTAATGTCCGTAGGAAGGTGGCGTGATAAGTTTAGTGATTTTTAGCAGCTAGTTCAACTAGATTGTGGGAGGTTAGTTAATGTCGCTGGCTAAGCTATTTTCTGTATTTTTTGCTGAAATTATGACAAGGGTGCTTTTTTCCCCAGAGTAATTCTGCATTGACAGATATCTGATATAACTGTCACAAGTCTTTTTAAATTATTTTTACACTCCTTTCATTTATTGCATATTCAGAAACAGTTTTGATTTTTGCTTCTTATTGCTCTCTCTCTCTCTCTCTCTCTCTCTCTCTCTCTCTCTCTCTCTCTTTCTCTCTTTCCAGACAATCATGGCAGGGTAACACACGCAACGATGCCATCACAATCATTAAATAACCACAAATCAGACTCAGAGGTTGAGACACAAATATTGGTAATGATGAAAGACCTGCCAAACTCAGGATCCTTCTATCCTCTCTTTCAAAAAAATGTATGAATTCAGTACTGCGGAGGGTCTTGTATTAGGACGCATATGGCACTAATTACTGATTAGTGTTTTGGCATAAAACAGGCAGTCTTTCAGACGACTTCTTTAATTTCTCCCATGTTTAATAAGCGTTGCTCTATCCCGTCCATACAAATCATCCCTTATACCCGTCTAAATTAATCTGCACAGTTTGCCTGCCCCGCTAGCAATGCGATCGAAGGAACGTGCCTGTTTGAAAGCGGGTAGAAAAGAGAAGAGAAAGCGAGAGGCGATGCCTGCTCTCAAAAGTGCTTTTAACTGAGCTGCTTTGAACACATCACTTAAATGTAATTTGGTGGTTTCTATGAGATTTATTCAGAATTAAGCATAATGAACAAAGCTCGCTCTCCCTATGCATTCCTATAAGCCCGGGTGTGTGTCAGATTGCTTCTTTGACAGCTCAGACTTCAAAAGCTCAACGTTGTCAACAAATAATGAAATAAATAAGAGGAAAGCATGATTATCCAAGTACTTGGTTTATCTCTCTCTCTCTCTCTCTCTCTCTCTCTCTCTCTCTCTTTTTAACGCATTGCATCTGATTGGCTAATTAACTCCTTCTCTACTGCACAACAAAGTGGTGTCTCCTCAGTGAGCCGTTCTGACATGCAGCACTGGTACAAATGTGCTATGAACATTTATAATGTAAATTGAATTTGAAGGTGTGATGCATTTTGTTAATAGGACCCATTTAGAGAGAGCGTGCCAGGGTATTTTACCTTTTAATACGGAAATAGAGGTAATTGTGAGGGCTTGGGAGAAGGTGGAGTATTAGCATGTCATCATTTACATGTGGTATGTTGATAATGTGAGCGGCTCAGTGGGTAACCAAACAAAACAATTGGAGGATCTCGCAGTACTTGTTTGATGTTTTCTGAGGACTCAAACTGAAGGCTCTTGGTTTGATTTGAGTTTAGCTTCTCTTCTTTATAGGCATCTAAATTGTGCATGTATCCATTTACTCCCATGACCACTCACTGACTCTGGGTAATAAGTCATCTTTGCATCACAAGAGGATACTGCAGTTAATAAGAACACACATGCAGAAACATGCAGTCACACACCCACACTTGCTCACACACAGGTGGGAATCGTTTTGCTTTGTCTTCAGCCTCCAGTCCAGGCTGAGCCAGCAGCAGGTAAAGCTTTCTGTAAATTGTAGCCCAAGGGCAGGTCTTCTTTACTCAGTGCTCAGTGCTGTTTGAAGCTGTCCGAATGCATGAGCCCTCAATATATTGAAAATTAGGTTTGTTTTTACCATTAACCCATTGATGCCACTTGTTTTCAATACAATTTGCATGAAACATTGATTGCATCTGACACCCTCTGTATGTCTGAATAGTTACCAGATATTTGATATTGTATTTATTTACATAAATATTTTTTTCTTTAATTTACATAAAGTATTTACATAAATTGTATAGAATTGTTACTAATATATATACAGGTGCATCTCAGTAAATTAGAATGTCGTGGAAAAGTTCCAAAGACTTAAACTACTTCAGTCTGTGTGCATTGAATTTATTTAATACACGAGTTTCACAATTTGAGTTGAATTACTGAAATAAATTAACTTTTCCACAACATTCTAATTTACTGAGATGCGCCTGTGTGTGTGTGTGTGTATATGTATATATCAATCAGAATAACAGTAACTTTATTACATCATATAATACTTCATAGTATATATATATATAATTTATAAGTATAAGTTACTGACCTGGAATTATACAGTGTTTTATGAATGACTTTTTAATGAAAGTGATTACAAAGTGTTAATATGCATTTTGTTTCTTTCTTGTCAAAATCATTAGCTTTTTTCCCACTGGTAACCAGTGACTGCGAGACTGGAAAAATGTTTATCTGTTGATGTGTCAGAGCTAAATTATTTTGTCATGTTTATATTTTTGATTGTTCACATATTTTTTTGCACGATTCAAGCTGGTGTTTTAGGGTGCATTTTTTAAAATAAGATTTATAATTCATATATGTGGCCTAGATTTCTTTATTTTTTTCCCTCAAGCCCTTGACAATTGGTGATTGGTGGATGCACTTTTTTTCCTTTTGTGCTGATTCCGTTTACTTAACAAAAGTAATTCTGCATGTAATTTATGTATGTATACAGTGTATACCCAGAGTGTAAATATTTAGTTTCTATACACGCATTAAATAATGCTATGATCACAGGAATGATAAATAAGAGGGGGTGAGCATAGTGTAAAAACATTTGTTACAATTAAACATCATCATGATTCTGTGTGCTTGTGTAATAAGCTTAAATTGCCCCTCTTGTTTGTGTATGCGTGTGTGTTTTGTGGGGGTCTTACCTCAGGACCCAGGTTTGATTTGACTGTGAGTGTGTTTTCTGCTGTTTGACATTCTCTGCATCTCTCTACTCTCTCTCCTATAGGCTCTGCTGTCTATAGCTTGTGGCGCTCCCAGTGGAGCGGGCTCTTTCCACTAACAAAATGCAAAATACAAAATTAATAAAAACACCCTTTGAAACTGACAAATACGCCTCAGGCAAAATATCGGTCCGTCGGCTGCTTAAAATTTAATCAGTATTTCTTATTTATTTATTTTTTTTCCACGGCCATGCTCATATTTTTAATAACACATTGCTCAGGCTGGCTATGTACAAAGTTTTCCTCCATCAAGAATTACATGTTTAATAGGTCCTGACAGTCCATGGACTCTTCAGGTTCCCTGGGGGATTCATGCTAATAAAATAAGCTGAATTTCTTTATCCCTTAACCTTAGTCCTTGCCCCTCTCTTAGACATCAATTTGATCTTTCTGAGGCTCCTGAAGAATAAATTTTATTCTATGTTTCTTTTGGTGTTTCTTATCTTCAAGTGTAATCTAAGTGTCATCTCTTCTCATTTTTGCTGACATATATATATAATATTAACATAATAACATAATATTTCTAAATGCCACTGTGAACCTTTAGGTTAGCTTTGTTCGCCTCAAATTATTGTAAAGTCATACAAATCTACAAAATTTCCATGTGAAGTATTTAATTTTTGGATATATTTAGATAATGGTTATGACATATTCTTGTTACCATAATATTGTCATAATTACCATAATAGATGTCATATTTCCATTTTACACTGCATTATTGAGTTGTTAAAATTATTTTAGACTTCATGACATGCTAGTCATTTTTTTTTTATTATTTGAATGCCTTTATTTTTGATAGGAGCGTGCAAGCCAGCAGAGCACTGCCCACAAGGCTACACTGTAAAAAAAAAATCTGTAGTTTTTACCCAAAAATAAGAGTGAAATGTTTAATGCAAACCAGTACATTCAAACATGCACACTGCTACTAAAATCTGTTTTGTACCTTTAACATATACTGACAACCACCATAATAATAGTTTCTTAAAAACTATTAATGAACATTATTTAAACAAAATGTGGAGTTTCATGCAGGGAATTCTGAGAATATCAGTTTACAGTTTTTGACTAAATTATACGTTGATTTGTTCTTTTTTTAATTCTAAAAACTGTACAATTAACAACATATTACTGTAAAATGACATGAAATGTCTGGTTAGATATTTTACAGTTTTTCCCTGTATATAGTACAGGAACTTACTGTTAACCTAATATAAAAAAAAATTCATCGATTTTTACAACATTTTACATTTTAAAATTATACTTTTTTTTTTTTAAAGTATATGGCTCCAACAAACATGTTCATTTAAACAGTGATACGCTGACGTGTTTCATTCTAATATGTAGGTCTAGCAGACACTTGAGAAGTTCAAGAGAAAAAATTGGAGAACCTGGAGAAAGCTTCAACCCCTAACCCCCTTTTTTAACTTTTTTATTAATTGAGACCATGAAGTCAAAGCTTTCAGTGAAAGTGTAGACTAAGACAAGCAATACTTAAGGTTCTTGTTCATAAATATTAACAGCCCGATATATTATGCATATTATTCTTTAAATACCACATAAAATGTGTTTTTTGTGACTTACTCTTAATTTTGCATATGCTCTTAAGTAAAATACATGAAATAGTAATCGCCATTAAGTTTTTCTCCCATGACTTAGTACTGCATGGCCATCTTTGTTCACCTCAATGTCAGCAGACTAGCAAATGCAGCACTTTAGTGTAGGACAGGGAAACAGCAGATATTCAGAACATCCAAAGAGCTAGATAACTGTAATAAAATGTTTTTTAAATATTGCATGACTTTTTAATTCAGTTTATTTTACCTCAAGGTGTCTTGACTGAGCTTACTGTACAGTATGTCAAGTTGAGTAACTCTTTTTAGTTGTATACTCTCAAAAAGAGTTATTTACAAAGGTTTGCCTTTATTTACATTGTTACATTGATTTCAGTTGTTTAATATTATGACATATTTCCTGTACTAAATTTACATATCAAGCACATACTGTATCATGTGCTTGTCATCTTGAACGGCTGACAACAACACATGAATATTCATCATATAACCATTCATGAGACTAAACACTTGGTACATTAAAGATGACAAGGGTAACATTAAAATAACTGATCATTCTGAAGTAGAAGAATTAATGTATCCTGACATAAAAAGGCAGTAAGTTATTAAACATGACAACTAATTCAACAATCGTGTAAATAGACGTAGAAAACAGTTAAACAATGCAACCATATTAATTATTCATGCCCTAGTGCATGCGGGAATTAATTTTTTTTTCTTCTGTGTATGACAGTTTGCACAAAAAAAATGCATTAATCCAACTTACATCTTTTCTTATTGTTTAGAAGTGTCATATCATTTTTTTTTTTACAGTGACATTGGAATTTGAGTCTGAGACACAAGGAGAGAGAAAGGCAGAATGTGTGCTGTCAAAAGGCTTGTATTGATAAGTGTCATCAGTCTGATTGTGAGACTTACTCAATGTCGATGCTTAATTTAACACTGTTCTACTCCTAAAACCTTATGGAGAAAGAACAATGCTGAACACACTTAAGCACATATTGATTCCTGTGTGTTTATAATCTGTGTTAAAATGAGACATGGCCCACAAGGAAGACAGGAAGCCCATTGACAGACAGGGAGAATAATGTTATTCTAGGCAGAAGTGCCAGAGAGAATGTGTGAGTGTGTTCAACCTCCTTTGCTTTAAGCACTCATAATAGCGTGCTAATCAAGGCTAGCATCTTTTAGTAGGAGAAGAGCAAGGCAGCTTTCCATGGTCCTCAGATGCGGGTGTCTATTAGGGGCGGGCATCTTTGATGTGAGTAATTTAGTTGCCTAATTATACAAATGGGGTAATAACAATGGAACTAACAAAGCTGTGCGGTATGAACCATATGTGTATGTTTGCGAGTGTGTACAGCTTGCTTCTGTTTACTTGCATGGTCATGGCCTAAAGCCATACACACACATAATCAACAGCTCAACTCTCTGATGGCTCAGTGAGGGATTTCCTGCTATAAATCAGAACAACAACAAACAACAATAAAGAAAAGAAAATCCTCCATGCATGGTTATTAACACACGCCTCAAAGTTTCTCAGAGCAGTAACAGTGACTTCTCTCTTTGATGTAGTTGATTACAGCTGCTTTTGCATTGCCTTCGCCTCAGGACAGCATCCTCACACCCGCGAAAAACTCAGTGCTGATCTTACAATACTTCTCTATGACAAATCCGAACAAATTTCCTTCTCACGTCATTATGCTCGGCTCTCAGAAGGATACATGTTCGGAAAGTTGTTCTTTTAAAGTTTCTCTTTAAAAGAAGCAGAAATAACAAGCTCCAATTTCTATTGCCGTAGTTTATATGTCTTGTTCAGTTAAAGAATACAAAACCAACAGATAGAACTCTGAGGAGCAGGGACAAGCGCTTTAAATTTTTGATTGAAGACAAAGCTCTCTGTTCTCGCTACAAATGTGGAAGAATAGCGAGGATCGTGCTTTCATGGTAGGTTTCCGGCTCTTAAGAGTGCGGTTTCACCCTGTGCATTAGCAGCACATTAATTTTAAAATGAGAATCCTCGTTGAGTTCATATAATGAGCGGTTAATTATTGACAGCCATTGATGAATATTTAACAAAGGCATCGGTCTTCACTTGGTTGGACGCTTGTGGAGGAGGATTAAGGGAAACACGCATGGTCCATGACCCAGAATAGCTCTTCCACATCTTCCTAATGCATTGCTGCATGTGAGAAAAAAGGTTAATCTCACCATGTCTTCTTTACAGGACCTTTTCAAAAGGCCCTTGATTGTTTGTTTTGTTTTGTTTTGTTTTTAATAGGACTTTCCAAAAAGTATTTTTTAAATGCACAGAGACCCCCCAACAGGACGCACTCAAAAAAAAAGTAGAAGAAAAAAACACTCATTTATAATTTCTCATGTGAATGGATAAAATAATGCCACATGTAGTTTTAAATAATTGGATGAGATTTACGCATGAGAGGCAGATCTTAGATGTTAGATATTCTGGCCCTTGTGGCTTGGCAGACATCCTCACACAGTGCTGTCTTACCTGATCAACTAAGACAAGTTCTTGTCAGGCCCTGTGGAGGCTTATTTTTTTATATTTGTCCCATGAGCCGTGGGGCTGCTTTAGGCTGGGGGTTGTGACAGGGCTCTTTTGGTGCACATGAAGGCCGGTTAGTTCCAGAGCGTTAAAGAGACTCTAACTGTTGGCCCACTGTCACTCGGTATGCCCACCCTCCTCTTCTTGAGCCCCCAAAGAAGCCCCTTAAGTGCCCTTCAAAATCTCATCTGTTGTGAGATACAAAAAGGCTTTCGAAATAACAGGATGACAGACAGTGAGAAAAGCATTCTTTACCCTTTTGTGGCCTGTCAGTACTTTGCTTTGCATTATGAAAAAGTATTGGATGAGGACTTTTTTTGTTTGATATTTTGAAAGTGGAGTATGTGTAAGCAAGAGGTTGAGGTTTAGAGGTTTTTAGCAACTTAAACTTTAGTCTGTTTTTGCTCAGCGAAAATAGTTCCAAATGAAGCCACAGCAGAACTGTTGCGCGTTTCCTGAATACATGGTTTTGAAAGAATCGGTTTGTTAAACAATGCAATGACTCACTATTAATGACAGTTGTTTGTTTCGTTCCTGATTAAATCATAATTTTTTAAACAAATTGATTGAATGAATCACTCACTTTTGCTGTGTTCCATTTACCTCTGAAGTTGGATGTCAGATCTGGCAAAGATGTCACAACCATGTTCGAGATGTCCATCTAACCAGCCTGGTCTCATGTTTATACGTTGGTATTAAAACGTAACATTTACAAGCACAAAACGTACATTTTGTATGTTTTTATTAATGCTAAAACGTACAATTTAGACATATTTCAACGTTTAAAACATACAAATCGCTACGTATTTTTAGCTAAAAAACTTAAAAATATTTACGTATCTTTTATATCATTTAGATATTTGTATCTATGCATTTTTATCATTTTATCAATAAGCGATTTAGATTTTTAGACCCCTTAACCTAAACCTACCCATTTTATAGCGAATATGCATTTTTATCATTTTATCAATAAGCGATTTAGATTTTTAGACCCCTTAACCTACCCCCAAACCTTAACCTACCCATTTCATAGCGGTATATATAAAGGATATAAAACGCAAATGACCGAAATATGCAGGAAAATAAAAATTTTTGTAACAATATAGCATTAAAATATATTTATAGTCGCTAATTTTTTTTTTTTTGAATATCGATACTTTCGATACTCACGTCAGTATCGATATATCGATACTTTGGATCGATACGCCCATCCCTAGTAAAGAGCGCATCAGTCAGCGCGGACTTTGCTGCTCACGGTCACTGGACTCGCTGCTCGGGATGGAGAAGCAAGCAGATCGCCAAAAAAAGGCCTGGATTTGGGTCTGTTCTTCGCAGTCCTATGGATTCGGAAGATTTGGATTACAGCGCATTAATAAAATTGTTTCATTTCGCAATTTTGTTGCGATTTTGGTGTATTTTATAGTTCTATTGTCAGTCACAGCATGTCGGAGAAAACGCCTTTTGTGGCCCATGGCAATCAAAGTAAACATTACATGACAAGTAAAGGTTAAACGATTGCAGAGATGTTATTTATTTTACGGTTTAAAGTGAAGTCTTGTTTACATTATGTAGGCCTATTCTTGGAAACGAGCTGGCAGCAGAAATCACAACAAAACGAAATGTTATCATTTCATAAGTAAACGAGTAAACAATTTAATAATGCAACTGAAAACAAGGTAATTCATATGGCAACTAAAAACTAATAAAATGAATGCCGCAATTTCAATATTCACAAGGATTCATTTTTAGGTGTCGTCAATACGTCAGTTTTGTACGTTTAGAGGCTGAAAATACGTCAGTATTGTATGTTTTAGTGCCTGTAAAAACGTAAGTAAATGTACGCTTTATAGAACCACATTTTACGTAAAATACATACAAATTATCATGAGATCATGTTGATCTAACGCATTCACATCAATGGAATCAATGGAAACGCAGCACAGCGGAACAGTTCTGTGTGCAAACTTACAATGTTGTTGGACTGTATATTGATGCTCTTGGAACACTACTCAGCCAAACAGATTTAACTGTTGTACTGTATCAACATGTTTAGACTGTTTTCATCTATATTCTCAAACTGATATTCCTTAATCCGAATAATAACAACTGTCCTGAGACCCTTTTTGGCCGGACAGAGCAGTGAGCACTGTCTGCTCAGAGCTTTGCAAATGTGTTTAAACTACTAGTGTTTTACAGTGAGGCTCCCTTTGTAAATCAGGAATCCTGCATTCCAGCACAGCTCTACCAGGCCACTTAGCTTCAGCCTGGCCCTTTGTAGTGGTACAGTATATCTTCCAGCCTGTGATACTGCACTAGGAGTGACCCACGCCAGCTGACATCTTAATTAAATCTTTAGGATCCCTTTAAAGCCTTTTATTGGGAGGGAGAAATATGGGCTTGCTCTGGAACCAGGAAGGTCACAAGCCTCCCCTTAGTGGGCTGACGTTTAGTATATTGTAACCATATTTACTGGTTTGTGTTATATGTGTGTTTTTAGTATAAACAGCCTCACACACGCTGAAAAATGTCTTGTGCACCCCTTAGGCGCTCAGTTCACCCCAGTCTTCACAAGCAACCCCCCGCAATGCTTCTGACAGCTGAGAAATGTCATTACAGGCCAAAGATGAATAATAGAATCGGCCACACCGCCGCTGTATTCCGCGCTTTATTAACACTGCTGAAGGTCATTTAATGATCTTAATGAGATATTTTGCAGTGTATTTATACTTTTAAGAGTGCTCTGTTTATGGTGGGATTTTGAGTACAAAGCCTAAGTCTACAAAGTCATTTTAGCCTATGAACAATGTACACAGATTTTAGTATAGACACACAACGATTTCAGTTGTCATTTGAATTTTACTAATTTTAGAATGTTTGTACATCATCATTTTGACATGTACCCTCATTTTATGAGTGTAAATTTTGTGTCAATTTTATGATGCACATCATTCCATTATGCCTAAGCCGCTGTGTCTCTCTGTCTGTCTGGCATAATTTTTTTTTACAATCTTGTCCAGATGACAAGAAATTTATTTTATGTATGTATGTATCTGTCTGTCTGTCAAACATAATATTTAGAACAATCTTATGCAGAATATAATCATCTAAAAATAATGTATTTTTATTTTATTATTTTATTTTAAATTAATTAGTTTTTATTTTATTGTATCCTGAATTCCGTGGACTGTAAAAGAAGAAAGTCATATACACCTAGGATGCCTCGGGGGTGAGTAAAACGCAGCCTAATTTTCATTTTTGGGTGAACTGACCCTTTAAGTGTCATTGTTTTTACTGTATATTACTTTCATTATTACTGAGATCAATTAAATGACAAACTACATTGTACCCAGAACATTAGTGTGCATTAAATATTTGTTAATCATAAATTAATTTTCTTTACAGTCTTTCTTGAATGCGTAGTCATATATAGAATTTTATTTGATTCTCATTTAATGTACTGGTGATCGGTGTGATAATGCTAAACAAATGGAAGTGTCGCACCCAAGCTATAATGAATATTTGATTGAATAGTCCACTCCTCCAGCTTGGTTTTAGTGCAGCATAGTGTGCTGTGAATCACTCCTCTTCTCCATGCTGTTTTTGGCACATCCTGTATTTAAACCTAGTGTCTTTAATCACCCCTATTCAACCCCCACAGTCAGCATTTCGGCCAGGGCCCCATTCAGGACACCCCTAATTGGACGGAAAGTGTCAAAACCTCCTGTTTGCCCATACTTAGGTAGAGCCACTGTGTCCTACACTGGACAGCTTGGGCACCGTCCAGCTTGGCTAGAACAGGGACGCATTGTCCCGCACATTTTACGCTCCAGCAGAAGAGGTCCAGTGGGCCCTGTTTGTTGCTCTTTAGAGAAGACCATTCTCCACAACATTAAAGACAAACCTGCAAATGTGCTTTTAAGTGCAAGAGTGAGATGTTTTCAGCTAACATCAAGCTGCTAATGATTTTAATGAGAGCTCCTTGTGGAGTCATCTTTTTTTCATTGAATACTTCACACTAAAACAAAATCAATGCACAAGATTAATTAAGGCCCTTTTAGATGCCTTCTGCTGTTTTTTCTTAATTTCACCCCACTCTCTCTCTCTTTCCCCATCTCTCTAAGCCTCTCCAGATGAGGGGATGCTGTGCTGTATTTAAGCGTGGTTATTTGACATTTAGATGCAAGGGGGAATAAAGAGACAGGGGGAGACAGACAGTAACAAACACAGGGACAGTTTTTGACAGTTCTTTGTCATGCCGGAGAGAAGAAAGGGGGCCGACTGTGAGATGCTACTTTGAAGCTCCGGAAATTTGTAATGAAAAATTTAAGCTACAAGAGAGAGGGGGCGAAAAAAAAAAAAAAGTCGAGCCATTCATTTGGCCCTGCATACATTAGCGGGTTGGTAATTCAAAGGTTTTTGCTATGTGTTTTTGTCATTTGGACTCTAATAAATATCTTAGAGAATTGCTTTGATATTCCAAAAGTCTCTGTGGCTGGTCCATGTTAAGAGAAAAGGGGGGAAATAATCATCAGGACTCCTGGCTCTAATGAGAAGGTCATTGCACCCTAATTATCACAGGCAGCTCTGCCTCAGCCCTTCAAAGAGCCCCATGAGTGCACCCGTGCTGTAAACAATACACCACACACACACACACACGCACACACACACACACACACACACACAACCCTACCTGAACAGCCAGCTACCTCTGTGTCCGAAACAAGTGAACTTAGAAAAAAATACAGAGACCGTGTGACCATTTAGATTAGATTGGATTCAACTTTATTGACCTTCTTGTGCAGAGTACAACTACAGAGGCAATGAAATGCATCTAAACAGAAGTGCAAATAGAAATATGTCTATATATTATAGTTCTATAATAATAACAGTATACTGTATAATATTATTATGATTATGTAAAATATTACTATGGTTCTATAAAAAGTGCATGATTATGCAGCAGAGCAAGCAGAAACCAGTTCAGTGCAAATGACAAGGAGTACAAATATAGAAGGTGCTTTGTACAGAAAAATTAGGTATGTCCCGTGGTCATAACAGTACAGATCATTATTACATATTTAGTCATAAATGTGCAAAAATGGCAAGGCTGAGAGTGGGATATGAAGGCAAGTTACCATGGTAGTGCAAATGACAAGAAACAAATGGTTTTTAAGAGTGCAAAAAGCCTTAATATTGTACAGTATAGGTTAAACTGTGTATTAAGTATTATAGTGTATGAAGTATTTATGACTTCATATACAATAAAGTATATACTTTACGTACTTTATATTGTCAGTCATTAATAGGTCATTAATAAAAACATTTTAATTAAGACCTTTAGGTGAATTTACATTATACCCTAATGACACATTATATGATATGTATCATTTAGCTAATTAGCTGATATTTGACCTATAATAAATGTAAATGTTGCTACCAATTTAACATCGGTGCCAAAGTAGCAAAGAAAAGGATCAAAGTAATTTACTCTCCCTTTAAATAATATGAAAATGAACATAATGATTTGTGGGTAGAACCTTGCGTATGGAATATTTGATGTGCGTTTACATTTTTCTTGTGATCCATCAAATATTCATAGTGTTAAAAATATTAATATTAAACGTTGTTGGGTTGCATGACGTCAAATTATTTAATGAGGATGCAAATGTTAACTATGAACAAGACATTTTGGCATTTCATCTTGAATTGACTCCACCCACTGTGCTTTCTATTAGCAGTATTTCAGTCTGTTAGATAAATGTCTTGAGGAATATGCGTAACACTTATTGATTGAATACATTAGTAAGTAAAGTCTTTAGATGAACTGTATCAGGATTCCCTTCACTCTTGAGCATGAACACCAGGTGACAGTTGACAGTCTTATCTGTATGAAACATGCTACAATAAACTAAATTAGTTACAAGATCAATTAGACACATTTAGATTTAAATGCTAATATGTTTCTATTGCATAGCATGGACCGAGAAATAAATATAAATCTAAAAGTCTTTAAAGATGAAACAAGTTCTTAGTGTTGAGTTGTAGGTTATTGTAATCAGCATATTGGTTTATAGATTCTTCAAAGCACTGGTTTTCTGCATTCTAGCTGGAGTCGTGTGGATTACTTGTGGATTATTGTGATGTTTTTATCAGCTGTTTGAACTCTCATTCTGACGGCACCCATTCACGCCAGAGGATCCAATGTGTCTAAGTGATCCAAGTGATGTAATGCTAAATTTCTCCTAATCTGACGAAGAAACAAACTCCTCTACATCTTGGCTGGCCTGAGGGTGACAAAATTTTCATTTTTGGGTGAACTATTCCTTTTAAGAATGATACTGCTGCATTGGTTTCAGTGATATCACTAGCATATACAGAACAAATATTTTGTAGTTAACCTGTCTCTTTTGGAGGCTTCCTCAATTACAAGGCCTGCATGGGCAACATTCCTGCTTGTCCCGCTGTCCGCACCCCTGAAGACGACTTTGCTGCTTTGTTGCCTGTCAGAAAAATGTTGTATCTACATTGCTCTGACATACAAGACCTTCCGGTTGCATTTACAGAAAGGGTCTTTAATAGCTTCTGCCCTTATGTCACACGGCTGTGTGTGTGTGTGTGTGTGTGTGTGTGTGTGTGTGTGTGCCATCTCTCAGCCTGTGAGCCTCTGACAGCACTGTGGTTAGATAGGTGGAGTGTTTGTACTGCAGATGTTATTGGGCCTGGAAAATAAACCTCCCTCTCCATTCCTCCATTTCATCCAAAAGCCAAAGGCGGATTCTAATTAGGGCCATGACAGATGTGTCCTGGGATAGCGCTGTTTACACATGAGAAAGTGATGTTCCTCTCTCTTTCTTTCTCTCTCTCTCTCTCTCTCTCTCTCTCTCCCTCTCTTCATTTCCATTTCTGCTCTTGCTACTACTGAGGGAGACTTTAACAAGAAGCAACTCTATTCCTAAACAGCATCTGCAAGTACTGTCAACCAATCCATTATCATTAATCCTTCCTAGGTTGCAGGTTATGCTCAACCTTAATGATTTGTGAGCGAGTTTCTAACTCTGGCTCTTTGACTGTCCTTTTCTATTTCAGTGCAGTCCTTTTTGCCCTTTCAACACGTTCCTTTGCTTCACTCAGTAAGTGCAAAGCAAGAAGACAGACCCCTTCCGTTCATGTTGCATTTCTTACAGAATAATTAAAATGTGCAAGAGGAGTCTGAGTCTTTTGTGTGACAATGCTGAGAAACAAATGATAATTTATTTATAAGGAAAAAACAGGATTGGGAAAATAGTGCACACATTTCATTATTTATGAAATTTTTCAGGCAGGCTTAATTTATACAATCCTGTGATTTTTTTTTATTTTATTTTTTTTTACTTCTTTAGCTATGCAGAGAATGAGAGGGAAGTGTTTTTGCATTACTAGATCTGTCAGAAAGATGGAAACTTGCAGATCCTCCCACACAATGCGGGAACAGCAAACACAATAATAAAAACAAAATGAGTCTCATTTGAGTGCGAATCTCAGTGAACCAACAGCCCCTCTAGCTTTGATGCTACAGCTGTATTAATCGCATTAAGAAAAGATGACGTCTAAATGTAATTGAAATGGGCCTTTGATTAAGATCTGCAACATTTCAGGATGGCCTGTTTGACTCCCTTTTTGCCGAACAAAGGAGATGTTTTTGCTTCAGAGAGGCTGGGGTCTGATTTATGACATCCTGTTGTCTTGGGCCTCAGTGGAATTTTTGTGACTCCTCGTGCCTCAACTCGGTTTTGACCAAATCTTAGATTGTCTGATTCGGTCTGATATCCTACATTTTTCTAGAACTTTTGTAAGATGCTTCCTTTTTTTCCCTTTTTTCTTTTTTTTGCAGATATCAATCTAGAAAACAGGTTGGCTGATGATTGATTTTTACAGAAGTATATATGGATTTGTAATTTTTTCCATTGTTATCCTGTTGTCTTGGGCCTCAGTGGAATTTTTGTGACTCCTCGTGCCTCAACTCGGTTTTGACCAAATCTTAGATTGTCTGATTCGGTCTGATATCCTACATTTTTCTAGAACTTTTGTAAGATGCTTCCTTTTTTTCCCTTTTTTCTTTTTTTTGCAGATATCAATCTAGAAAACAGGTTGGCTGATGATTGATTTTTACAGAAGTATATATGGATTTGTAATTTTTTCCATTGTTAGAGAGAGAGAGAGAGATCAGAAAAAAGAAAAAAAGAAAGAAAGAACAACTTTAAACACTGCTAAACAAACATTTGGATGGATGGATGGATGGATGGATGGAAGACACCAGACAGAAGAAGAAAAGATAAGAGATGTTTAAACTTGTAATCCATTGACCATACCGCTTCTGTTTCTGTTGGTGGTAGCAACCGAGTGGTATTGGGGTTACGGCCACTTCACTAACAAGCCCACACATACACATAGACACGCATATCACAATCTCATCCGGTCACTGGAATGTGTTCCACAGACCTCTGTATCCCCTGGGCGTCCCCTCTGAATATCCCCCCCACCCCAAATATCCCATCAACCACCATTATCCACGACTGCCCTATTATCATGAGCTCCTGTGAATATAGTGCATTCTGGGTAAGAGGGCCCATAAAAGAATGATCAGGTGAGGCTTTCAGATGCAAGTCAGTGGTAAAGACTCTCTCTTTGTCGAACAAAATGGAAATGCGCAGACGAGCATCACACCTGTTGAAAGCTCTTGTGGTGCTCGCCGGTGCTCACATGCGGCATTATGTGCCTTATTATTTATACAGGGCTGACAGCTAATATTGCATGTGTCTCCACAGAGCACTCTCTGCCATCCTTGAAAGTCACAGGGAGAGACACCCAAAGTTGCACCGACAGGGGCTTGGCACTCACCGGGGACTTTCTGCTTTCTGAAGAATTCATAGCTCTGCACTATTGACATAATGCATTTGTGCTGCTGTCTGATAAGCATTCTTTTTCATCTCCCCTGTTCAACCCCTTCACTCCACATGGTATTATGGCCTAGCGCTTCCAGCTCTGCTCTGAATTTTTTAAGAGTACATTTAAAGAGCAGTTCCCATTCTTGAGAGTGCAAGAATGTCATCCCATCTTTTTTCTCCCCC
>NW_015505189.1:1703697-1706010 GCF_001515645.1 Sinocyclocheilus grahami | reverse complement strand
CCCCCTTCACCCCCCCCCCCCCATTTATTTTTTTATTTTTTTATTTTTTTAAGTGCTTGATATGAAAGAACAAATCCCATCCCGCACAGCTCTGTAAATATTTGGAGCTGCGCTGCTGTGTGTCTATGGGAAGTCTGTTCGGGGCAGTGTAGTCTTTAACCCTTCTCTTCGCAGCCCTCTGTGTCATCTTACTACAACCGTGTCAGCTTATTAGATAAAGAATAAATTATCGTATTCGACAGCTGTGAACTCGGGATTCGTGATACTTTCCAGCCAGCTGCAGGAAGCTGAGAGAAGGCCAGGAAAGGGTTAACGACATTGTTCATTCATCTGCAGCGAGTGACATTCTTTATGCTAGAGCGACCCCTGATTAGCGGTGAGCTTTAATGGCAACTAATTAGCCAACCTATTCAGCCCGGCGTAATGATCAAACGAGCTGTCACCGGGTACCTGATACAATGATTCGCTTCCTCACTCCAGATATGATATTTTATTCCCCTGCAATTATGCTTTCCCCGTCGCTCAACGTGTGTTTATTGCCTGAAGCACACGTCAAATTAAAGAGCAGCTTATGCACCTGATATTTAATTATTGCCCACTGCACTACTGCGCACAATGGGGAAATGTCAAAGCGAGCAATTCACTTCAAGCAAGCAAGTGCTGTTTCACTCTGAAAGATGAAATATGCATTTTGAAGTTTTTTCCTCCTCCCTAAATCGCCTCTTTTAAATCTTTTTAAGGTTCACCAATTTTAGTCTTCTCATAGGACAGTCACTCTATCTTCTGACGGCAAAAATTGCTTATTTTGTCTGCAAGCCTTTTTTGCTTGTTTGTTTTAGAATTTAGAAATTGGATTATAAAATGTCGCCGCCTTGTTTTCTCTTGTCAGTTAGAGAAAAAACACAGAAGTTTAACATGATTAATTTTATTCTGCTTAAGTCCTGATATGTAAACACCTAGTGTTGTTATGCTTTTAGTTTGTTCTTAGCATGTTCACTCACCTAAAATATAAGGCTGTTTCTTCGGCTTCAGGCACATTAAAACTAACAGATTTCAGCCTGTCATAGGTCACGTTACAACTATCGTGAACACTTTTTATCATTCCTTCCATTTACTTTTGCTGCTTTTTAAAAGTATTGGTTTTATTGTTTTACCATTGTCCCAGACCCAGACTTTCAATCTTAAACTATGAAAATCCATCATATAAATATTTATTATTTTATTTAAAAATCAAAAGTGAAAAACATCATAATTTTGTAAAAAATGTTATATCAGTGACAATGCACAGCATCATTTGCACCACGCCAAACGGTTATGCCCTTAATATACTTGTTTCTAAATTGTTTCTAGTACTTGTTTACCCAGAAGACAACAGTGCCAGTGAAGAACTTGAGAACAAATATGTTAACAAAAAACTTTCAACAATTTCAAGTATGACGTGTCGGTAGAATATTTTCTAGAAATGTTTCATTTCCAATTAAGTTATAGTTTTGGTAAATTATGCAAAAGGTGTTACAAATGTCATTTCAATCACAGAATCACGTTATTAAAGTCAATACTCAATTTGAGATGTAGACTGTTGTTAGTGGACAAATTAAAGAGAATTAAAGATTTTCATAAGTCCCCATGCAGGGTCAAAAGAAACACCCATATACAGTTACCCAAATACATCTGGCTCAGTCCATGATTGACATTTTCTGGAGGCATGAATAGAATATTTGTTACAATAGAGATAGATAGAGATAGTCTTTCCTTCTTTATTTTAAAAAAAAAGAGCACACATGTTTTTAATGTTAGATGGTGGCAAAACTGTACTGTACGGAAAGCTGTAATTTAGAGTATAATTCATTTATTTTCCTGACCATGAATATTTTATTCATCCTGTCACTATAGAGATTCCCAAGCCCTCTGTCTTTCCCCTTGTGTTCACGTCGAAATTTATGAACGTGTAAAATGTGATTTTGATTATATTTCTGCACACTGCAGTGCTTGTCTCCTCCTTTCAGACCTAAATAGCTCCTTTTTAATTGACTTATTCTTCCCATTTATTAAAACATTATGTTGTGGTCGGTGTGTTTAATGCCTGTCTCTTCCTTTTTAAAGCTCCAGCAGTGTTTCACCAAACGTGTCTGTTTCCTAATTATACATTTCTTTAAAACAGATTGTCAGCTTGGATCAGTGACAGAAATCTTCTGGAATCTTTCTCCCTCTTTGTTTCTCTCTCACTATCTCTCTCTCTCTCTCTCTCTCTCTCTCTCTCTCTCTCTCTCTCTCTCTCTCTCTCCCTCTCTTTATTCAATATAAGCCATATCC
>NW_015505189.1:1671018-1703557 GCF_001515645.1 Sinocyclocheilus grahami | reverse complement strand
AAGACTCAGCGTGTCTTTGTCGCAGATATATTTCTCTCTCTCTCTCTCTCTCTCTCTCTCTCTCTCTCTCTCTCTCTCTCTCTCTCTCTCTCTCTCTCTCTCTCTCTCTCTCTCTTTCCAACATATCAAACAACATCGCATGTAATTCATGTATTTCATATGTACAATTTCTCCATATTAGGTTAATAGAGCGTAATTGGCTTTGCTGTGCCCGCAATATCCCGCTCTCTTAGGAAGGCATATTTAATGTGTATTTTGCCCTCCCTGGCTTGTCTTGTTAGGGCTGATTGTTTGATTGTGTCTAACGGGCTGGCTCACCTCCACCTCAATTCAGCGCTACAAGCAATAAATACATATTTATTACTCCCTATTTCATTGCCCACGTACTTTTAAATGACTGAATTTATTCAGTCGCTTGACTGCTTTATGTAATCGAATGCTTTATGAACGCAGCAGATTAATTCATTAATTGCGACAGCCGTAATAAATTAGTGAAGGGATGTTCCTTTTATGATTGCCTTTAAAAGCCCCCTCATGTGTTCAAGCGGTGAGCATCTCATTCTCTTCAGATGTCTGAAGAGAGCCAGGTTAGGGACCTGACACAACATTTGTGTTCGCATAGTTCCTTCAGTAAGTTTGAAAAAGGAAATCTTCACTGTTTCACAGGTTTCTATGCACATAAAGATTTTATCAGACGTATACTGGATGGAAAAGTTTATTTCAACTAAATGAATAGCTGATAAAAGATATGGGACAATATAATTAGTTGCAAACTAAATTTTGACTGTTTCTGAATATCCACAGAGCTCAAGGAGAACCAGAATGCTCTCTTCCCATGTATACACACACGCCCACACAGCAGCCGGTCCTGCGAGCACCTGCTTACTAGATGTAGATATGGAATGCAGGTGGTGGAAGTTCCTTCACTGTGCCCTAGATACCAATATAACACAGATGTCATGGTGTTGTTCCAAAACCACAATCACAACATATGGTAATTGCTGCAGGATGAATTTGCTGGCCTTCTCTATAGCAAGGGGCTGATAAAATAAAGAAGTCAGCTACCGGTACTGCCCAGAGCGAGCGCCTGCCAAAACGACTCTATGAAATGTCGGTTACGTGAACACGGCGCCATCAGGTAAACCCATTAGCACTGCTGATAGCCGTAGCTATCCCAATGTCAAGTGTTTTGGGGGGCGAGTTATTCAGCAGCTGCGCTCTTCATAGGCGTTAGTGGATTGTTTGTAATTCTCTGAGTGCCCACACTGGACTTTCCTCCTTGGATGGGCCTCTCTGTGGTGTGAATTTTAATATGTAGTACACGGCCACTTGATCTGTTTACCTGAGGTCTTGAGGATCAGGACACAGGGAATGATGTCTGTGGTGGGTGGAAAAGTTATCAACGGTGAGTTATAGCGTGTATGTCTGTGTTTATGTGTGTGTGCGTAAGTATCCCCTCCTGAATGAGGAAAAAACAACCATACAGACATGTAATGACTTTATGATTGAATTCATAGTGCCAAAGAATGAAAAATGTGTTATGCACTGAAATAGGATCATAAATATAAATGAAACAGACATGTTCTCAATGAGCTGTGATTAGTTCACTGCATCCAGCTCTTGACTAAAAGTGTTTGTTGCATTGCCTAATATTTTGTTTAGGTGAGAAACTATTTGAATGTTGTGAAATCAGGAAGCGCTTGGGATATTTGCACGTTTTGACACATCTTGTTCTTGTATAGACTGTGAAAAAAACACTGGAGCACTTGTAAAAGATAAGGCAAATAACTTAATTCACTTTTCTTTTCTTTTTTTGTATTCAAATTAGTATTGGAAGTATCTAAAACTGCATCAAAGCCATTCTTACAGTTTTCTCCTCATCTTAATAACCAGCCTGATAACGTGACCTTGGCTTATTTAAATGAACAGAATTCATTGTAATGTTCAATGTATCACAGTAACTTAAACACATCACATAAAACACATCTGCAGGATCAAGAAAATGTTATATATAGTTACAGTGCAGCATTGGTCTGATATAGGAAGTGACAGTTATATCAACTGATCCATCTGAACTGAAAAAACTCTTTGCACTGGCCCCAAACCATCAGGTCATCCTTGAGTGTTCTTGTGTAGTTAAAATACATATTGTCACAATTTCTCATCTGCGTTCAGGGATTCTCTAGTTATAGATGTAGAGAGGTTGTTGATTTTCTCAGCCTGGGTGGAAGCAGTGCGATTTTATTTCTGAACAGATGAATTCTGCCGTTATTCATCCTCTGAAATTGAAAATGAGTGCTGTTTTCTGCTTCTCTAGTCAGTAGTTTTGCAGCTCAGAGTACGAATGCACACACTCACGCACACACACTTACATTGTATTGAGAGCCTCAACTCAGTGCTCCCCTTCCAAGAGTCTGACTGGATTCTCAAAAAGGCTCTCTTGTGATTTTATGGCGCCACCATCTGGTCATCAGGGGCTCAGGTGAAAAAAAAGAATTGGAAAATATCATTTTTAAAGAACCCTGATTATAATTCCTCAACCAAACAGCAGAAACCATTGCAGTTTTCAAAAAACAACACTCGTCTTCTGGGTACATTTACTAACTAACTGGGCTTTTTGCACCTATTAAAAATAAACATTAGATACATAAAGTTCCCTTCAACTTCTTTTTACCATTTGCCTCAAGAAAAGTTTGGTATGGTGGATTAATTGCTTCTGTATTATTCTTATTTGTATTTGTTTCTGCTACATTAATATGTTAATATATATGATAATAAAATAGAACTATTGATAAAAACATCTGCTAAAATAATATATAAATGTCACTCACTTTGCACAGTGTTAAGGGTAGACAATTGTTTTGTAAAAAACAAAGCATAAATAAAAGTATTATTCTGTTATGTTTTGATGTCTTTGAGCATTGGGGTTATCTCACTTAATAATTTCATAATTTGATCATTCCATTTCTCAAAGTCCTATTTGTGTATATTCTTATTTGTATTTGTTTCTGCTACATTAATATGTTAATATATATGATAATAAAATAGAACTATTGATAAAAACATCTGCTAAAATAATATATAAATGTAATTTCACTTTGCACAGTGTTAAGGGTAGACAATTGTTTTGTAAAAAACAAAGCATAAATAAAAGTATTATTCTGTTATGTTTTGATGTCTTTGAGCATTGGGGTTATCTCACTTAATTTCATAATTTGATCATTCCATTTCTCAAAGTCCTATTTGTGTATTAAAAATAGCAATCGAGACTTTTTTAAGCTCATGTAAACCAATGATTCAACTAATCCAAGCGGCATCAACACATTAGAAATTTTATTACAGCACTAACCGATTTCCATGTGTAAAATTATAACTGTCATTCATAGAGGTAGTTGACGAAAATCTTTTGTTAAATATGAAAATCATCATCGGCTTCAGAGATCCTCATCAATAATCATCATGATTCATAATGTTACTGAAGACAAGAGAAAAATGAATGTGGAGAAGTCATGCTTATTTTGTCTCAAATCCGACAGCTGCCTTTCTCGCTCTCATTTCAGCCGCGACTGAGGGATGTTCAAGGACTATTTGCAATTCCCCCTCTCTGAGACACTGTAAAGCTGAAGAACCACGCTTACGTGCATCTGCTGGCCTGGGAGTAATTGGCTTAATACACATATTGATCAGATGAGTATGAAAATGCCATCAAAATGTCAGTTGTTTAGTTTATTGATTAAGCCGTGAAGTCTTGGAACCATTTGAAGGAGGTCATGTTTCCCCGCTCTGCCACGGCTACATTGTTGGGTAAATAAAACCAGCTCTTAATGAAGGAGAACATAAATAAACATGATGCTGTGGAAGGAGAGCTCAGGTTGGCCTGTGTATTGACTGCATGAAATGAGATCGGTGAATGGACATGTTTGCTCATCAGCGAGTGTTAATTCTGAAGGGACAGCAGCCACGCTTAAGGATACAGAGGCTTGAATCACATAATAGGCAACGGATCTTGTCTCAATGTGTATTAAGGTCTCCAGTCTCTCAATGACTTTCTCTCACTGCTCATGTCTCTTTCTCTTTTCAGCTTCAACACATACACAGGGGGATCAAGGTTAGCTGTGAAAAAGAGAATGAAGAAAAGTGAGAGAAATCGATTGATTTTGTTTCTGTCCAAAGGCCTACATACATAATGAACTACATATGAATTACATAGTGAAAATTGACAGTGATGATGAATATAAAAGAAAAATTTAACTGGTAGAGGAAAAAAATAATTTTTATATTTAGCATTACATTTTGAATTGAAATGTGCTTTATGTGTGTAATAATTTAAGATTGCATTTCTTATGTCTTTTCCCTTCTGTGGTAAATTGCAATTGCTTAAAACTTTGTGTATTTGGGAGAACAGTTTAGACAAAGTTTTGGTGTTGCTCTGTGATGCATGTGTGTACAAAAGAGAGCAAGAGAGATACTGGGAAATCGTAGGTCTATTCAGTTTGCTAAAATTAAATCTAGACAGACTCGTGGTGGTTTGTACATGTGTCCTGCTAAGCATAAAATTGGAAGCGTACTTAACAGTGAGAGCTAAGAGATTCTCTGCTTGTCCTGCTTGTGTTTTCTCAGCTGAGTTTTAGTCGTGTTTAGTTTGAAGAGCTCTGGGCACTTCCTTGACCACATGTTTGTCCTTCAGAGTGGGGGGGGCCTCTCCTTTCCAGCACTCATTCAGGGCAGTGGTCTTAAAGGGATAGTTCACCCAAAAATGAAAATTTGATGTTTATCTGCTTACCCCCGGGACATCCAAGATGTAGGTGACTTTGTTTCTTCAGTAGAATACAAACAAAGATTTTTTTTAACTCAAACCGTTGCAGTTTGTCAATCATATAATGGAAGTGAAGAGGTAAAAAAACAATATAAATACTGTTCAGTTTCTTGCACAGACCGATCGTTTCGTGTCTTTACACATCAATGTATCGTCACCAGCCACGGTTTAATTTGGTTTTGTTTGTGTATATTTTTTTGACTCTCAAAGCCGTGATTCCTATTCACTTCCATTATATGACTGACAGACTGCAACGGTTTGAGTTGAAAATCTTCGTTTGTGTTCTACTGAAGAAACAAAGTCACCTTGGATGCCCTGGGGGTAAGCATCAAATTTTCATTTTTGGGTGAACTATACCTTTAATAAAAAAATGTGTTTGCTTTCATTTGACTGAAACGCATATAGATGCTTCTGTAAACCCAACAGCAACTGGACCTCGGTTACCTTGATGATTCAATCCTTCTGTAATGATAAATATATGTGCTCCAATTTTCCCACTTAAAATATAGTCTCGACACTCATTTTCTCCTCCCAGTCCACAAAAATGAAAATTTTCCTTCTAGGAAGTGGCCTTTGATGTGTAATATTCTGTTTGATTTGCACATTTTAAATTATGTGTGAATTATTTACACATGCTGTTATGATGTCTCCAGCAACAGTGTGTATATTGTTCCAGTGAGTTAAAGTTCACAGCATGCTTCTGAATCCTGACTTTGTTGCAAAGCAAGGTGCGGAATTGGCCAATGTCTCTTCCCTGGAGAAACAAATGGTTTTCAGCAAAAAGCAGCAGCAGATGTATCTCACATATGAGACTGTTAGACAGCAGTTCAAAATAAACTTTTTTTATTTTCTTTCTACAGTAACTTTAGATAAGCGCATCCGTTGTTCTATCTATCAGACCTGCAGCTATAGCACGATGCAAATAAATAAAGGGGTTGCCATTTACAGTAGAAATGTGTAGGTGACTTTGTTTCTTCAGTAGAATACAAACAAAGATTTTTTTTAACTCAAACCGTTGCAGTTTGTCAATCATATAATGGAAGTGAAGAGGTAAAAAAACAATATAAATACTGTTCAGTTTCTTGCACAGACCGATCGTTTCGTGTCTTTACACATCAATGTATCGTCACCAGCCACGGTTTAATTTGGTTTTGTTTGTGTATATTTTTTTGACTCTCAAAGCCGTGATTCCTATTCACTTCCATTATATGACTGACAGACTGCAACGGTTTGAGTTGAAAATCTTCGTTTGTGT
Source organism: Sinocyclocheilus grahami (assembly GCF_001515645.1). Taxonomy (NCBI): domain Eukaryota; kingdom Metazoa; phylum Chordata; class Actinopteri; order Cypriniformes; family Cyprinidae; genus Sinocyclocheilus; species Sinocyclocheilus grahami. Next base: position 1,697,486 of record NW_015505189.1, on the reverse strand, counting down.
TCTACTGAAGAAACAAAGTCACCTTGGATGCCCTGGGGGTAAGCATCAAATTTTCATTTTTGGGTGAACTATACCTTTAATAAAAAAATGTGTTTGCTTTCATTTGACTGAAACGCATATAGATGCTTCTGTAAACCCAACAGCAACTGGACCTCGGTTACCTTGATGATTCAATCCTTCTGTAATGATAAATATATGTGCTCCAATTTTCCCACTTAAAATATAGTCTCGACACTCATTTTCTCCTCCCAGTCCACAAAAATGAAAATTTTCCTTCTAGGAAGTGGCCTTTGATGTGTAATATTCTGTTTGATTTGCACATTTTAAATTATGTGTGAATTATTTACACATGCTGTTATGATGTCTCCAGCAACAGTGTGTATATTGTTCCAGTGAGTTAAAGTTCACAGCATGCTTCTGAATCCTGACTTTGTTGCAAAGCAAGGTGCGGAATTGGCCAATGTCTCTTCCCTGGAGAAACAAATGGTTTTCAGCAAAAAGCAGCAGCAGATGTATCTCACATATGAGACTGTTAGACAGCAGTTCAAAATAAACTTTTTTTATTTTCTTTCTACAGTAACTTTAGATAAGCGCATCCGTTGTTCTATCTATCAGACCTGCAGCTATAGCACGATGCAAATAAATAAAGGGGTTGCCATTTACAGTAGAAATGAAAATTAATGCACCACAACTCATAAGGAATATTTGCTTGATTGTTAAATGTATTTTTTGACACTAACCATAACCTAATTCTGTCTTCACTTAAAGCAACAGCAAAAAATATGGTATTCTGTTGAGGAAAACATTTAGCCAGTTAGCTGACTAATGTTACATGTTAATAGTTAGAATTTGCGAGGGAGAACAAATGAAGTCACAAAGAAAGAATTTACATATTGATTCTAATCAAATAAATTTAGTGTGAACTTGTGTCAAAAGCTTTGTACACATGGATATTAAATAGGATATCAGACATATAGTGGGGGTCCAACAACCACATTTAAATCTATAAATAAATAGAAGCTTTTAGGATTTTGAACAATTTAAAGCAAAGGAAAGTTGTGACGGAGTGAATAAGAACTATTTAACATTATGTAAGCAAATTTGTGAGATGTGTGAAATTTGTCTCTCTCTCAAAAAAAAAAACAAGTTTGTGTGGGATTTGCACAAACATGTGGAGTTCATGCAGCTCAATTCTGCTGCCACTAAAGCAAAGGACAAACCAAATATTTTCAAATTCATGTGCATTTTTGAATTCAGATTATGATGGTGTTAATATTGTTTGTAATTAAAAAATTGTATTAAATTCACAACATGCAAAATGGTACTGATTTCATACTATTAGACCCCACTGTATAATATGTATGCAGAGGAAACACGAACATATTGTCAGACTGCAACACACATCCTTTGTTTAAAGTTACAGTGTTGTTAAAGTGTTGCATATGTATCGATGAGCATGACTTACATATTCTCTCAAAGAACAGGTCAGTTAGTCTTGATTAAAAAATTGCATTTACACTTGATCTGTACTTTATATCGCTATTGTGTAGCACCCACATCAATTCTATTCTGGAGGATTCAGTCTCCTCTGAACACGTATTGCCAGATGGTTGTACTTTAATACATGCATTGTTTACAGCAGCAATGTGTTGTTTTGTTATTTAAATGATTAAATTTGACAATTAAAGATGACAATTAAAGTTGACAATCACTAGCGCAATGTCACAACTACAATAGTATAATGACACTCATAATGAGAATCTCAGATCGGTCTGCATCATGTCTCGTAACGCTCCCATGTGGATGTTTAGAGTGAGAGTCAGAAAAAAAACTAGAGTATCTGAGGGTGGCGGAGAAACAGTCAGATGAAATAATCATAGCCGTATTTTGAAATATTATTATAATTTTAAATAGCTGTTTTCTACTTTAATATTTTCAAATGTCATTTATTCCTGTGATGGCAAAGCTTATTTTTCAGCAGTCATTACTCCAGCCTTCAGTGTCACATGATCCTTCAGAAATCATAATATGCTGCTTTTGTGCTCAAGAAACATTTCTTATCAATATTGAAAACAGGTGTGCTTCATATTTTTTATATTTAATTAAAATATTAAATTTAATTAGTTTAATTAATTTAATTTGTATTATTGTTTATTTTATTTAACACTATACACGACCAGTGTTGGGGGTAACGCATTACAAGTAACGCGAGTTACGTAATCAGATTACTTTTTTCAAGTAACTAGTAAAGTAACGCATTACTTTTTAATTTACAAGACAATATCTCAGTTACTTTTTCAAATAAGTAACGCAAGTTACTTTTTATTTTCCAATTTATTGATTGACAGCTCTCCTGTCCCCATGTTGAGAGAAATCAGAAGATGTTACTGTAGTTCTAAAATAAATATGAATATGCATTCATTCATCTCACTCACAAAAAACCCCCCACAGATTCAGTATTCCTCAAAATGAATAAAAAAATGCAACTCAGAATATGACGCAAACCTGCAATAATTAAATGTTAAACAACGCAAATATCCTTTATGTATTTAATGCCATTCTATTAACCAATGTCTTTGCTTCTTACCTTCGATGATCCAGTTCAACCGTACTAATAAGCACAAATTACTCTAGACAAACAATTGTGTGTCTTTTTTTATTGCTGAAGTGTGTTGAAATTTCTTCTTCTGCATTCTACTGTACGGACGTAAATTGACTTTCCCTTCAGCCTGAGGCTTATTCATTTCACGTTTGGTATGAAAAGACTTTTATATTTGCCAAAAATATAACTTTTTTATTTTAAAAACAAACAAGCAAGCCCTGTCCAGATTTAAAAAGTAACGCAAAAGTAACGTAACACATTACTTTCCATAAAAAGTAACTAAGTAACGTAATTAGTTACTTTTTTATGGAGTAACGCAATATTGTAATGCATTACTTTTAAAAGTAACTTTCCCCAACACTGTACACGACTGTACTGTCACTTTGAGCAAACACACACACACATACAGTATATACAGTATATATATATATTTATATATTGAAATGAAACTTTTTATATGATGGTGTATATTTATAAATGTCATGACTACAATAAAAATTAAGTTAGCAAGATGTTGTTTCAGACAAATATTGAAGTTTTAGGTTTACCTAAAAAGTTCATCTTCTTATTTCCTCATATAAACATTGTGAAGCGATTTTTGTTCTCAGGCAAATCCATGAGAAAGTCATTAAAATATTCTCTTTAATTGTGATGGTCATTATCACCGCGCTGTTTACTGTCTGTAGGAAATGTTTGATCTATATGTTGTCCTAGATTTTTAAACAACAAAAGTTTTACATTTCATGACTATTAGAGAATCTGCCAGGTATGATTTGGCCCAATAGTTTGCGAATAGATCATTGGTGAATCGAGTCATTTTTCAGCAGTGACACAGATACACAATGGAGCCCAATTAAATGAGTTGCAATATGCGAGAGCTCATTTGAAGATGCCAAGAGCATAGTTTATATATAAATGCTAATATTTGAAAGTCAAATTAAAGCTGAAAGGGCCCATAATAACTGTTAATTAACTCTTGTTTTCTTTCTCGCACACCCCTCGACAAAGTTGAACCGATTGAAAGATTCACAAGGCTTCTCTTTAACATTTCGGACCACAAAGCTAAATTTCAAAGAGTCGGGCTCTGCCTTTGAAGTGGGTTATTCTCTGTAGATTAGATATTATTTTAAGATCCCTTTGTTTAAAAATTCATTTTTATTATCCCTGCATGAAATGCAGGGGCAATTCCCTACATAGCCGACCATCAGTGCAATTAACATCTTCGATCGAGACTGCATTCCTGATAATTAATACAGACTTTGGGGCTCCCTTGTGATCGCTCGCAGTGGTTTGATTCTTCTGCAGCAACCATTCATTTGCAGAATGAGATTCATCCTAATGAAAATGGAATGTGAAACTTTAATGAACATGACTGCCATGTCATAATAATAAAGACTTAGAAACAACACCGGCCTTCTACGCTGACTGACTGAACCCGTGTAGCTACATCGTGCCAATTAAGCATGATGATAAAAATGAACACTTGTGGGTGTTAGGCAAACATGTGGCCAGAACGAGGCTGTAAACAACTGTTTTGGAGGAGATTGTCATTACTGCTGTCTGCGTGCTGAGCAGACTGATGACGGTGGGTGTCTGTTTTTTTTTTCTGAGAGCTGTTTGATCCATCAAACTCTTCTTGTTTTAATTAATGTTGCATTAATATGTATACTAAATACATGTAAGATGTTCACACTTGTGATTAGTGAAACACGTTTGCTTCTTTTACAGTCTTCTGAGATCAAAATGGCAGAATTAACATTCTGTGTGCGCTTGATGGATTTGACAAAGTTTTCATGACTGATATTTCTCTTGCACTTCAACGTACTTTGGTAGAATGCACGTCGGAACACAACATGATAGTGCTTGTTTTATTGATCTTGCTGCAATGTCTTCTTTTTCGCACAACCCAACAGTCCCACACTTTTGGGCCTTGTCAGCTTTTGTGCTCTTGGTTTTGGATCTAAAAACAAGGGAAGTGTTTTAGAGGCAACCATTTAAAGCTCTGCCTCTGTGTGTAAATGCAGGGTAAGCCCACCCATGGGAGTCCTTTAAGTGTTTCGAGAACATCCTTGAACGTGGAGCTGTGTTTGATGAAGAAATAGAAGAGTCCAGAAGATCCAGAGCATAAACAAATCAACCGTTCCCAGAGGAGAACATCTCAGCTGCCTACAAAACACTGGTCCTGAGACAGTTTGAGCTGAATAGCACTGTAGTCTTTAACAGCTGCCAGAAAACTCCTCAAACTGTTTCAAGATCAGTCGAATGTGCATGGTGAGCCCACAGTCCCATGTTAGGGGTAAAGTCAGATATTTCAGCAAGGGAGAGCCACAGACACAACTCATATTCATCTGCACATCACTCAGATAAAAAGGTCCACTAGGCCCCAAAGGTTTTATTTATTTTTTTTAGAATTTTTGTTTGAAGCATCATTCTGCACAGAAGATGGTGTAAAAGGGGGTAATAATGTGTTTTCTGTCTCCATAAAGACTTAATGACCACCAAGGATGATCGATTGCAGCAAGGATCCTGGGAGATGAACAAGAAAAACATCCAACCATATAGTGGTCTTATCAGCTATGATTTTGGTTTACATTTGCAACAGAGAACTTTCCGTTCTGTCAAAAATGTATTACTATAGTTATTGTTACTGACCACAGTATAATTAAGCAATTTTACATGAGCAAAATGGCATTACTGATGGAAAGTGTGGCAGTTGCGATTGTGATTTTGTTGTGATTGTGATTGTGTTTCTTATTTGCATCATTGGTTCTTTGAAGGACCTTTAACATGCATAAAACCTTTTCAATGAACAAAAGTTTCTGGAAAAAGTGGAAGCAGGTTCTTCAGATTAATATAGTGGTTTTCACACTAAAAACCAAAAATAGTTAGTCTATGGAATCACTGTGAAAAGCCCTTTTTATTTTTAAGAAATCAATATTGAGTAACTTACATTTTAGACACAATATTATTACCAATTACATGTAGTTTTGATCCGCCAACGAAAATGGTTCCAAACAAAATCAAAGCAATATCAAGCAGTATGTGTTTCTCAGTGAAGACAAGGTGTTTTGTTCCTGATGAATCAGTGTTTCTGAACAAATCGATTTAATTAATGCCACTTTCCGCCCCCTATTGGAGTAATGATGTAACCTGCAAAAAGAGTGATGGAAAAATCCCAAATATATCAGAATCAGAGTGTTTGTTGTAGTTAGCATGGTATTTTATGTTTTTGTATGTATTTATTTTTTCTATACATGATCAGACAGCATCATAAAATTCATAAAATTAACAATATGAAGCAGTTCATTATTTATTAACAGCCTACATTGATGTTCATATATGGTGCATGGAGCATGGACAATTCCTGGTAAACTATACTATAGTACTATAGTTTTTAGGGGCTTTATTGCAATTAATTGCAATAAGATGAGCAGCATGGCAAATTTAGACCTTAAAAAGTTTTCATATACAATTTATAAATCATTTTATACAGGTAATAATTATTCATATACAATAGATAAGTAGATTTTTAATTTTTAAGTTGCCTGTTAACCAGTAACCAGGAATCTTTTGATAAAAGTTCTCTGTGGGCCCTGTTTTTAAACATAACTAGATCATGTTGAGATATGTTCATTGATGGCTCCTACATACCAGATGTTGCTGTTCTATTGGAACAAAATTATAATATAACTTGAACATGTAATTTTCCTGTAATACCATATAAGAGTTCATCTGGAAACATAACCTGGGGAAAAAAATATATAATTTCCTTCACTCCGTGGAAACTGAAACTCTTTAATACAAAAATCCTGCAGTAGCTATATAGCTCACTCAACCAGAAATATATCCTTATGCTGAATAAATAAAAAGATGGCAAAAAGGTTGCTCCGCTGCAATTATACAAAGGCCTACGTATTGGAAAGTTTGAGTTGAGGACGATTCTAATAAATTCGAGCTTTAACACAGGGCATTTAATACCAGTGCTTCTTAATGGGGCCTTGGTGTTGAATTATCTATGGGGCCTCTGTGATTCTAGAAGGACCATCAAACCCCTGAACTTGAGAGCTCTGTCTTGTAATTGAATAATACATTACATGTGGCAATTATTTTCGTTAGAGCTAGACGGAGAAATCAATAACCAGGGGATCAGATCAGTGGCTGCTGTGCTCTTGTCTTTCCCCCCTTGTGGCCAATTACATCATCACAGCCCTAAAACACCTGCGCTGTGTCCAAGCCTTGACAGCGGATTCAGAGGAATGTCAAATGAACGCTGCCGTACTATAAGAAGTGAACAGGTGAAAAAGATTGTGCTTTTTGAATGGAGACGCATAAAGCTGTTTCATAGCACAGATTGCACATAAGTTACATAACCGATAGAGACATCAGACAAATTCAGGCTGAACGGGGGAGCTGTGTGTCTTTTTTGAGGTAATAGATGCTAGTTGCAAGGACCGACCTGGAGTGATAAATTATACAAGTGTGCTTAGCTCCAGGCAGTATTCCCTACGACATACAGCTATTTGATAAAGTGGGATTAAGAAGGTCTTGTATAATGAACTACCGCCTTTATGTACACTGGCCTTTTATTGTGGCCAGCCTAAGGCACACCTGTGCAATAATCATGCTGTCTAATCAGCATCTTGGTATGCCACACCTGTGAGGTGGATGAATTATCGCGGCAAAGGAGAAGTGCTCACTAACCGATTTAGACAGATTTGTGAACAATATTTAAGAGAAATAGGCCTTTTGTGTACATAGAAAAAGTCTTAGATCTTTGAGTTCAGCTCATGAAAAATGGGTTCAAAAACAAAAGTGTTGCGTTCATAATTTTGTTCAGTGTTTAAACAACACATCAGTCAAGTATCACTCAGCACAGTGGAGCGATTCTGTCCAGCCAGACAAAGACATGCAATTTACGGTTGTCTGGAATATTCACAGCCTTTAAAAAGGTGGATATCAGGTCTCATTAAATGCAGATGTAGCTTGTGGCTGAAGAGAACACTGGCTACATCAAAGGCTCTGTTACATGAATACTAATAAAGGTTTAGTCGACTGAGAGTCCACACAGCCATCAGCACCGTGTGCACTGTGCATTCATATTTTGACTAGTAGTAATATGTAGCATTAGTATTAAGTTCTCATGATTGAGCATTAGGTGTTCCTTCTTGCCACATTCATTTGACCATGTTTGATTTTACTCTTAATGGAAATCATTGCTTTAAAGAAAGAGTCCAGAATGTTGGCAATAAGATCAAGAGGGAAAAATGTTGTCAAGTTGAGCTGATCTTTTACTTCAGAATTAGTCTCTAGAGTACAGAGCTCCACACATGAGACACAGAAGAAAAACTAGATTGTGGCCACTAATTAAGAATTCATTCCCTCTACTTAATTTGTGGCCACATTTTATTTTTATTGTTTGCTGAGCTAGTTATATTGTGGCCATGTTGTACTAATTTGTTCCCTCAGTTTAATTACTTCTCACTATTATTAACTAGTTGCTTATTACTAGCATATTGGCTGTTTATTAGTACTTATAAAGCACATAAAAATGGCTTATTCTGCAAGCCCATATTCTAGATCCCTTAACCCCAGCCAGTACCTAAACATAACTACTAAAAGCAACTACTTTACTATCAATAAGCAACAATTTAGGAGTTCATTGAGGGAAAACTCTTAGTTAATATGTGTTCCCTAATCAAAAGTGTTACCAAAAATTCATTTACTCACTCTCATGTTCCAAACCTGTGTGTCTTTCTTTTGTCCAGTAAACACAAAAACAAAACAATTATCATACTTTTTTTCCCATGCAATTACAATGAATGGAATGAACTAAAGCTTTTAAACTTTAAAAGCACCACAAAAGTGATTCATATACAACGTGTGCACTATATTTCAAGCCTTCTGAAGCTATATGATAGATTTGTGTGTGAAACAGACCTAAAGTCATTGTCATTCACTGATAAGCTTCCCCTCCAATAAGCGGTTCACATCTGTGACCAGATCATAGTCACTGAACTCGAGAGACAAATCAACAAATTCACTGCAATGATCCGACTCGTGAGTATGATCCATTCACAAATCAGGCATTGTGAACTTCCTCATGAACTTAAAGAAAAGCTATATAATAATAGACCAAAATAATGGTCAAAATTTTAGTCAATTCCTCACACAAAGCTATCTTATTGACTTCAAAAGATGTGATATTTGTCGAATCGATCACTTTTATGAAACAACAAAACTTCAGCCCACATTTCTTGTAATTATATTGAAATAGCGCATGGAATTATCCTCTTCAAATTTCCTCCTTGTGTGCACCATGAAAGAAGAAAAAAGTCTTTACTGAGAAGAAAACATTATTGGGTTTACCATGTTTTAACTAGTATTTAGAGCACAGGTCTCAGTGACTGGCCCTGTGCAAAGAGCTGCAGAGGAACACAAGAACAGAGACTCCATCCACACTGCAGGACAGAGAAATCTGCCCTCGACCAGAGTGTCAAACAGATGAGAGAAAAGGCCTCATGAAATAAAGATCATTTTCTCAATCTCACCGTAGCATGGTGCCGAAGTACAGAGAAGACCGAAAGAGAGAAAGAACGTGGCACTGGGGTGAGTTTTACAGAAGGTTAAAACATCCACGGGCTACTCCAATGAAGACATGCACAACTAAAGGAGCTCACATCAAAAGAAACCTGTGTTTTTTCTCCTATTCTGTGTGGTGCCTTTGCATATTTTATGAACAAAGGCTTTACAGGCCTGCTCTTCTCTCAGCTGATGTGTGAGCACATCTCTGTACAACTCTTCCTGAAATAAAAGGTCTCTTTTTTTCATTTTGAACCCTGTGTCTCTAGAATCCCAATTGTTTAAGCAGCGGTGCGGAACTGTACTAGCAAGTGGACATCTCTACCCAGCCTGAAGGGCAGAAGACGAAAGAGTGGAGTCAGATCTGGTATCTCCACATAAAAGACCCCAAATGACCTATAGTTGCAGGGCCTTTAAAGACACAGATGACAATCAAAAGGACAAATGTGACTGGCTGTGGCATGGGAGCATAACAGGCCCCACAGTTCTGTGAAGTCTTTGACCTGGTAGTTCAAAGCGCGCAATGGACCTATGGACCTCCCTCAGAGAGCCCCAGACAAAGGCTTTGTTCATTCTCGAGCAAAAAACACCAGCATTGCTCCCTTTGAGCCAAGCAGCACCTGTAGAAAGTGGAGAGGCCATGCTGACAGCCGGAAGAACAGGGCCACAAAGCGGCATTTCATCTGATGGGATGTGAAATTACATTTCAGAGCTTCCTGACAGATGCATATTTTCTTCTTTTCTGTAAATGGTTCTGTGAGAGCCCAGCAGTTGAGCAGTTGTTGCTCTCAAAGAGTGAGGGATGTGTTGTTTTTGTAAATGATGAGATGTATTTTCTGTACTCCCTCTCTGCTCTTCATATATGTTCAGGATCATATATTCCCTTGAGGGTTAGCTTGACGGCATGAGATTAGGAAACATAAAAAGATGATTCTGAAGAAATATTCTGAAACTACAATAATATAAAATCCAGTCAGGTCAATCGTCAATCGTCAGGTCCTAAGGAAAGTTCTCTGTTGCTTGCATTTATGTGCAAATAATCAAAGAAATAAAATAATTAAGTTAATAAAAAGTTAAAATTAAAACTACTCAATTAATAGTATATACATAACCTATAGCTTATTTACAAATATGTATAAACTTATACATTTTATAAAATTGATTATTACTTTTAAAATATTTTTATTTTATTTAAAAAGTTTAGAATTTATTATAAATGTAACTATAAAAATTTTTTTTTAAATTATATATAGAATCTAGTAATAGTTGATAATCAGGTTGTAAGGAGAGTTGTCTGTTGTTTGTATTTATGTACAAATTATACATAAAATTATAGATATAAAAGACATTAAAGTATCTAATTAAAGATTAATATATAAAAATCTTAAGCCTGTAATAGATGATGATCAATAAATAGAAAATTGTAAATGTTATAATGTTATCAATAGTGGAGAACAAATGCAGTATTACCAAAGTCCCTTTAGTCTTTGGAATTAATAAGAGTCAATATTTTCTAGCATAAAAATGGATCTTTACTACCATCTAGAGAAAATGTTTTGCATCACCGGTAAGATGGTAGATATTAGGTATGAACAACAGTTGGTATTGTTCTTTTTTCACATAGAAAGAAAATATAGAGTTTTTTTTAAAGAAGAAAATAGGATTCTTTAGGCAAAATTAAATAAAACATAACATAATTAACCATGTGAACCATTTCCGTTCGGGGGAATAAAATGACAGCATATGAAACATCAGGGGCGACTCTATAAAATCTATATTTACTGGTTGAATCTTGTCTAAATTTATGTGGGTAATTGTTCACTTGTTCATGCAATAGTTATAGGCTAATAAAATAATTTCCTCAAAGTCTGCTCTCTCTGTTTGAATATGAGTAGGCCTATACCGTTTAGAGTAGAAACAATCTGCTCCTGTGAAGTACTTCTGTTCCCGTACTGATGCTGCGATAATCATTAATAGACGGTGCGCCCTCTACTGCGATTAAACAATAATCGGTAGATTCTGATTCAGCCGCACGGTGGTGCTGTTGCACAAAAAGAAATGTGAAAACAGTGGGGAAATTAAACAATCTGCAGAGTGGGTTGTTTCGCGATTTTTTATTTATTTTTTGGTCTGTACTCTTTCTAGAAAATGCCAAACAAAACAGAAATCGTTTATTTAAAATATACCAGGGACATCATCATTATAGTGTACATAACTTTTTTCTAATTGGCAGTTTTAGTTGGGTTTCGTAAGACTGCAGTAAATGGCCGGTTTAAAAAAGGAGACCAAATTAAATCAACATTAAGTGTGCTATCTGTCTATTGAATTTCTTTCAGATTTTGTAAGTAGGCTATGAGTTGTTTGTTTAGTGAGTTTTCTGGGCGCTAGAAGATATATTGCATTGCATATATTGATTAAAAATAATCACCATATGCAGACTTAGGCCTAAATCCTTAAAGTAACATTTTGACATATCTAAAATATTTTTAAGTAACATTTAAGTTACTTTTTTTACTAAATGGTTTAACATGTACAAATGCAAAATATGCCATAATTTAAAGCTCAATAGCATTTTAGCAGAAAGACGTACAGTAATACAACCAATTGTAAAGTGTTCATCTAGATTTCAAGTATAATGCACACCTTTTACATTTTTGATATTTATTCAAATAAACTGTAAATCATATGTAAAAATTGCTATTTTTCACTACCGAATGGGCTCAAATGCAAAATATGCCATAATTTAAAGCTCAATAGCATTAGCAAAAACATCTTTTACATTTTGATATTTATTCAAATAAACTGTCAAATGATATCTACACTGTAAACAACTTCTTGGAGAAATTACAGTAACTACCTGGCAACAGTTCACTATAACTTATTATAATTATATTTTTTACTAAAAATACTGTTTATTTTACCATGTCATTTAACTTCATGTAAAATTAATAACAATTTAATATTCTTTAACTGTAAATATTTTATTATTGTATTAGTTTTTGGTCTTTTCTTCAGTAATGCATTGTAAAATATTAGAATATTTACTGTTATACTAAAATGTACCGTATTTGATTTGGTTCACTTTTTTGTTACTGTAAAAATAGCATATGATTTACAGTTTATTTTAATAAATATCAAAAATGTAAAAGGTGTGCATTATAGTTGACACCTAGATGAACACTTTACAGTTGTTTTTATGACTGTAAGTCATTCTGCTCAAATACTATTAAGCTTTAAATTTGCGTTTGAGCCCATTCGGTTGTGAAAAAGTAGCATTTTTTACATATGATTTACAGTAGATTTGAATAAATATTAAAAATGTAAAAAGGTGTGCATTATAGTTGACACCTAGATGAACAGTTTACAGTTGTTTTTAATGACTGTTAGTCATTCTTCTCAAATGCTATTGAGCTTTAAATTTGCGTTTGAGCCAACGTCAAGCCAAATTTATGCCAGTACCGGTACATTCAAAATTTAATCTGCATTGTAATTTGATGAGTTAGTGTGGGAGCGCATATATATTCAAAATTCATTGGCCATTTTCCTCCTTTACCAAACTGACAGCTGTTGTGGTGAGGTTTTTTTGGTCATTGTACCCTACCATGACAACCTGACGGAACACATTCAGGAAGAGTTGGGTACGAAACCATCTGTCATTTTTTGGGTCGAAATGTATGGGGGGTTTTTTTGGAAACTTTTGAAAGTCATTGACATTTGCCATCCTCTTAAATGTAGTGCGAATCATGCTCAGAGAAGCATAATGCTTTAAAAGATATTCATTATTGATCTGACAATGCAGGCTGCTCTTTATGCCTGCTTCCATATGGTCAGTCCACTTGGTCCTACATGTGTCTCTAATGCAAGTGCACACTATTGATCTTGGGATGGATGGATGGCGTAAATGACGACCAGGGAAGACGCTTAGCAAATATATAGTGGAAACACTGGTGAGCTAATGGCTTGTGAGTCTTCAGGCTCATATCAGATAAAGTGCACTGTTGTCCACAGAGTGACAGCAGTTTTTGTACAAAAATGTGAAGACACTATGGATTTGTCCCTTTTTTGTATTATTAGCTGTTGGGAAAAGTATGTGAGCCTTTTGGATTTACCTGGAGGGATTTTTGTAAGCAGCAAAAAGAGTGTGCACAGTTGGAAATCAATGTTAATCAATAATACATTTTCATGTCTTTATTGGACACACCATGTAAACATTCACAGTGTTGGGTGAAAAAAGTATGTGAATCCCTTGATTTTTGACTAAGCAGTCATCTAACTTGGAGGCCAATCAGTGAGATGCGATTGAAGGGGTTGGTTAGAGCTCCCCTCCACAACACAACATTCCAAAACATAACTGGCAAATGTTCTGTGGATGAAACTAAAGTGGAGCCCATTAAAACTCAACAGAAGTTGCAACTAAGATTTTTGTAAAGAATGGTACAAAATTCCTTTTGACCTTTGTGCAGTTACAAGAAATGTTTGAGACTGTTGCCAAATGAAGGTGTTTCCATCCTGTACTATGAATTTTTAATAAATAAAAAAGTATAATATTCTCAGTTACTTAAGTGTCCAACATTCTAATCATTATGATTTAGAGATGGCTTTACACACACAAAGGTTAAACAATTACTTCTTCCCCCTGAGCACTTTCTCAGTTTCAGCTGATGTCTTTGAAAATGATCACAGTTTTTCTAGGTGAGGATTTATCTCTCTTGGCTGAGTAGTTTTACAGCAAGAACGCGTCATTAATATTGGAATTTTGATAAGAAATTCAGGTTTTGATTAGATGCTTCCTGCGCTCACAAGCAAATTATGATCGCGGCTCACACTTTGCTCATTCATCTCAATGTAACCTCAATTTCACGGATTATTGATATGCAAACTCTTTTCAACAAGGAATAAAGTGGGCGTCAGTTCACCGATTTCATGGCTCAAGATTTCAACCATGCATAACTGCCAAAGTGAAAGCAACGAAACAATATGCAGATTGGCTCATGTAACCGAATATTTTTTATGTCTTATTAATAAATTCAGCTGCCTTCATTTTGTGGTCATTTGTGTAAAGCATAGTCATTTCTATTCCCGACCTTTGACAATAGTTAAAAGTAAAAACGTATTCAAATTGCGAACTAATATGAATAGAAGTATAGGAATTATATAAAATAATGTTAAATTAAACGGTAGCTTTTTCTTTTCCTTTACAATCCAGTCCAGCTCATCATAATTTTCATCTAAATAAATTAATTAATTAATTTAATTAATGAGAATTTAGCATCACAGCACAGGTGTGAAGATGTCAGAGTAGTCATTAAAGAAACGGATTATTAATTTAAAAGCCGGCTATTCATTTGTATTGTTCGATCGAGGTAGAATAGGATCTCCTATGAGAATGCAGACAACCATCTTTTACCTGGTTTGGGGCCAAAATGGCCATTTCATCTTCCATAAACAGAGTCCACAAGAGAGTGATGTAGAAAGAATTTTTTTTTTTTTCTTTAGGCTTTTTGTGTTCCACTGAAGGTGAGAGGCTTGGTAAATATCATGTTTTTATATTCTGCCATTGATCTCATTAGCGGATGTGCGTCACTTTGCCTTCAATCAAAGCAATTGCTTTTTACAGTAAAGCGCATCCAGTAGTGACAACACACAGAACCACCCCGTACAGCTCTCCGTAATGAAAATTATTCAGCTGAGATCACCTATGCAGAAAAAAATCAATTAATGTAAACCCTTATTTAAAAATACTTATTAAAAATAATGAAAAGATATAAGCATCATCATAAACTGTAAAAAAATGTTTACATTTAATTCAATGTCACTTGACGTTTCTTGTTTATGAGATTTACTTGCAATTTCTGGAAAATTGTTTCTATATCTTTTTTTTTTTCAGTGTACAATATGTTGATGTTTGTCCTGTTATTTAAGGAGGCCACATAACATATGTTGAATTGTTTTGACAGTAAACATTAATTCAGTGGCTAGTTGATGGTGCAGGATACTTTCTTGCTTCATTCTAGAAATGTAGTCCTTCAATTGTAGACTGCTTAGCATTTTAGCCAGCATGTTTAAACAGTATTTGTCATACAGTAGGTGAAGTGACTGGCTGACTGCCATACAGTTACTAATCCAGACGCCAAAGCACTGGATGCTTTATTTAGCTCCATGTGTTGATGTATTTCATTTAGATCAGTCTATTTCTTTGAAGTTGGATGTACAGCGCGGGAGGCTTGTAATCAATTTACTTAATGACGTCTTACTGTAGCAAAATCATCACACTTCCGTACTCAATTATGCAGCTCAATTAGCAAATACCTGCAGAGTTTTTTTTATGATTGATTCTTAAACATCAAAAATAACTGTCCATCTGTTTTCATGGTAACACTTTACAATAAGGTTCATTAGTTAAACATTAGTTAATGTATAAACTAACATGAACTAACCATGAGCAATACATTTGTTACTGTATTTGCTCATCTTCACTAACGTTAGTTAATAAAAATACAGATGTTCATTGTTAGTTCATGTTAGTTCACAGTGCATTAACTAATGTTAATAAGATTTTAATAATGTGTTAGTAAATGCTGAAATTAACATGAACAAAGATTAATAAACGCTGTATAAGTGCATTTCATTATTAGTTCATGTTAACTAATGTAGTTAACTAATGAACCTTATTGTAAAGTGTTACCGTTTTCATTGCTGATAAAAGACTGTTACTTAAAGCAATAAAAGGAATACATCTAATTGAATGCCAAGAGCGTTTAGTTACCAATTCTTATGTTATGCAATTGTTGCATTTCCTTCTTTGTTTGCTTTGTGAAATATGTCAGAAGTAATTACAATTAAAATTGTGCAGTGATAGGAGTAATGTAATGTAAAAGTTTGCAGATAAAGATGAATTGGCTGACTGGCTCTCAGAGAAACGCTGCCTCTCAGAGGCACGAGAAATTACAATCTCTCCTTATTAGCAGAGAGGAATGGGCCGGGCAGCAGAGCCACTGCAATATGAAATGACTCACTACTACAATGAGGGCACAGAGGTTAATTAACAAAGCATCTAACTGGATGGGATCCATTTGAACTGTGTGAGGACACAAGAAAGCACTTGCCGTCAGGATTGTTGAGAAGGTTGTGATGGGAAACGTGCATGAGTGGTTTTAGTGATTAGAATGAGCTCATTTATGAGATTATATGAATGAAAATTAATCATTCACATTGTGGTCTTTTATTATGATTTAGAAGCGTATAACATGTTATTGGGTAAATGATGAAATATATTAAATGTTTCATTTGCTCAAATAGTTGTACGGTGTATGTATTACGCTGTATGGTGTATGTATCACTCCTGCATACGAGATCAGAAAGATTTCATAAGACTTTGTTTAATAAGACCTCAATGGCATCAGTGAATATAAAGATCAGTTCACCTTAATAAGGAATAACTGGTCTCTCTGCTCCCTCTAAATGACACCAAAAAAGGCCATTTTACTTGCTGTAAACAAGTTCTCCTGGAGGAGGATGCACTGTTGGGACACCAGCATGACAGTTAGCCATTGAAAAACACAATCACGACAAACGGCTCCCAAAAGGGTTTATGCAGAATGACTTCTGTCACTGTAATATGCACAGAGGACCAAATAAGAAGAAATAAAGCGTGTCTTTGGGGCTACAAAACACAATGCAATGATGCGAAGACTCCATTTTTCCTAGAACAGTACTACTATTCAGATATAGAAATAAGATTCTTATATATATATATATTATTATTTTTTTCTTCTGTTTGTTTTCAGTCGGATATTGTGTTTTCATGAATGAATTATACATTATGCGTTGGTTTAAAAACTAGACTTCTTAATTTTGGCACTTCTACTATTTCAGTGCTCCATGGGACATTATGACCTGTATTACAGAACAACTGGACAATCACAAATGTAGAATAATGTTGAACCTTTTGATCATCATTTAATTCTGATTATTGTATCAGAAATGCAAGATCGACCATGACATGAGGGGGCATGTGTACGGTAGACCAATTACTAAAACAACCAATCAGTCAATAAATCAAGTACCCCAAACCTTATGTATCTAAAATACATTTTAATCTTGCTCAAATTCACAATTGTTACAATTTGTAATTCAGTGGTAGTACCTCCCTCCTTTAATTCAAACATACTGTACAACAGCGGCATGTAAAATGTGTTACATCAAGGCACAAGACACATCCATATTCAGGGAAGCCTTTTTATGAGGCACTGCTTTAATATGATCCCCAAAATACCGTAATGTGCTGAGACACGTCAAAGAAACATGGGCCAAACCAGACTGTACATACTGAGTGTGCTCTCTGCTGAGAGGAAAGAATGAAGCAATGCTCTTCCTCTGATCCAAATGAGTAGAAAAATGATGGTTATTGATCACTGTTTTTTCTTTTCTTTTTCTTTTTTTTTTTTAACTTATGTTGCTTCATGGAAGAGCCAAAAAAAAGAGCAGTTATAATGTCTGGCTGGATGGAAACTATCAGTGCTATCAACTGGAGTCCATTCAGATGAAAGTGAGGAGTTTCCATTCCCAGGGGTCATAATGTGGACATGATGCTTTCTCTTTTATTGACAGCAATCAAAGAAGAACTGTGGACGTGTAGACTGGTGTCCTGTCGAAATATGTTATTTAGGATGTTATCGTCATTGTATATGGCACCAGCAACATATTAAGAGTCCAGTTATTAAAAAGGCTTTTTTTTTCTTTTTTTTTGCATTTATCAAAATTCATACTGTAATTGTAATATCAACACAATAATAGGAGGGAAGTTTATATGAATAAATGTGGAAAAATTGAAATCAATAAATATGCAAAAGTGAATTTTTCCTCTTATTTTACATATAAAGATAGGTCCACTTCTGATATATATATATATATATCTATATTATAGATATATATATATATCTATATATCTATATATATCTATCTATATATATATATATATAGATAGATATATATATAGATATATATTAGTTATATTAACGAGTAGAAAGTGCAAAATCATAAATATTTAGTAATAAATCATAAATGGTTTGTTTTAAACTTTTCAAAAATCTACTACCTTCTGTTTATTTAGAGGTTTAAATTTGTTATCTTTATTTTCTTTTCTTCAGTGTGGACACCTTAGAACCTCACTGTATCTGTTCTTGGTGCTGCTGCCTCAGTATAATTATCGCATAATCAATTTTGGCACGTGAACATAAATGTAATCATATTCTGTGATATCATCATTCTAACATAAAACACAATAATTCTGACAATTGTCATGACCAGATTAGCTGGATTGCGGTTCACATAAAATTAATGAGATGACTCTGACTCTTAAAAAGAGACGAGAGGCTTCGGAACACTATTCACATACCATTTCAGTAAGACCCTTTCTGTTGACTACTCCTGACTGAGCCTCCTTCGTCTGCCAAACGCCTGGGAACCCACGTTAGTGGGGACAAATTTGCTGCTTCCAATTCCCCCCGAGCGGCTCAGGAAGTCTGCCAGGCGATGGGTCACACATGTGGCCGTGTTACAAGCTCTCTTCTGTGTCGTAACACTAGAGGGGGAAAAATATTGGGAATTGAAATATTCATTGAAGCAATAAATGCAACATATTCAAATTAAGAATTTGAAATGTAGAAAATTAATGGATTAAATATATTTGACAAAAAGAGAAATGGCTGCAGTAATGTATCTTACCTAAAATGGGTACTTATGCCTGATTGCGTTATTTTTTATTAAATTAAAAATGGTTGTTCATTTCTGAGCTTTAAACAACAATAAGCAAGACAGATCTCCTTCTAAAAATATCTTTATTAGATCAAGAACAAAGTCAAATCACACAAGACAGGAATTTTGCTGTGGGTTAAAAAAAGCTAATCGCTATGCCCTATCTACCAATGAGAGCTACCCAATTTCATGAATCAGTTATATAACCCAAATAGATCCAGTGACTATATGAAATTAGTGGAACAGAGTCTGTCTGTTATTTGCTCCTCTGCCAAAGAAAGTAGAAAAAAATGTTCTTTCAAGTCAATCAGGCAAGCAAACTTCCACATGCACTCGCATATCAGGGCCAAGCATGGGTTTACAGCCGATTAGACACGATTGAGCGCCTCTCCATATCCAGCCAACACATCACTTGCTTCCAGGCTGCGCTTCTTGCCCGGTGTGCCTGCTCCTACATTGGTGCGTGGATATGTCTGTAGTTTGTGCAGCTCCTGGGATAGTTTCCCCAGCACGCAAGTGCTGAGGCTGGAGCAGCGCTTGGACACGGCTCTACCCAGGCTGAGGAAACAGACCACATGCAGAGAAACTCATAGACATGTAGACATGCAAGAGCATTCACATACAGGATAGACATGATGACAGGATGCATGTTGACATGCTTCCTCGCACGGCTGTCATTATGGTCTCATAAAACAAATCATGCTTCAATAATTCATTTCTGCTGCACTTTTCATGTCTTTACTTGAGCATATCATGCAGGCATTTTCTCACATGTTTTCAGATCATGCTTCCATCCATGCCGTTTGATATACTCGTTTTCATGCATTAAGAGCAAACAGGCATTTATAAACTGCCAATCTCTCATAAATCTGATGGCTAAATAAAGTTTCATGCAGAGAATAAATTGGCAGAGGACTCTGCAGCTTAGAAAACATAAAACATTTTATCCCCATATCTGTACAGAAATTCATCACATACCTGCCATATACAACAAGTACAAGTACACCTGACATTAAGGAGGTATTGCTCTCATGTTGAAGGGAATTTCGGGCTTACTTTCTTAAATATGAGAGAAACAAATCAGTGCACACTCACTAAATCATTCAACAGATTGCGTTTGGAACGATTCGAGAAGTACTATGGGATTTCTACCTGTTTTCCTCAGATGCTTGTTGCTCCATGTCCTCTGCAGTCATCTGCATGAATTCTTTGACGACTGCGTGCAGCAATCTTCTCGCTTCGTAGTCGGTAAGCGTAGTTCGATCTGGTGATGATTCCAGTGCAGGCCTGCAATGCAACGTCTTTGTGATTATCATATCTTAGAGGACTATGCAAACGGTTTGTGTGAGGTATTCTTATTTTTTGCATGATAAAAGCACTTTTTGCTTGCTACATCAAATCCTAAACATAATCAAAACAATCTGCTAAGAGTATGGCACTTAAAAGCTGTCCAGTTGCCAAGTTAAGATTTATCACCCGATCAATACTGTCGTAAGCAGAGTGGGTTTGGCTGGGATTCATCTGATGTAATCAGAAGACTGATAGTCCATGATGCCGCAACCTCTAATGAAAACATATGCTCTCTTGCCTCCATTCGAATGACTTTACCAAAGCACCAATTTCACTAATAAATATTTTTAGCTAATTTAAGGAATTATCAAAGGAAAAAACACTGTCCTTTAAGCATTTATCAACATGGCAATATGTTTCTTATAAATCCTCCTCACCTGGCAGGAGCTGCATTAGAGCTGTACATCTGGCAAATAATCAGAGCGTAGGCAACAAGGAAAGCGGAGATCTTCAACATAACCATGGTCCCCTGTGGTGAAACATTTCATCATTAGATAGTTTAAGAACAGACCAAAAAAGATGACACAATTTGGTAAAGCCCTTACTAGTGAAAAAGTTGAAAATGCGTTTTCAGTTTTTTTAGCTGAAAATTTCATTTTCTTCCTGTCTATTAATCTGTCCGTTTTTATTCCCCTCAAACCTCTCCCGCTTTTCAATGTCATTGGCACACTATTTCACCAAGCTTGAAAACTAAAATAATATTTGAAAAGTCTTCTCCTGTTTACTGCAGAAGAACCAGAGCTTGTGTGGTTGGTGCAGACGTCTCCTACTGTCAGGCGCTATGCTATAACTGCAGCATTAAAGATATTAGTCTCGTGATTTCCCTTCCAGCAGGACCCTGTGCATTAGTGTAATGAGCTGCTGTCTCTGCACCCACAGCCAGGTCTAAGGAAAAAAAATCCATCGAGCATGCTTTCTGTGCAACTACAGAGCCAAAGAGTAATGTATATACCATTAAGCACTCCTACCATTTTATTTAGTTCATTTACACACGTCTATAGTACAGTATATTTAGAATGATAAAAAGCATGACACTTCTATTATGTGTCAAGCCATAAATAGTTGTTACTTACCTTGAGATGTTCGGCTTCGTGCAATAGATATAGAAAAGAGTCGTCCCAAAATAGAGGGGATATTTCAACTTGACGAAATTTTGTGTCTGTTGAATTAAGCTACAATACAGCTGCCTATATACCCTCCATGTGGGTCTCACTGTTGACAGTGTGGGTGTTTAATGATTCTCCGACAGCCAACCAGAGCTCACTGCTCCCTCATCCAACCAATCAGATTGTCTTCGGGCTTCTGGAAAATGATATAGAGTGTGTCACACCAGTGACGTCATTCTTCAATCACAAACTGCTCCATTCACAAAAATTCACCAGTGATCAGCAAAATTCAATATCGTTTGGAAAAAAAATGTAAGTGAACTATTTAGAGAAAGTCTATGATCTGTTTTACCGTTGTGATAATTAGTGCCAACCTGATGCAAAACTGTTGGTTGTGATCTACCTATTTATCTATGTGTCTGTCTGTCTAGCATTGTGTCTTTACATACTGTATGTGATATGGTGCTATTACACATATAGATTTTGCATGATACTTAATTTTCTTATTTATTTTTTTTAATTATGATAACTGTTCAGAAAACCTTGAGTAAAGCATATGCACCAAACTGTTATGGCTACATACTTAAAGAGCATGCAGAGAGGAAAAGGCACAAGGCTTATGTGTGACATTTTCATAAATCCATTTCAAATTACGTGCAAGACAAATGCTGATGGCGGAAAACAAACTCAAATACCCTTTCACTGTGTATCCTGTAATAATGTGTGAGATCAATTGCAACATTGCTCTTGTCCTTATTTGAGTTTCCATGATGATGTGACCCTTTGTCAGAATCAAAGAGGTTAAGACCATAACAAGCCTGCTATCTTAGCCTGCCAATTACACAGCTCTTTGTCTTGAGGCATCATCTGACTCCTCTTCTTTATTGGCTAAGGCCTAATAAACCATTTCCACTAAGAGACAGTGTTTGCGTCACATAGGAACCCCATTAGTCTGGATGAGCCTTTTAGTGCTATCGAACCCAAAGCCTCGCCAGTGACGGAATCAGTAAATCTGGGCAACGTGACAGGACCAGGGACCCCTGCTACGGGCGCAAACTACACTTGCACGCGTGATGAACTCCTTTTGCCTAATGAAGGGTCATTTCCGCTAGAGGAACACTTTGATGAGAATTACCATGTCCATAGATCAGTGAGTAAGCAAACAAATTAAGCCAGCAAGTTTTCCTTTCCTGCATGAAACTTTGCAGTCGATACTGTAACCTTTCAAATTTGGTCACGCTTTGACATCACTCACTCCACCCGGCCTTGTGTAAGTTATTTCAGAAGACAGATAATCATTTTGCTTCGAGGCAGATGATGTCCTTTTGGATTATGTTCATTCATGGGTGGCATTCGCCTATGACACACTTCCTGAGTTCATTTGAGGAACGGTATCGCTAACAGCAGCTGTTATCATGGTGCAGGAGACGTCCGGCAAAGCACTTTTGGACTGCACGCCTGTTTAAACACCTGCAGACGGAAGCGAACAGGGATTAAGTGTGATTTGTAATGACTCTGAGAGAAAAACTAAACACAATCCATAACCCTCTCTGAGACAAAGAGTAGCACTAAATGGTCAGCGAGGAGCCAGCACAGTTCATCCTTAGACATTAAGGAAATGAGATTTAATCACTGAGTGTTGCTCATCAATCAACCCACTTTAGTGAGTTAGAGTTCATCATAATCTCGTCTGTGTGCTTTATTGATCACACACAATCCTTTTATTTAGACTGCATTAACAACCAATGGCATCATCTGACTGGGATTGGATGGGTATGAGCGGGGCCCATTCAAAACTGCTTACTGCATGTGCAACACTACAGCAAAATGCACTATACAGGAAAAAGCTATTTCTGAATCACGGTGTCCTCCATTACTAATTTCCTTTTTGGCCTCTTCTTTTGCTAAAATCACAGCAAAGGATTTCTTTTCATAATGTGCCGTTGCTCCTCTGAGGTCTCACTTTCCTTTATTGATTAATCTATGTTGACTGACTTCCCTCTGCTATAGCAAATCCATCATAAGATGTGTTTCTTATGGGAGGATGTATTGAATGTTCTAGATGTCCTCATTATATATCACAAACACTGCAGTCTTTGAACTGAATCATCTGAGACTTGCTGGGTTTATCTATCAATACTGATGGAATGGCTCAGTAGAAAACGTCATAGATAATAAGGCCCAAGACAACTGGAAAATCACATCTCTACTGAGAAAACCAGTATGATTTGTGACCCTGGACCACAAAACCAGTCTTAAGTCGCTGGGGTATATTTGTAGCAATAGCCAAAAATACATTGTATGGGTCAAAATTATTGATTTTTCTTTTATGCCAAAAATTATTAGGATATTAAGTAAAGATCATGTTCCATGAAGATATTTTGTAAATTTCCTCCTGTAAATATATTAAAACTTAATTTTTGATTAGTAATATGCATTGCTAAGAACTTCATTTGGACAACTTTAAAGGCGATTTTCTCAATATTTAGATTTTTTTGTACCCTAAGATTACAGATTTTCAAATAGTTGTATCTCGGTCAAATATTGTCCTATCATAACAAACCATACATCAATTGAAAGCTTATTTATTCAGCTTAATTATTGTCATGCATATATCTCAATTTCGAAAAATTGACACTTATGACTGGTTTTGTGGTCCAGGGTCACATTTATGATCGAATTAATATGTGATTTATTACTATAGTTAACACTCTTATACTTCATTCACACATCCTTTAAAGGTATAAAAACATGCAGAGGTTGGTTTGATTTCTGTTATGTAAAGACATTTGCTTTGTTTTTCCTTGAGATTATCTTCTCAAGGCAGTATTTCCCACAAGGTTCTGAGGTGCTGTTCAATTATAACATTTATTTATTTGTCTGTTTGTTGTTGTTTTTTTATTGTTGGTTGGATTAATATAAAAACTATTTCCTAATTAAATATGAGTAATACATGACAATATTTATGATGAACTACTGAGTTTTAAATATTAATGATTCTGCAGTGCCTAGCACTTGATAATATCATCAAACCCTTTATATGCTTATAAATGCTTACATACATTATACATGGAGCAGAAGCATAATGCTTTTGTTAAAGTAATTAAATACACCCACATCACAGTAGGCTATAAATAAAGCTGAGAAATGTGCTGAGAATGTGCAGGTCACTGCTTGGTTAAAATAGTCACACAAAAAAACGCTGACATAACTGGAGAGGGAAGTTTCAAGCCATGAGGTCAAAGTTTGTAGCACAAATCTTACAGTGCAAACGTGTCAGACCACAAAACTGGCTTTAGCCTACTCAGTTTACTCTTTAAGTCTGTTTCTCTCACTTGTCATGAAAATTAACTGCCTGGATGTTCTGGCCAGGGCGGTCCTTTTTAAACTTTATTTTAAATTTACCATTATCGTAAATCTTTAACTCTCTGTTGAGAGTCGAAGTCTTCGGAACTTAAGTCAAACTCGCATTATGTATGGTAACTTAAAGGTGGGGTAAGCAATTTATGGTAGCCAATGTTGACATTTGAAATCACCAAAACAAACACGCCCCTACCCCAAAAGGGTCTCGCCCCTATTTTGATAGCTCCGCCCCACACATACGTACGCAACCCAGGCAACGATTAGTTCTGTGAAACAAAGCAAAACCAATGTTACACAGTGTCTACACCGGACGCGAGTGGTGCAGCGCGACAAAATACTATAGAACTCATTATAATCATGATGCTGTCTACACCATAGATATACATATCTATGGTCTACTACACTGGATGCGGCGCGGCACATCAAATCCCCGACAGAAAACTGCTGCTGCATTCTATTCATGACATATTGACACAAATTTCAAATGATTTTCAACGGTCGCTTTGTCGCGTCCAGTGTACTAGACAGACTTTAGCTGTTGCAACGCAGACACAGTGTTACTCACCTATCGAGAAGAAACAAAGCAACCTGGGCGACCGATCGCAGGCCTTCCACTCCTTAAGTTCTCTCCAGCGCTGGAAAGCTGATTCGATATTTACACGGGTCCTACTTCTTGCCTTAAGCCTTCGTTTGTTCAGCAGACGGTTTCCTCTTTTGTTTATTATCCACCATCTCTATCTTTCTGTCACTCGGCTCGGCTAATGTGCACTGAACTCTCTCTCCTCCACATCATGAGTAGACACACCCCTTACTGCTGATCGGCTACAAGTTTGTTTTGCTATTTGGCCCAAATCAGTTTTCTAAAGCATTTTTGAAAAATCGCTTACCCCACCTTTAAGTAACTCAATTCAAAGGAACGATGTTTCGTTCGTGAACTAATTATTAGTGTTTTTAAATAAATCATTCATATTCGCTTCCATACACTGACTCATATTTTTCGTTCACTTAAAATCTCTGCCTTTTGAAGCACGTG
The DNA here is from genome assembly GCF_001515645.1 of Sinocyclocheilus grahami. NCBI lineage: Eukaryota > Metazoa > Chordata > Actinopteri > Cypriniformes > Cyprinidae > Sinocyclocheilus > Sinocyclocheilus grahami. The sequence goes on along the minus strand of NW_015505189.1, from coordinate 1,671,697 downwards.
ACTGATTCTATGAATTCAAAAAGTGTAATTTATAGTTTTGTGTGAAGTGTCAAAGTATTAGCAAAGACTGACTGTAGCAAGAGCAAATAGCATTCGAGTACTGCTGTGAAGGAGTATCTCATTGGTTGGAATACTGAATGGATACGCCTACTTCAATGAACGAGTCGATCTTTTAAAGTCTGAACGAGACTTGGAGCGGAACTGGAGATGTTCATGAATGGAATGAAATAGTGGGACATTTTGAACTGAATAACTGTTTTGTTGGGGAACGAAGATCTGTTTACCGACTGAACGAGAGGGGCATGTATTGTTCAGTTCGGCAAGAAACGTTTCGGCGGAATTATGAATGTGTAAAAATAACATGCTTAAGCAAAACTAAAGGACATTGTGTAACTTCTTAATTTACTGTAGGCAAATATTGTGTTTATTGCTACAGCAATAAAATAAAATACAGTTTGCCAAAATGTAAGGAAAGTAAGTTCTACTGTGGAACCCGCTTATGATGCTTTTTCTGGAGTTTTTAACTAAATCTGTAACCACGTAAAGTATACAGTGTTGGGGGTAACTCATTACAAGTAATGCGAGTTACGTAATCAGATTACTTTTTTCAAGTAACTAGTAAAGTAACGCATTACTTTTTTAATTTACAAGAAAATATCGGAGTTACTTTTTCAAAAAA
>NW_015505189.1:1660148-1668874 GCF_001515645.1 Sinocyclocheilus grahami | reverse complement strand
ATATTTACACGGGTCCTACTTCTTGCCTTAAGCCTTCGTTTGTTCAGCAGACGGTTTCCTCTTTTGTTTATTATCCACCATCTCTATCTTTCTGTCACTCGGCTCGGCTAATGTGCACTGAACTCTCTCTCCTCCACATCATGAGTAGACACACCCCTTACTGCTGATCGGCTACAAGTTTGTTTTGCTATTTGGCCCAAATCAGTTTTCTAAAGCATTTTTGAAAAATCGCTTACCCCACCTTTAAGTAACTCAATTCAAAGGAACGATGTTTCGTTCGTGAACTAATTATTAGTGTTTTTAAATAAATCATTCATATTCGCTTCCATACACTGACTCATATTTTTCGTTCACTTAAAATCTCTGCCTTTTGAAGCACGTGACTGATTCTATGAATTCAAAAAGTGTAATTTATAGTTTTGTGTGAAGTGTCAAAGTATTAGCAAAGACTGACTGTAGCAAGAGCAAATAGCATTCGAGTACTGCTGTGAAGGAGTATCTCATTGGTTGGAGCACTGAACGGATACGCCTACTTCAATGAACGAGTCGATCTTTTAAAGTCTGAATGAGACTTGGAGCGGGACTGGAGATGTTCATGAATGGAATGAAATAGTGGGACATTTTGAACTGAATAACTGTTTTGTTGGGGAACGAAGATCTGTTTACCGACTGAACGAGAGGGGCATGTATTGTTCAGTTCGGCAAGAAACGTTTCGGCGGAATTATGAATGTGTAAAAATAACATGCTTAAGCAAAACTAAAGGACATTGTGTAACTTCTTAATTTACTGTAGGCAAATATTGTGTTTATTGCTACAGCAATAAAATAAAATACAGTTTGACAAAATGTAAGGAAAGTAAGTTCTACTGTGGAAACCGCTTATGATGCTTTTTCTGGAGTTTTTAACTAAATCTGTAACCACGTAAAGTATACAGTGTTGGGGGTAACTCATTACAAGTAATGCGAGTTACGTAATCAGATTACTTTTTTCAAGTAACTAGTAAAGTAACGCATTACTTTTTTAATTTACAAGAAAATATCTGAGTTACTTTTTCAAACAAGTAATGCCAGTTACTTTGTTTTCCCATTTATTGACTGACAGCTCTCCTGTCCCCATATTGGGAGAAATCGGGAGTACAGAGGCGTTGTGTGGAGTAACATGATGTTACTGTAGTTCTAGACTAAATGTGAATGTGCATTAATTCATCCCACTCACAAAAAAAAACAGATTTAGTATTCATCAAAATGAATTAAAACAGTGAAATGCAAACTCAGAATATGAAAACTGCAATAATTAAATATGTTAAATAACACAAATATATCTAATCCCATTTTATTAACCAATATCTTTGCTGCTGACTTTAAGCAAATAAGCAAAAATGACTTTAGAGAAACTAACACTTGTGCTTTGTTTTTTTATTGCTGAAGAGTGTTTCTTCTCCTGCGTTCTACTGTACAGACGTGAATTTACTTTTGCTTCAGCCTGAGGTTTATTCATCACACTTTTAGGTGTGAAAGGGGTTTTACAGTTGCTATAAAGAGAACTTCTTATATTAAAAACAATCAAGCCCTGCTTATATTTAAAAAGTAACGCGAAAGTAACGCAAAAGTAATATAACGCATTACTTTCCATAAAAAGTAACTAACGTAATTAGTTACTTTTTTAGGGAGTAACGCAATATTGTAATGCATTACTTTTAAAAGTAACTTTCCCCAACACTGAAAGTATATATGTCGAGTGTTGTTTGATGAATCGGTTCAGAAAATGATTCACTCATTAGGCTACATGCACTCTCGCTTGTCCCCACCTAGTGGAGCAACAATGTAACCACAGATATGGGCACTGAAAGAATTAGTGAACGAGTCATTTTTTGTGAACAAATTCCACTGCAAAGTCCTTTTTTGATTTGTATGAGTGGGCGTGGCCACATACATGTTGCAAGTTACAAAGAAGAGCCCGCTTGGAAACGCAGCTGTGGCCGCATGCCCTAATGAAAAGAAATAGGTCTGAATTCTCGCGATCAGTAGTTCTGACCACCGTTTAATCAAACACAATGCAAGTTAATCCAAAGCGCTCTTTCCGCCAGCCCATTTTATTCTTTAAGAGGCGGGGGATATAGAGCAACATGTGCAAGATGATCTCCTAATAGGCTACACTGTCTGACAGAGAACGGAGCGCTAGAAACTTTTCAGAAAGCACAGGTTATCCCAGTGTTTACATCTAAAATGGTATCGATTAAACGGTTGATATCTCTGTTCTCTGTGTCTTGGGAGCAAACGCTCGTATGTTTGGGCAGTTTGGTCATTACACTCTTCATTTTGCTGGTAATTCGCCAGCTCGTAAAACAGCGGAGACCCCGAGGGTTTCCCCCAGGACCGACACCTTTACCCATGATAGGGCATATTCTGTCCCTGGCCACAGAGCCTCACGTCTACATGAAGAGGCAGAGTGATATTCACGGACAGGTATGACACTTCACTCTCAGTCCTCGCTTTCTTTTATTTACTTGCACATAATCACATAATATCCAGTAGACTTGTCAAGTTTTCTGCATTTAACGTTACTTTTGTTTTGGTTTTGCTGTTTAAAAAGTTCATTTAAAGCCACCACATGATAATTAGTAGGCTATGTATAATATGTATAACAGCTTATATCGCATCTCACATCCTGTCTTGTAATGAATGAGGCTGTCCACAATGGAATCGTCCCTTGTTGCGACTTGAAATGAGTTTTTAATTTCTGACGCGCTGCAGAGTTGCTCCAACCCTTTATTGCTACTCAACTGTATTCGTTATTGTTTAACCTCCTGAGACCCCTCATCCTCGTATGAGGACATTATATTTATTGAATTTCTCTGAGACTATACATGCCACAGTCTGGATGCCCTGTACAGAGCACATTCAGGGCTTTTCAGAGATAGGCTACTAAATGGTTCACCATGACCACCGCCTCTCCTTGGTCTTCAAAAACTGTCTGATTTTAATTGTGACACTCTTATTGAAATATGATCATATCTTGTAATTATCATTTAAATCGGACTAATTTTTAAACTGTGTGTCATAAATCAACATCTCGGGAAAAGATGTTAGGGTGTTTCAAATCAATATGATGGTTAAATTACTTCTTACCGTTGTAATATTTATACCGAAATAATACTTTGTTTCATATGTAGTTGTAGCAATATGAACATCGAATAATAATAATAATAATAATGTAGGCTACTTATCATGTTCTCGTATTTTCATCGTAAACATACGATGCAAGCACTATTAAATGAATAATTTAAATGTTAGTATATAGTAGTTAAAGACACTTAATATAAAGTAAATGATTAATAATATTAATAGGCTATAATTATTTATTATATTTTCATTAAAACAGTTATTCACTCATTTTAGTGCTGAGGTCAAATCGAGCTCACAGCTGATTGGTCCGTGATAGTGAATCGCAGAAGTGTAGCTGAGGTGTTCGAAAAGAACAAAGGAGTATTGCATATGCCGTTGCATTTTTGGCTGAGCGCCACAGCACTCCGTTTTGCAGAATATGGCAGAGACATGCTGAGTCAGCATGCCCAATTCATTTCCTCACTGTAACCATGAGGGTGGAAGTAGTCTTCTAATTATACTCCGTTCATTAGTAGAAATGTTTGGCAGGGGAGTGGATTAATGATGAATACTGCTATTTTATTATCCAGATTTTCAGTCTAGACCTGGGAGGAATCTCGACTGTTATACTAAATGGTTATGATGCCATTAAAGAGTGCCTGTATCACCAAAGTGAGGTTTTCGCAGACCGTCCATCCCTCCCTTTATTTCAGAAGATGACAAAAATGGGAGGTAAGTGGTTCCTTATAGAATACTTTATTTTAGAATGATTTCCCAGAATAGATGACTGCAGAATGAACTAGAGTAAATGGCAGACCACCTGCTCTTGAAGACAAGCAGAGGATGCCGTATGTGGAGGCAGTGCTGCATGAAGTCCTGCGCCTTTGCAATGTTGTCCCACTGGGCATCTTCCGCGCCACGTCTCAAGATGCGGTGGTGCGTGGCTACACTATCCCCAAGGGCACCATGGTCATCACCAACTTGTACTCAGTGCACTTTGATGAGAAGTACTGGAGCAACCCATCCATCTTCAGCCCAGAGCGGTTCCTTGGCTGTAATGGCAAATTTGTCCGGCATGAAGCATTTCTTCCTTTCTCAATAGGTAAACAGCAAATATTTGGGAAATCAGTACATCTAAAAGCTTTTCGTTGTTCAGATGTATCTGATTTCTACATGTTTGTCTTTAGGTAAGCGCCACTGTCTGGGAGAGCAGTTGGCTCGGCTGGAGATGTTCTTGTTCTTCACCACATTGCTCCAGAGGTTCCATCTTCAGTTCCCCGAAGGCTTTATTCCAAGTCTCTCTCCGAAACTAGGCATGACCCTTCAGCCTCGGCCGTACTCCATATGTGCCATCAGGAGACAGCAGTAAAAATTGCCCCTTGAGCTCTGGAACATGTGCACTCACCTCCTGCTAAGAAACGCAAACGAGAGCAGAGCAGTTCCCCATCTTAAATTCCATCAGGTTTTCAGCGGGGAATACTGACCTCTGATATTGACTTGTTAAATTCTCTGAACGTGTCCTCCATAGTTTCACAGAACCCAGCCTGAGAGTGATAAGACTACTGTTACAGAGCACATGCTCTGGAGAGCAAAGAATGAGCATGTGTTACCAAACGAGAATATACATGAGGGTATCAAGATAAATGTAGCATGTATCTTTCATAACTTGAACCAAAAAGTGTACTGTGTAGCAAACCTGAACGTTGTGCTTGTCAATATGAGAAGAGCTATTGTCAATGATTGACAGGGTTTATCTCTATAACGGTTTGGAGGTCTGTCTTTTCCAGCATTCCTTGTATTCCCCCAGTTCTGGAGTCGGGCAAGTGAGAGGCAAACTGCTGCCTTTCCCAGAAAGTTTTGGAAATGCTTCATGACTCCCGTTGGTTTAATGCCATGTATCAGTTCTGCAATAATAACGGCCCTGTCCCTACTTTATCTCGGTGGAAAGAGATTATCAAGAAACTTAAGCTGCAATATTTCGTGAAAAGCTGGACTCCAATATGCATTTTATAGCACAATATTATTTTTACTTTCTTTTTAACAAGTTTTTTTGCATGTTATGATAAAAAAAAAATTGTATTAATAAAGACAAAAAACTGCCTTTTTTATGCAAGTTGTGTTTTAATGCTGACCTCGCTTTCAACTGTGCTGGAATTTTCCGAAGCCAATTATACACCATATAAACCAAGCTGGAAAATGAGCATATAGATAGAAACTTTAATATTTCCTGTGACTGACTGACTCATGTAATTCTATGATTTGGTCTGGCACATATCAGAAATGAATGGATTTCAATGACAAAGTGTTTGTTAATTGTGAACCTATGTAATATGTTGCTTTCTTTTTTAGTACATATATCTTATTTTCCTTCTGTTCTCACTGTAAAAAACATTTACAGGTCAAAAAACTAAACTCAATTAAAAACGGAGTGACAGGTAGGGGCATTGTTGCTTTGGGTAAGCTGTCACAGAGATGCTGTCATCTGAAGAAATAAGGCTGGCTTTTCATATGACCTACACTTGGGGACTCATCATCTGCTGACTGTCATCTTACAGGCAGTTCCTCCCAGGAGAACACTTTGGCTTTCATCTGAGCACGAAGAAAAATAAGCAGCAACATGCAGCTCGATGATGCTCAGTAGCACACATTTAGATGATGTCAAAAATGTTGTGTCATGGAGATAATAGCAAAGGGTGAAGACGTTCTACTTCTCTTAATAGATGAAAGGTCATGTTCAATGTATGTGCATTCAGTGTGGTGGTGTGATTAAAACTACATATGTACCTGGATAATGTGGTTTGCACAAGTATTATGATTCTATTATTCCTCTTTGATCCCTAGCTGGCGCTTGGTTTGGATCGTTTCCTCAGACCCTACGCTGCTGTGGGTGCTAATGGTTGCTGGATTTCATGATTCAACTATTAACAAGACCAGGGGCTTTCAAACAGTTCGATGACAAGGACTCCCAAATATTTTGATCCCCTTGGGACCCCCTTCCAGAAATTTTCATCTATACAAAAAAAAAACCTCTGTAAAAATTGTTTCCAAAATTAAATGGACTGGTTTCTCTATTGTCATTTTACTGAAAGTAAATTGTTGAAATAAAAGTATTGTGAATGTATTGACGAGATAAATTTTTTTAAATAAATAAATATGTATTTAATATGCAGTATACTTAAAAATTAAAAGCTTTCCTGATAAGTAGACAGAGTATCTTTTATTAAAGTATTTTATGAAGTATCTTATTAATTTAAGTTTGTAGAAATTTAAGTTTAAAGTTTGTTGTTCCCATCATGCATTGGGGCATGATAATTAATAAGGTTAACATTTTCACTGTTTTCGAGTTCTATTTACACTGTTTTATGGTTGCTTTTGTTATGTTTAGTAACTTGGTGTTTTGGGACATCTGGAGTTAATTTTCTACTCAAAATGAACCATTCATACTCAAACACTATCCATTGATTGTTAGCGTCATTGTGTATTGGGAACCAAACATTGAGGCCTCTGTGTTCATTTGGTTATTAACTATATTGAGCAGACATATCTTAAAAAGGATAACAAGCTGTCTAATTATTTACATGTTTGTAAGTAAACCACATGCTTTGATAGCATGTTTTTTTCAGTGCAAGTTTACAAAACGTGACTGAGTGAAATGTACTTGAGTATTGCAGAGAAAACTTATAATTAAGTAGAAATTACTCATCAAACTCTAACTGGCCACATTAAATTGACTTGGCTAATTTTACTTAATTCCATACTTAAATTGTACTTACAAAATATGTGCAAAAACTTGCAAAAGAAAAATTCAGTAAATTTTACTTGTTTTTTTTTCAGTGTAGTTTTGTGAGGGAAGAAAATATAAATTACATATACATAGTCAAATTCAAAAGTTTGGGGTCAGTACATTTTTAAATTAAAAGAACACGCCACTTTTTTTGAAAATAGGCTTTTCCAGCTCCCCTAGAGGTAAACAGCTGAGTTTTACCGTTTTCGAATCCATTCAGCCGATCTCTGGGTCTGGCGGTAGCACTTTTAGCTTAGCTTAGCATAGATCACTGAATCTGATTAGACCGTTAGCATCTCGCTCAAAAATGACCAAAGCGTTTCGATATTTTTCCTATTTAAAACTTGACTCTTCTGTAGTTACATCGTGAAACTAAGACCGACGGAAAATAAAAAGTTGCGATTTTCTAGGCCGATATGGCTAGGAACTATACTCTCATTCCGGCGTAATAATCAAGGAACTTTGCTGCCGTACCATGGGTGCAGCAGGCGCAATGATATTACATTCCTAGCCATATCGGCCTAGAAAATCGCAACTTTTCATTTTCCGTCGGTCTTGGTACACAATGTAACTACAAAAGAGTCAAGTTTTATATAGGAAATTTTTTTAAACTCTTTGGTCATTTTTGAGCGAGATGCTAACGGTCTAATAAGATTCAATGATCTATGCTAAGCTACAGCTAAAAGTGTTACCGCCAGACCCGGAGATCGGCTGAATGGATTCGAAAACTGTAAAACTCAACTGTTTAACTCTAGGGGAGTTGGAAAATGAGCCTATTTTCAAAAAAAGTGGAGTGTTCCTTTAATACAGCAAGGATTAAATCGATCAAAAGTGACAGTAAAGATATTTACGGTGTTTTTTTTTTAAATAAAGTTCATAAATAAATTCTATTCTATTCTATTTTATTCATCAAAGGATCCTGACAAAAAAAAAAAAGCTTTATGGTTTCAACAAAAATATTAAGCAGCACAACTGTTTTGCACTGTGATAAAAAGAAATGTCTTGAGCGCCAAATCAGCATATTAGAATGATTTCTGTTGGATCATGTGACACTGAAGACTGGAGTAACTGGCTGTTGAAAATCAGTTAATAAAGTGAATTTACAATAGTTCACAATGTTACTGTTTGTTTCTGTATTTTTGGTCATTTATGGTGCCTTGGTGAACAAAAACATGCAGGTTTTTTCTTATTGTTTAAAACCTATAGTGCTGTCAATACATTTCTTTAATTTATTAAAGGGATTCGATCAAAAGTGACAGTAAAGATATTTACGGTGTTTTTTTTTTAAATAAAGTTCATAAATAAATTCTATTCTATTCTATTTTATTCATCAAAGGATCCTGACAAAAAAAAAAAAGCTTTATGGTTTCAACAAAAATATTAAGCAGCACAACTGTTTTGCACTGTGATAAAAAGAAATGTCTTGAGCGCCAAATCAGCATATTAGAATGATTTCTGTTGGATCATGTGACACTGAAGACTGGAGTAACTGGCTGTTGAAAATCAGTTAATAAAGTGAATTTACAATAGTTCACAATGTTACGGTTTGTTTCTGTATTTTTGGTCATTTATGGTGCCTTGGTGAACAAAAACATGCAGGTTTTTTCTTATTGTTTAAAACCTATAGTGCTGTCAATACATTTCTTTAATATATTAAAGGGATGGATAGTTCATCCAAAAATTTAAATTTGATGTTTATCTGCTTACCCCCAGGGAATCCAAGATCTAGGTGACTTTGTTTCTTCAGTAGAACACAAATTATGATTTTTAAGTCCAACCGTTGCAGTCTATCAGTCGTATAATGCATGGCAATGGTAACAAAATCTATGAGAGTAAA
>NW_015505189.1:1652477-1660079 GCF_001515645.1 Sinocyclocheilus grahami | reverse complement strand
TGAGGTGTGTATGCGCTCTGGCGTAGTTTACGTTAATGGGTGTGTTGATATCCAGCCGAAGAGCAGTCAACCATAACTTCAGGTGAGCAGGCTCAGAAGTTGGGAATACGTGGAAAGTCACCACTCCCGAATGAGTTTGCACAAGAGAACGTAATCTTTTAGTTTTAAGTCGGTTTGAACAATCCAGATAAGCGCAAGTAAGTACCATTTTGATTAGCCGTCATACCTACAATGACTGGATCACTTCCGGCTCTTGCGTAAACTACGCCACACCTCACGCACCGGATGCCGTGCGCGCGCCCAAAGAAAGTTGGACATAGTGGTGTATTAGAGGTAAAAAATTATATAAATACTGTTCAGTTTCTGGCACAAACCGATCGTTTCGTGTCTTAGGACATCAATGTGTCGTCACGAGCCACAGGGTTTAATTTGGATTTGTCTGTGCATGTTTTTTTTACTCTCATAGATTTTGTTACCATTGCCATGCATTATACGACTGATAGACTGCAACGGTTGGACTTAAAAATCATCATATGTGTTCTACTGAAGAAACAAAGTCACCTACATCTTGGATGCCCTGGGGGTAAGCAGATAAACATCAAATTTTCATTTTTGGATGAACTATCCCTTTTTAAGCGCAAACATTGACTTTGATGACCCTAAAATCAATTTCTCATTAAAAAACTCCCCTCTTCAGACACTAGTGTTTGAAAACCCCTGACTTAGAACAGGCAAGTACACATCCACTCCCATGCAAAACACAGAACACAAAAAAATTACACAGACAGACAAATCAATTGAGAGAGTGAAACTATTGTTCAGGGATGGTGCTTTTATGACAGTTATAAATAATAGCAAAGAAGTCCATTTCCCCCCACAACCCTGAAAAGGCTGAATGGTTACATCAGACATTGCTATCTAAATGCTACATAAAAAGTGAATGCCATCATAAAGGTACTGATGACAGGAACGTCGGAGGTTACTGTGGTGCCACCAACCCCCAAAAGTGAGATACCACAGTCAAGCAAGTGGTCAACACGAGGGAATGGGGTGCTGTGACACTGATCCGCAGTCACCCTGCTTGGCATCCTGAATGATGTTCAGAGTGCGTGGGTTTGAGCCCATCCAGGGTGATCTCAGTGAAGTGGATGAGGAGGGGGGACGAAATGAGCCACACTGGGGTCCCGGATCCAAGAAATTATGAACATACAATCAGGACAGAAAAGAAAGAGAGAGAGAGAGAGAGAGAGAGGGAGAGAGAGAGAGAAGCACCACAAGCTGCTTTGGGTGCGCAAAAGCCCCCAACACAGAACATAGACCAAAAAGTGACTAATGAACAAACCCACAAAGACAGACAGAGAGAGGGAGGCATCCGGCATCACTGCCAGCTTTAGAAATAAGCGGCTTTCGGTAAAGAGTGGTTATGAGCAGGAACAAAAGACAGTGCACCCAAAAAAAACAAAAAACTAACAAATTGAAAAACACAACACCCAAACACATCCACATCTGTAAATAGCATTAGATAAAAAATAAAAAAAAAACTCCTGAAACAAGATGATAATTACATGGTCTCAATGTACAATATATGTCAGCTGTATGTAGAAAACAGACGCATTGTTGATTAATTAAAAAATATATAATATTATATATATATATTTATATATGCAAGTATTCTTTCTGTGCAGAGGTTAAACACTTGTTTGGTAGTAAAATGTGCACATTTACATTTTTTTTTACTCTTAAATATACTAGTTTGATTTACATTGCCTACTTGAGAACTTTCCTCTACAGAGACAAAATGAGTTTTTGTTGAGGTGAAGCAGACCGAGCGAGAAAGAGACCCGGGTTCATCTCCACCTCCCCGTCCTCCTCTCATTATTCTAGTGGAATGCCTAGAGTTCTTGCTTCAGACAAAAAAAATAGAGAACTATTAGTATTAAACCTGCCTTATGGTGAAGAATAAGAAAATGCAAAGGAAAAAAAAAGTACAGCTTTCAAGGTGAAACCCTGGATCACTTGAAAATTATCTGGCCAGATTTTGCATTTGGCAATCATTTAAGCACAAGCATGTTCAAATAATGCCAAACGTGAAGTTGCCCCAAAGCAATGTTTTGTCTATGACATTTGTCTAACTCAAACATTTAGTTTTCAGCAACATCCCTGGGTCCCAATTCTTATCAGGGGGTCTTTGAAAAAAATAAGCATGGATATACCAGTCTGGAGCAGCTGATAAGAACTGGAGTTAATATCTAGGACACTGCATTTTTGGGGAGCATCTCTTTTTGTTAGCGACTTTCAAGTTATTCATACAAAAAATAGAAACTTTTTTTCTGTCCCACCTCTGAAAAGAACGTTCGACATGCAAGTTGAAACTGCAGACTTAAATTTTTGCAAAAAACAAGGATCGATCCTTCACATGAATCCTGAGTAACCGTGAAAAAATATATCTATTTAAACGTAAAAAAGGAGAAACGTCCCCTCATTTGAACAGCATTCCCGTCCAATTTGCTATGCTTTTAAACACAGACAGACTTTACAGAGAAAATTCAATGATTGGCAACTCAGCATTCCTGAAGAGGAAGGGGGGGGGGGCACCACAAAAGGAAAAAAAAAGAAAAACAATCTTACAAACAACAAAGGCAAACAAAAAACTGCAAGAAGGTGGTCAACATGAATAAAAAAAGCATCCAAAACGATGCAGAAGTCAGGTCATTTTTCAATCAAAATGTCAGCATTTCCACTTGTCCTAATGACTCTGTTCAGTAATACAGTGTTTTATGTCACCAGCATGAATTGGGGACTGCACATACAGTGCAGCGTACATAGCCCATTTTCTATATATATATATATATATATATATATAAAAATTATTATTTTTTTTCAGTTCAGACAGGCACATTTTGAGTTATGCTTCCTGACACTGAAACGGCTTCAGTCGCAGTCTTTCTATGTTTTTGAACTGTTCGCTTTGGTAACGGGTGTCAATTACGTCATTGTCTATTTCTAGTCCTTTTGGACTTAAGTACCTACGGGAGAGTTAAGAGCTCTACGTTCAAGGCAGCATCACAGCCAGGTAACCATGGATGGCACGATTCGCCCTGGCCTATGTTCTTGTTTTAATCTCACAACACGGTTCTGCATCTTCAAAGCTCCGTTCGTTCTCCGCTGCTTCTCCATGGGGTGAAAGTGCATAGAAGTGGGGTTCCCACCAAAGGGTCCTCTCACAGTAGTAAGGCCTTTTTCAACACAATGTGAACTGCATTAGCTTCAGAGTGTCGGCACAGTGACAAATTTCAGCGCGGGGAGATCCACTAGGGTCTTCCTCTAGGTGTCAATGTGTGTGTTTGTGTAGGTGAAGGAGAGGGAGGGGTCGTTCACCTCTGTTTAAGCCCTTCAGTGAGCTTCATTTCTTGATCTTCTCCTCTTGCTACTGCCGTTCCTCCTCCTCGGCCTCCTCTTGAATGACCTGGATGTCATCGGAGGAGGAGGTGGACGGAGGAAGGCTGGGACTCTCGGATTGCTGCTGCTGCTGAGTCTCCAGCTCTTTGGCCTTCTCCTCTTCTTCGATGGTCTTCTTCCACACCTTGTGGTTCTCTGTTAAGTGCTGCATGATGCTGCAGAATAGCCGACGTCGACCCTTCCTCCTCTCTGTAAGGAAAACTACTCGATTAGTGTGTGCGATACCTAATGTACGGTAAGTACTAAATAAAAATCTCCCTTTTTACGGATTCTAAAACTTATGAGCACAACTGTATATTCATACTTGGTTCAAGATCCTCGTCCAGCTCCTCATCTTCTGTTTCAAAGTCTTCCGTCTCTTCTTCATCGTCTGATCCCTCCTCATCAATCCAGTATCCTGGCAGCAGGCCGGCAGCATCATAGGAGTTACAAAGAGGCCCGACAATGTGTGTGATAAAAGACTCCTGCAGCTTTGCTAACTGTGGTGCTGAGCGATCCATGAAAGGACTGATGGGTAATCCTAGAGTGGCTTCTTCATCACCCTATGAAGGAAGAAATGCAAAAATGCACAAATGTTGATCTCATTTGTGTACGTGTATGTTGTGTGCGTATTGTGAAGTGAATAGGACATACCTGCTCATAAAACTCATTGACGATACCCTCTGTCCATTTGAGGTGAAGGCTGCGGTCTTTGGCTGGCCCGTTAATATCTGCCAGCTTAATGCACACTTGGCACACTAACAACCTGTCATTTTCATTAGTCCAGTCGATGCCTGGACTACTCACATCATTAACCTGTAAAAAAAAAGAAAAAGAAAAAAGTCAATCAGAGGATTAACCTAGAAAAAGCACACTTTTCTGCAGCAGGTAGAGAAAATAATAGTTGAATTTATAAAAATGACCCCATTCAAAAGTTTACATAAGGTGCACTAAGAAATATTGGAAAAATGCTTTTCACCAGTGTCAATCAGCAATAAGGGGCATGTCTAGTAATGATAGGAAGAAGAGAGCGCTTAGGTAGTCCACAGGACGGATATTAGCAGATCTACTATAGATAGCCAGAGATGGCAGATAAAAAAAAAAAAAAGAGGAACATTTCAGAGGAACAAAACGATCAGGCAAGATATAGGACCCGCGTAAATTTCGGAGCCCACGGTGGAGAGAACTCAAGGAGCGGGAAGGCCTGGAATCGGATGCCGAGGTTGCTTTGTATCTTCTTGATAGAGGATATTCTTCAGGTCCCAAAAATTCTTTGGTTTTCAAGCATTTTTTGCATATTTGAACCCTTTCCAACAACGACTGTATGATTTTGAGATCCATCTGTTCACACTGAGGACAACTGAGGGACTCATATGCAACTATTACAAAAGGTTCAAACGCTCACTGATGCTCCAGAAGGGAAAACAATGCATTAAGAGCCAGGGGTGTAAACTTTTGTACAGAATGATGATGTGTACATTTTTCTTATTTCTTTTTCATTTCGTACTGCACTTCAGAGCCTACAGAGGATACTTAATGTTTCCCAGAAGACAAAATAAGTTCCATTTACCTGATCTTCAAATTCAAAAAAAGTTTTCACTTCCAGGCTTAATGTATCGTGTTTCCTTCTGGAGCATCAGTAAGCGTTTGAACATTCTGTAATAGTTGCATATGAGTCCCTTAGTTGTCCTCAGTGTGAAAAGATGGATCTCAAAAATCATACAGTCATAGTTGGAAAGGGTTCAAATATGCAAAAGATGCTGGAAAACCAAAGAATTTTTGGGACCTGAAGGATTTTTCTGAAGAAGAGCAGGCAGTTTAACTGTCCAGTACAAACAAGGGAGTTACGAACAATTATCACAAAACAAACAAAAAAACAACAGTTGTGGATCATCCAGGTAACAACACAGTATTAAGAATCAAGTGTATGTAAACTTTTGAACAGGGTCATTTTTATAAATTCAACTATTATTTTCTCTTGTGGACTATATGTAAACGTCTTTTATGTGAAATATCTGATTCAGGGCAGTACTAAATAAAAAATAACATGCATTTTGTATGATCCCTCTTATCTTGGAAACATAATTAACATTGTGCATAATTAACATATAATTACCATTATTTAGAATACATAAATAAGTTTTTTAAATGTTTTTGAAAGAAGTCTCTTATGCTCACCAAGGTTGCATTTATTTGATCAAAAATACATTGTGAAATATTATTACAATTTAAAGAACTCTTTTCTATTTTAATATAAATTAAAATGTTATTTATTCCTGTGATAGCAAAGCTGAATTTTCAGAAGCCATTACTTCAGTGTCACATTCTAATAAAAAAAAAAAAGAGGAACATTTCAGAGGAACAAAACGATCAGGCAAGATATAGGACCCGCGTAAATTTCGGAGCCCACGGTGGAGAGAACTCAAGGAGCGGGAAGGCCTGGAATCGGATGCCGAGGTTGCTTTGTATCTTCTTGATAGAGGATATTCTTCAGGTCCCAAAAATTCTTTGGTTTTCAAGCATTTTTTGCATATTTGAACCCTTTCCAACAACGACTGTATGATTTTGAGATCCATCTGTTCACACTGAGGACAACTGAGGGACTCATATGCAACTATTACAAAAGGTTCAAACGCTCACTGATGCTCCAGAAGGGAAAACAATGCATTAAGAGCCAGGGGTGTAAACTTTTGTACAGAATGATGATGTGTACATTTTTCTTATTTCTTTTTCATTTCGTACTGCACTTCAGAGCCTACAGAGGATACTTAATGTTTCCCAGAAGACAAAATAAGTTCCATTTACCTGATCTTCAAATTCAAAAAAAGTTTTCACTTCCAGGCTTAATGTATCGTGTTTCCTTCTGGAGCATCAGTAAGCGTTTGAACATTCTGTAATAGTTGCATATGAGTCCCTTAGTTGTCCTCAGTGTGAAAAGATGGATCTCAAAAATCATACAGTCATAGTTGGAAAGGGTTCAAATATGCAAAAGATGCTGGAAAACCAAAGAATTTTTGGGACCTGAAGGATTTTTCTGAAGAAGAGCAGGCAGTTTAACTGTCCAGTACAAACAAGGGAGTTACGAACAATTATCACAAAACAAACAAAAAAACAACAGTTGTGGATCATCCAGGTAACAACACAGTATTAAGAATCAAGTGTATGTAAACTTTTGAACAGGGTCATTTTTATAAATTCAACTATTATTTTCTCTTGTGGACTATATGTAAACGTCTTTTATGTGAAATATCTGATTCAGGTCAGTACTAAATAAAAAATAACATGCATTTTGTATGATCCCTCTTATCTTGGAAACATAATTAACATTGTGCATAATTAACATATAATTACCATTATTTAGAATACATAAATAAGTTTTTTAAATGTTTTTGAAAGAAGTCTCTTATGCTCACCAAGGTTGCATTTATTTGATCAAAAATACATTGTGAAATATTATTACAATTTAAAGAACTCTTTTCTATTTTAATATAAATTAAAATGTTATTTATTCCTGTGATAGCAAAGCTGAATTTTCAGAAGCCATTACTTCAGTGTCACATTCTAATATACTGATTTGGTTCTCAAGAAAAATTTCGGTAGCACTTTATTTTACAGTATTTATCTTGTACCTACAGGCAAGGTACTTACCTGAAGTGTATGAACATGGTAACAAATAAGAAACACGGCTGTACTTAACAGTCGTACATGCATGGTAATTACTTTGTACATACAGACCAGTGTGGGTACTTACAGGTAGTGCCCGTACATGGTAACTAATTAGATACTTTACTGTACTTACTAATGTATATACATGGTAAATATGTAGTACTTACGGACAAGTGGGTACAAACAGGCACGTCCTTACAGTATCCGTATATGGTAACTAAAAAAACACATAACTGTACATACTAATGATATGTACATGGTAAATGTGTAGCACCTACGGAAAAATGTGGTATTATGTGTTAACAAACAAGACGCAT
This sequence comes from Sinocyclocheilus grahami, assembly GCF_001515645.1. NCBI lineage: Eukaryota > Metazoa > Chordata > Actinopteri > Cypriniformes > Cyprinidae > Sinocyclocheilus > Sinocyclocheilus grahami. The sequence continues at coordinate 1,652,658 of NW_015505189.1, read as the reverse complement.
ACTGTACTTGGTATATACAGTACGCTTGGTAAGTCCTAATCTTACCTAATAAAAAGAGGACTATTTTTTAATTGCTTGTGTAGGACTGTTAATGCTAAATTGCTCTCCACAACAGTGCTTACAAAGTTTGAAGAACTGGTAATTCCTGTGTAATGTTTATGTAAAATGGTGCACTTTATTT
>NW_015505189.1:1621783-1651826 GCF_001515645.1 Sinocyclocheilus grahami | reverse complement strand
GAAAAATGTGGTATTATGTGGTAACAAACAAGACACATACTGTACTTGGTATATACAGTACGCTTGGTAAGTCCTAACTTTACCTAATAAAAAGAGGACTATTTTTTAATTGCTTGTGTAGGACTGTTAATGCTAAATTGCTCTCCACAACAGTGCTTACAAAGTTTGAAGAACTGGTAATTCCTATGTAATGTTTGAGTAAAATTGTGCACTTTATTTTACAGTCCAATTTCCATATACTTCCTATGTACGTACTGGTGTATGTACCTATTAGTTAATGTACAGAATAAGTTATGCGGTACTCAAGTTGTGGGGTATAAACATGGACCAAGATACTTATTGAGTAATTGATGGTAGGTGCCATTGCAGTTTGGAACTTGGAAGTTGGTTGGGAACACGGCAGTAACTGTGCAGCACTGCATAGTGTTAATACTTAGCAGACACAGTCCTTTTAAATAGGGATTTAGACACATGACAATCAGGAGTTGCAAGTGCAAATATGAGTCTGGTAGCTACTGTATAATTCCAAAATAAAATCTGTCTACACACATAATTATTAGGAATGTACGTCATCAAAAATCCCTATTGGACCAATTAGTTAAGAGAATCAGTGTCGTTAAAGATAAGGCAAGTTAACTGCAATGGCACCTACCATCAATTACTCAATAAGTACCTTGGTCTATGTTTATACCCCCCAACTTGAGTACCGCATAACTTATTCTGTACATTAACTAATCGGTACGTAGTACATTAGTATGACTGTACATAGTAAGTATATGTGAATATGACTGTAAAATAAAGTGCACCATTTCATATAAACATTACACAGGAATGACCAGTTCTTCAACTTTACCATGTATAGACCATTAGTAAGTATAGTAATGTGTCTTATTAGTTTCCATATACTGACACTACCTGTTAGTGACCGTTATTACTCACACTTCTTGGTAAGTACTACATATTTACCACGCGTATACCAAGTACAGTATGTGTCTTGTTTGTTAACATATAATACCACATTTTTCCGTAGGTGCTACACATTTACCATGTACATATCATTAGTATGTACAGTAATGCGTCTTATTAGTTACCATATACGGCTACTGTAAGGACGTGCCTGTTTGTACCCACTTGTCCATAAGTACTACATATTTACCATGTATATACATTAGTTAGCATATTAAAGTATCCAATTAGTTACCATGTATGGGCACTACCTGTACCCACACTTGTCTGTATGTACAAAATAATTACCATGCATGTACGACTGTTAAGTACAGCCGTGTTTCTTATTTGTTACCATGTTCATACACTTCAGGTAAGTACCTTGTGTTAGCACTCTTTTGCCTGTAGGTACAAGATATTTACCATGTATGTACCAGGGAAGTGCACGTACTGTAAAATAAAGTGCTACCAAAATTTCTTATTATCAATGTTAAGTTTCCGTTGCTTAATATTAAGATTTAAAGGGTTAGTTCACCCAAAAATGAAAATTAGACTGCGTTTTACTCACCCTCGGGACATCCTAGCTATATATGACTTTCTTCTTTCAGACGAATCCAGTCTGAGTTATATTAAAAATTGTCCTGGCTATTCCAAGCTCTATCATTGCAGTCAGCGGGTGTTACAGTTGAACAGTCCACAAGTCGTCAAATAAGCTTGCGCATTCATAATAAAACGTGCCACAGACGGCTCCGGGGGATGAATAAAGGCCCCCTGTAGCGAATCCATGTGTTTTTGTAAGAAAAATATCCATATTTCAAATGTAATAAACACTTTTCTCTCACTTCCGGTTTCTGTCATACACTGAAGCAGTTCTGGCGGATGACGCAGCACGTCGGCGTTGCGTGATTAGTGACGAATACGGAGAGAGAACAAAACAAAATGCCGGTCACGAATTAGAAGTACAAACCGAGGATTTGCAAAGAAAAATTACGGAGGATTTCGATATAAACCAAGAGGAGACTGGTTTTCCTTTGCTAAAGTAAGGAAACTTTGCTTGCTTTGCTCCTATAAACAAACTCGTGAGACTAGCATATCTCAGAGGCACACGCGCTGCGCATACGTGCTGCCTCATCCGCCAGAACTGCTTCAGTGTATGACAGTCAGCGGAAATGAGAGAAAAGTGTTTATTAGGTTTGAAATATGGATATTTTTCTTTTAAAAACACATGGATTCGCTACAGGGGGCCTTTATTCATGCGCAAGCTTTATTTGACGACTTCTGGACCGTTCAACTGCAACACCCGCTGACTGCAATGATAGAGCTTGGAATAGCTAGGACAATTTTTAATATAACTCCGACTGGATTTGTCTGAAAGAAGAAAGTCATATACACCTAGGATGCTTCGAGGGTGAGTAAAACAAAAGCTAATTTTCATTTTTGGGTGAACTAACCCTTTAAGAGTTGGTCCAATTGCATCAGCCACAACAAGCTATTGTGCTTGTTACTGATTATTGATATTGGTTATTGATATCATATCAATGCACCCCTACTACTGACCTTGGAATTAAACTCTGCTAGAAAGTCAAAGTGCTTCTTCAGGTCTGTTGCGAGAATGGCCTCGATGACTAGGAAGCGAAAGCGCTTAAACTCAACGTGGTCCAAACTGCATAGGAAGTTGAACTCCGGCTGGGAAAGAAACAGGCTCCAGGCAGAGGCTGCATGGTGGTTCTCCAAAACTGAACGGTCATTATACAGCACCGCCTGTGTGAGGGAAAGAAGGATGAAGAAAAGAAGAGAGAAACATGGTGTTCATGAGTCAAGAGGTTCCATGCTCGGATTACAAAAGCATATGCTTCTGATAAAATATGGGCTGGTTTCACTTCTTGACACAACAGTGTGAAAACTAGTTCAATAGCTAAAACTGTTAATGAGCTATTCAGAAACAAATAAACTGTACAAATTCAAAAGTTCTTCTAAACTACAATTTTAGGCATTGTTCACCACTTACCTGAGGAGCGTTAGTGGCTACGAGAAAGGCATTTGTGCGACCAGGGTGATCATAGTCATGCATAGCAGCTGCTACATATAGTGCCATGAGTTCCAGCGCAGGGATATTCCAGGCCAGACAGCCGTAACTGTCATCCGAGAATGAGGAACTTTTGGATGTGGCATATGCCACCCGGCCTGGGGAAATTCCACTGTCCGAATCTAACAAATACAAAGAGTGACCATGTATGAACAGTGGTGAAACACTATTACACATCCTTTCCATTTCAAAATCAATAAAGTGTCTTTCATAACCACCTAGGTGACACACGCAATCTACATTTCTAAGCTTGCTTTATTTAAAAAAAAAAAAGTGAATTAGCCAACAATCCACAATATAAATTATCGGCTAATCACACGTGACAGAGATTAGGCGATAATAATTTTCATGTTATGGCTAATAAAAGATAAATGGCTGATTTTAAAATTCTATTTTGTAGAATTTTTTTTTAATCAATTTAAAATGAAATACTAAATCAATTTCTTTAAACGCTACAAGTGAATTTAGACATCACAACATTATAATATACAGTAATGGAAATTCATTTTGAGCTCTGCTTAAGGTTACAGTAAAGTTTTATTAATTATTAGTGTTTTTAAAGATCAATTTTACACGAGTTAAGACGACAGCAAAAATAATCTACATAAAAAAAAATCAAATGGGAAATGGGAATGTACAATGCCAAATATATCCAATTTATATACCTGGTATTAAAAAAATCTCTAACATCAGACAATAATCAATTTGCAACCACAGAAAAATGGAGCATTTCTGTATGAAACCTATTTAGTATATTTAATTCATAATAATCCTCTAAAAACATTTAGATGAAATTAGAAATTGTTATAAAAGTAAATATGATCTATATAAATATATAAAATGTTCAGCAAATGAAAAATGAAAAAGACATGTGAAGATCTGTTCAGAGATGTTTAGAGAAGTTTTATGTTTTCTTCGCTGTTAATTCAAACATAGGTCTTAATAAGTCACTAATGAAATAAGAGAATCAAACACCACAATTGCAATTAAAATGTTTTCTCAGCAAACCAAATATTCTGAAACCATACTCCATCTCTTTCCACAAGATTTTTGCATATTTTGCAACTCTGTACTTGAGCCAGATAGTGAAGTCACTGGTCTCAGTGTGATTCAACACCTCTGCCTGCCAGAGGCTGCTGCGTGGAACAGCAGCAGAGTGAACTCCATTTGAGAAATTACAAGGGCCATCAGCAGACTTAAAATAAGACTCAGACATGCTGAGCCAGCAGCCACCTCAGATCTCAATAGCAAAAGAGGATCTCATATCGGACACCATTTGCGCCGAAGACCGGGCAGCGGCGATGGCCTCTAATTTATTTCCGATGGAATGGGAGGTATGCGAGATATAGACATGACTGAGGATAGACCTAACCTGAATCTGCCCATCATGCACTTCATATTACCGTTTTATCCAGTGCCTTATCCAAGGGCACAATCATGGTAGACCATGAATCGACCATTGTGGGATTTGAACCTTTAACCTTCAGTTACCAGCCCACCACACAAAACCCCCTCAGTAACACCTGCAGATCTCAAAGTTTCTTGATGCCAAAACTATAATGGAGCATGAGAGTACAGGTGTACCTGTATCACTTCCCGTGACATGCTCATTATGGATCTGCTGAAAGCCTGGGATTGGCCGGGTGGTAAGATACCACACTGCATGAAGGACGTCAGTGGCATGGACACGGTTGTGATCTGAGGGGAGAACAGACAGAATACCAAGTTAACACTTCACTGGAATTCTTTCTAACCGTTCTCAGCTTCACAAGACACAAATCTTCACTGTGGTCCAATTTGAGAAATACTGGAACAATTCTAACCCAGTTTCCAAGTTTAACTTCAAAAATACTTTTTTTATTCTCACAGGGGATATCACGATAGCCGTTTTCCAGAGCGCAAAAGTACGTCATGAATTCCCGCACAGGGATTTTGAAGATCTCTAACAGACCCGTGTCCTGGAACAAAGTGTACGCCACCTGAGAGAATGTAACAAACAGAACTTCATTAAGACAAGACAAGCAGTGAGCCATTTAGTCCCTGCAGATTCATGTTTACTGGCACAGACTACTGAGAAGGACCACTAGAATTACATTCAGCTTAATCTGTGTCAATGAAATGCCAGTCACATCAGATCAGACAATAAAAGTGTGTAATTACTTGGATTTAACTAAACGGGAAAGGTTTTCAATAGCTAAAAGAGAACCATGCTAAGTGATAAAAAAACTCTCAATTACATTTTTCTATTTTACTGAATTTGATTCCCAAAACTCGGCCCTTTTATTAGCTTAATCGCTGCAACAGGATCTTTTAATACTGGGCTTAATACTTAGTACAAAGCACTAACATAGCTGAGAATACTGCCAGTCTTTCCTCCTGTCATATCCATGAGCTCAAAGATCTGGAAGTTCCAGGTGTTGATCTTTTCCATGAGTGCTTCATGGTCCACCAGCATAGAGTCCAACCTGAGCTCCTCGTCTCCCTGCCAGTGATCAATCACAGACAGCAGACAGAAGGTTTTGCTTAGTTTGACAGAAAAAGTCATGCTTGGCATCTTTTCCAGAGATAACAAATAAAGCATTTTACTAAGTCAGCTAAATTTATGTTGTCCTCACACACTCTTACTGTGGACCCCTTTGGGCAGAACAATAAACTGAGGGTTTGCAGAGAGATCCAGTCAAGAGCCACAGCTATAAATCCAGCAACCACACAATAATGCGAAAGCATGGGAATGCAAATAAGCACTCTGCTTCTAAACTCCACTCGACTTGTTCAACAGCTGGCCACTTTAACAACTGCCAGATTGGCCCATAAAAGGAGTAGGAGAGCAGTGGAATCAAGGTGAGGGCATTTCAGGTTACATGAAAGAAAAGCTCTTCTCTTGCGGGGCTTTCTAAGGCGAAACAGCAGTTCATAAATTAAAATTACTCATCCACAAGCAACACTGGATCTCAATTTCAGTTCCTGAGGCAATGTTTTAGACATTAAAATAATGAAACCATGCGGGGATAAAGTGTGCGTGCTCTACCTCAGGATCCAATGAGGACTGCTCTGTACTGGAGGTCTGTTCCTCTTCCTCAGGCTGGCTATTTAGTTTTTCACCCGCTGTGTCTGGAGTCCTCTCCTCCTGAGCCTCCAAGCTCTCCTCTCGGATCAAGTTTTCCCCACCATACTCTGCTCCTTCAGCTAAGAAAGTGAGCAAAAGCATCATTTTGAGTGATAAACTAAGGATATACTCAAGAATGACTCTGTCGTGATAAATGGGGTTAGTGTCATAGCTTATTAACTTTACCTGAGCGTGTTCTTTGCATCTCATTGGCTGTTGTGTGATGGCCCTCACCCACCTCTATGCTGGCCACACCTTTCAGCATCTGTCGGCCACAACTACAAAAAGAAATAAAAACAATAAGGTACGACCTTTCATAAGGTACAACCTAATTGAGAGAAGAGGAGAAGGGTTCTAGAAGTTACAGTACCTGGTGCACAAGGGGGCTGAGGCAGGACCTCGATAATGTTGCTGGAAATCAGGTGAGCTTAGCGTGTAGCCCAGTGGTTTGTGCAGGTTTACGCTGGGCTTGGTGAGGAAATCAGCGGTGTCGGGGAACTCCACTGGAGAGCGTGTGACCAGAGAGGATCCGGGAGCAGCAGGGGGACTGTGACTCGGGGAGCTGACAGGACTTAGGCTGGGAGAAGCACCTATAGACATGAAAATCAATATTTATTCATTTATCCTTTATCTACATTGTAATCTTGTAAATTAAACTAAATAAAAATAAAAGTATATTTATATTTAAAAAAGCATTTATTCATTCATCCAAAAAAAAATAAAAAATAAAAGTAATTCATACAGTAAGGTGTGACCAGAGAGGATCCGGGAGCAGCAGGGGGACTGTGACTCGGGGAGCTGACAGGACTTAGGCTGGGAGAAGCACCTATAGACATGAAAATCAATATTTATTCATTTATCCTTTATCTACATTGTAATCTTGTAAATTAAACTAAATAAAAATAAAAGTATATTTATATTTAAAAAAAGCATTTATTCATTCATCCAATAAAAAATAAAAGTAATTCATACAGTAAGAATCAGATACATTCCTGCTATGATTTAATTTCTGTGGGCTTTAAGTCAAGGTGGTGTAATTGTACAGAGACTGCTAAAGGTCTGTAAAGGTCAGTATTAAAATACTGAAATTCCAGAAATAGAAATGTTGGCATAAACCAAATATTATTGCTTGTCTGTCCAGTTAAATAAGTGTGGTGTAGTCAACGTACTGTACGGGTGACCATTTCGTTGTCATGCAACAAGAAAACAACCAGAAAGGACCCCCTTCAGACCCTCATGTTGTGTGTCAAGATCAGTGACCACTGATTTCCATTGTATGGACAAAAAACATGAAGGACATTTCTCAACTGTTTCTCAGCTGTTGATGTAATGCCACCTCCACAATTATGACATGTAAATCAGTCTGACTAATCTCATAACTTTTACAAAATATTATATGCAAGGAAGGTTATTTCACTCTTGATGGGTGCAGACCTGGTCTTCTGGGTAGAGTGTGGCTGTAGGAGAGGGTGACGGAGGAGGATCTCTGTTTAGGAATAGTCAGCAAGTTGCTGTTGGGCCCATTAGAAACACAACTCTGGCTGTAGGGTAAAAAAAAAAAAAAAATGACAAAATGTCTTATAGCTGACATGACTACAATTTCATTGATAGCTGAAAGCATATTAAAATGACTTGATAAATCAAAATATTTAATAAAAATGGAAAGTAGGTTATTTCACTCTTGATGGGTGCAGACCTGGTCTTCTGGGTAGAGTGTGGCTGTAGGAGAGGGTGACGGAGGAGGATCTCTGTTTAGGAATAGTCAGCAAGTTGCTGTTGGGCCCATTAGAAACACAACTCTGGCTGTAGGGTAAAAAAAAAAAAAAAAGACAAAATGTCTTATAGCTGACATGACTACAATTTCATTGATAGCTGAAAGCATATTAAAATGACTTGATAAATCAAAATATTTAATAAAAATGGAAAGGGCTATGGAGCATTTTATGAATGACTAATGTTCCCATTCAGCAATACCATGTGAGCCTAGTCATAAGTCAAATTTGCATTAGCTGATGTTTCTTTAAGGATTCTCAAACCAGCATCTGACAGATCTCTTTTTAACACTGCCACCTTGAGGGTAAACTATTTGGTCATATTATACACCATACTTGGTGACGACAGATACAAATGCACCCGTGTCCCTGTCCTTGCCCACCTCAGAGGAGTACAGAGAGTGCACTAAAGTGAAAGAGTGTAGTCGCGAGACAGTTTGAGAGGTCTGACCTGCTGAGCTCAAAGTGAGATCTCTTTCCATTGGTGCGTTCCCAGCGTGAGGAGGCAGACTCCAGTGGGGGCAGAGAGGAAGAGGCTGAACTGCGCCTCAGCTGAGGGGTAGGGAGACTGTTCCTGCTGCTTAGACCCTGAAAGTACAAGGTCATTTAGGAAGTACTCAATAAGCAGGATGACTTAAAGTGCACCAGTTACAGGGACAATACCTCTGGAGATCATAATATCTCTGGCTCAAGGGCACACATTTCCAAATTTCTCACTGTATTGCTCACTTAGATCCAAGTTGAGGCAATATTTTAGAACACTCTCCTAAACTGCCTTCTCACCCTTTTCTCTCTCTCTCATTTGTAATATTAAAAAGTATTATTCATTCTAGTAAAGCGTTCCATTTGGACAGTTAGTGAAACTGTCAAACAGTTCTTTAATTTGATTTAATTCCCAAAAAATTTTTCTATCATTATCAATGTTAAAAACAGTTCCTGCTTAATATTTTTGTGGAATCTGGGATATACTTTTTATCAGGATTCTTTGAAGAATAGAATGGAAATGCATTTGTATTATAAATGTGACTTTTGACAAATGTACAGTGTTCTTTCTGGGAAAAAAAAGCATTTTTATTTCATAGAAAAAACGTTTGAATGATAGTGTATGTTTGTACCAGTTGTTATCAACTGATATTAGATTTAGTTTTTTTCATTTATTGGTATTGTCTATATTGGATATACAATGGCTCATACTGGAAATGTAATTGTGCCACATTTGCCATATTATTAGAGTATTTAACTTTTAAGTGCAATAACACTGTAACACTGTTAAGTGCAAATGTCATAAATATCCGACTGTACATTATAATGCTGTGATGCCTAATTCACTTTAAGCATTTAAAACCACAGATTTTACTTTTTAGTACCGGTATTTATAAATACTAAAAAGTAGACAAAATAGCACAGAATTGACTTTTTTCATCAGTAATCAGCCATAACATGTATATAATTATCAGCTTACCAGCACTGGCCATAATTTTAATAGCAGTGCACAGAAAAATACCTTAAATTCTAAAATTATTATAATTATTAATTATAATCACTGGATATGTTTATACCTAAATATATAACTATTGGCCCTTGAGCAACAACAATATAGCAGAGCTACTTTTTGTTAGTAGCGAACTACTTTTTCAAAAGTGTAGCTTGACTGCAGTTACACTACTTCAAATTATGAGTGACTTGTAGCTCAGCAAGGATCCCCAACAACTGCTGCTCACCTACCTTCAGTGGCTTTCTCTCTCCTCTCTCTGAGGGGTCTTCTATCTCAGCGCAGGGGTAGAAACCAGGGAAGGGGGTGAAGGGGTTGACCCGGGGCCGGCAGGACCCAGAGAAAGCTCCCATGAGACTGCTGACACTGCGCAGTGAGGAGATGACGTGGGGTGAGAGAGACAGGTCCATCAGCAGGTCTGAGACCAGGTTCCTGGCCTCGTTTATCACAGAGAGATCCACGCCGCTTCCACTCACTGCACCCTAAGTACACAAAAAGTACATATTACAACATCCATAGAATGCACTGCAAAATCAGGAAATTGCTGCATAAAGATGCAGAGATTTACCCTGTACATATCTGTTTTCCGGACACCTACTGCCTCCTTGTGGTCATTTAGAAATACAGCAGGATTTTAAACCTTTACCTTTACATTTGCATTTTGGCAGACACTTTTACCCAAAGTGACTTACATTGCATTAAAACTACACATTTTATCAGTTAATGCATTCCCTGGGAATCAAATCTATGACTTTGGCGTTGTTACAGTGATTGAGCTACAGGAACGCTACAGCATGCCATCCCACTGCTCCAGACTTGTGCCAGTAGTAACTGTAGCAAAGAATGACTCATTCTCGGAGCCATCCATTTGATAATTCCAGCCAAGTAGCGGAGACCGTTTTTTGATTATATCCACTCAGCGGAAAAAGGAACCGTTCATAATGATATTACAGGAAGAACTCTGGGTATCTATAATAAACTCAGCTAGTCTTAATCCATCTTCAGCCTTGTGTGCACATGCTGCGCTCATTTTATTGATTGTATTTAATTCAGACCTACAGAATTGTTTTGAAGGGGGGGTGGTGGTTCTGATGAAAGTAATAAAGTAGAAAGGCAGCACTGCTGCAACCTGCGTGTGTGCATGCTCACACATGTGTGTGGTAAAAGTGCACAGCGAGCACTTTCTCCAGGCTTTGACGTCATTTGGCAAGCTTTATGTGAGCCAGGATGAGGGTTATCCACTTGCATGTCAGCCGCAGTAATGAGCAGCAGGCAGATGGAGGGGCTACAGGACTCAGCATGCTAACAGGCTATAAACTGTCCTCAGATGGACGATATGAGGCTCATTCAGATGTAAAGAAAGTGAGAGGAGATGCTGGTCTATATGTAAAGGACTACAAAGATTACTCTTATTCTGGGCTGTATATAAAACATTATAAAATAAAACTCACACACAACTAATATAATAATATAATATATGATCATACAGTATTTATAAAACATAAATGTAGTTAACATTTAGAACCAGACATTCTGAATGAATGATTACTATAAAAAGGGAAATCACATTAAAAATTCATTATACCAATCATTATTAAATTATTTCCATTTTATACATTCGTTTATAAATAGAAGGGTAACACTTTACAATAAGGTTCCATTAGTCAATGTTAGTTAATGTATTAACTAACATGAACAAACAATGAACAATACATTTATTACAGTATTTATTCATCTTTGTTCATGTTAGTTAATGAAAATGCAGTTGTTCACTCTTAGTTCATGTTAATTCACGGTGCATTAACTAATGTTATTAAGCACAACTTTTGATTTTAATAATGCATTAGTAAACGCTGAAATTAACATTAGCTAAGATTAATAAATGCTGTAGAAGTATTGTTCATTCTTAGTTCATGTTAAATAAAGTAGTTAACTAATGTTAATGAACCTTATTGTAAAGTGCTACCAATGGAACATCACAAAGGTTCATAAAAAGTTCATTAAAAACAAATGTACTTGAGTGGCCTGGATATTGGCTAGTTGAGCCAGAATGTCACGGGACTACTCTTACCTAATAAACCTTATATAAATAGTGCTGATGAAATACTCAAGTGTTGAAAAGCTAAACAGGAGTAGAACTGACCTGATATTGTGGCTTGTACCATTGTTTCAGGTCCCAGTCCCACAGGATCATCTAAGGACACAAAACAAAGCACATTTCATTCACGACAGCCACCCCGCACAAAACCTATGGAAAGTTAAGACAAAGCAGCACCTAAATGAGTTATTTTTATGTTGCTGAAGTTCCTATAACCATGTAAAAATAAACACATTTCTAGGTATTGGTTTGAACAACCATTTGATGTGTTAGTGAACGTTTTGTCAACACCTGAGCAACGCTTCTTGTGTGCTGAAAGCTGCTGAACGAAAACATTTCTGGTGCTTGCCAGGGTAAAAAAAAGAAAGAAAAGAAAACCACTGTAACCACAATGAGACGTCATCAATAGCGCTCGCAGATCTTATCTAGCCAAACTACGTCATTTGACTGCATTTCCACGTTATCTGACACAGAGGCTCAGAGGAAAGTCACCCAACAGAAGCCAAGTCCCACAACACTATCACCAGACTGTGTCTGTTTTCTGGTATCATGGAGTAGCAAAGCAACTTTTACAGTTAAATTGAAAAACAAGTTTCTAAATATATTAAAAACATGATCGAATGGTCTTGTAGACTAAAACTCTTTCTTTGAAAATGTAACTAATCCATTAGGCCCAAACATCAAAACAAACTTGCACAAGTCACAATCAACACGTTTAGCAACAAAACAAAAAGTATAGATTTTAGGCATTATAACTAATAATGAAATACGTTTCTGGCCATTTTTCTTATATTTTTGCAGCACAATTCTACAGTCCTAGAAAGTGACAAATTCATTTGTTAAAAGGACAAATATTCCATGCACTTTTATGGCCTCATATTAATTAGAAGACAACATGTATGCTTTTATAAGAATTTGAAAAATGTTGTTTAAAATTAAGGATTTTATAACAAGCCATTTTTTTTAATTATTGATTGATTTATTTATTTTTGCACAAAGCCTGGTTTAATTCTGTTCACAACAAAAAAGGGGGATAAAATCTTTTCTTTCAGGGATGTGGAAAACTTTTTTTTAGGGAACACTGGCATAAATGAATTTAGCAACAAAGCAAACACACATTAAGAAGAGTTCAACATCATTATCAAAACAGTGACAGTCACAGCTCTAAAAAATCAGACAAGCAAAGTTTGAGAGAGTTCTCGGCCAACAACGGCTCAAGCGGTCGCCATGTTAAACTCATAAAGTCACTGTAGCTGAATAGCAGTGCAGCGTTAGACCACATGGGGGAGTACTGGTGATATGCACGAGAAGAGCCTTTTTTCGCCACACAACAGAAGACAAAGCAGAAGTCCCCTGCACCTGCGCTGGCCATGTCATGTATCACTTCCAGCAGCTCTGATCTTTAAAACCAGCAGCACTCTCAGGCAATCAGAGCTGTCCAAAAGACATGACCACAGACTCTGACTCATCCAACACACAGGCTCAGAGAGCAACAGATGGAGTTGATGGAAACACACTCACCTGTTTAACCTGAATCAAAAAAAAATTTACACAAACATTAAACCACCCCAAGACACAAAAAAAGACTCATTTGAGTTCAAATGACTTAATTCCATGTCTGGAATGGGATCTGATTATGATGCAGACACAGTGGCCTCTTGCTCTCAAATCAGATGTTTTACTGATCAGACAGAGATGGTCAATGTTTGCTGTCAGTATCTTAACGCCATCAAACATTTAGTATGGCAAATAAGCACTGCCATGGCAACCTGAGAGAGGCCAGCAAACAATAGTACAAAACGTCATTGCAACCAGGATGGCGGGAGACAGACAGAGGAGAAATGTGTCAGAGAAAGGTGTCTGATGCTTTCGCTCTCATTCACAGGGAAGGTTTTGTGGGTGAGAATAACCACTTAACATCAGACTGGTCACATACGTTCCCATTAAATCAAGCATGTGGCATTGAGCTTCACCTGTAGATGAACACAGACTCGAGTCTCGCCCCCTCTGAATGTTACACAGAGCAAATCTCTCTACTTTTGTTCTTTACAGTCTGTTGAGCTAGTAAACTTCACAGATGGGACAGAGATTAAGAAAAAAATAAAGGTGGGTCAGTTTCATAAAATCGGCTTCCTTGAATGTGTTACAATATGACTCTGGTACGCCTGGTATTAAAGGGGTCATATGATGTTGATAAAAAGAACATTATTTTGTGTATTTGGTGTAGTGAAATGTGTTTATGCGGTTTAAGATGCAAATCTTCCCACATCGTGACGTAGACATGTGGGGGCGTGTTAGAACGAGCCGTTTTAGGTAGGCGTGGTTGACTCTTAACTTTTATAAAGAATATCTCTTTGGATTTGAGACTTTAGTCTTTGCAACTTTACAGATCTTCTTTATGCACCAAGACCTTGTAACACTCCAAAGAGAAAGGAAAAATTTAAAATGCATCATATGACCCCTTTAAGATCTGTTTGGGTAAAGTGAACAGAATTAAATGCAGGTGTAATAAATGGGATCCAGAAAGTTTTGTGAGCTAACTCGTACATAGTTGAAAATGCATGTGCTCACATTGCATTTGGAGTCTAACTGCTAATCCATCCTGATACACTACCATTCAAAAGACTGGAGTAATGATGCTGGAAATTCTGCATTGCCATCACAGAAATGATTACATTTTATAATGTATTAATATTAAATCACAAAATAGTTTAAATTGTAATAATATTTCACAATGTTACTGTTTTTACTGTATTTTAGATCTAGTAAATGCCGCCTTGGTGAGTATAAGAGTCTTCTTTCAAAAAATGTTTAGATAAATTGACTGATGTTGAGATGCACAGCTGAGGTAAAGTAAAAAAAAAAAAGACAATTCCACTAACAACATCATGTTTGTTTTTAGATTAAAATGCATGTATATTTGCATTAGGGAAGTCGTGGCCTAATGGTTATAAAGTCGGACTCGTAACCCAAAGGTTGCGGGTTCGAGTCTCGTGCCAGCAGGGATTGTAGGTGGGGGGAGTGAATGTACAGCGCTCTCTCCCACCTTCAATACCACGACTGAGGTGCCCTTGAGCAAGACACCGAACCCCCAACTGCTCCCCGTGCGCCGCAGCATAAATGGCTGCCCACTGCTCCGGGTGTGTGTTCACGGTGTGTGTGTTCACTGTGTGTGTGTGCACTTAGGATGGGTTAAATGCAGAGCACTAATTCCTAGTATGGGTAACCATACTTGGCCACATGTCACGTCACTTTCACTTTTTCACTTTTTATTTGAGAGTAACACTATGCAGACTTTCCTTGTACACTCTGACGTAGTCAGTGATGTATGTAGTCATGAAATCAGAGACTCTCCCCTCGAAATCCGATCACAAGTGGTCACAGGAGACGCACTTAAGATTCATGTAACTACCAGGTGTAAACACCTGTAAAAAGTTTAAGCATATTGTCTTACCTTGACTCCATGCGAGTGTGCAATCTCAATCACAATTTTCAAAAAAGTGTCAAATATTAAATAAAGTTAAAAAAATAAAAAATAAAAAAATATTTTTACAAATACAATGAATTTACAAATCTCATGAATATTGAGACGTCTTACTAGAGTTGCACCATTTGCTAGCCTTGATATAAATCAAAAGATCAAATCTAAAATGTTACCTAAAATGTCTTAAAGAAGTCTCTTTTTAGGCTCACCAAGGATGCATTTATTTGATAAAACTTTTTAACAAATGTAAAAAGTCTTTGCTGACACTTGCATCCTGCTGAATAAAATGATTAATTTCTCTAAAAATAAAAATTGTACTGACAAACTGCATTTAATCCATTTTTATATAAACCAATTTAGACAGAAAAACAATATCATCTCAGGACTCACTGACAATTTTTTTCTGATTAAAATACAAGCAAAAAAAACAGCAGGTAAAACACCCATAACATTTACATGTGTAGAAGTACACTCCCTTAATCCGACCCACAAGCAAAAACAGAGTCTTGTTCTTTTAAGGACAGAAAACCTGCATTGTGGGAAAAACGTGTCATACAGTATTTGCATTACAAAGCACCGAAACAGTTAAAACACTCAAAAGTAGACTCTAGTCTGCAGGCATTCGCCTACATAAGGTCAAAGACATCATGCTTTGCGTAAACCTAATGCTAACACAAATGAAAATAAATTCTTTAAAAATCCTACAATGTGATTTTCTGGATTTTTTTTCTCATTTTGTCTCTCATAGTTGAGGTATACCTATGATGAAAATTACAGGCCTCTCTCATCTTTTTAAGTGGGAGAACTTGCACAATTGGTGGCTGACTAAATACTTTTTTTCCCCACTGTATATATATATATATATATATATATATATATATATATAAACAGTAATACTGTGAAATATTATTATAATTTAATATAACTGTTTTCTATTTTAATATATTTTAAAATGTTGTAGTTTCCAGATTCTTGTGATGGCAACGCTAAATTACTCCAGTCTTCAGTGTAAAATTATCTTTCATTGTAATATGCTGCTTTGGTGCTCAAGAAACGTTTATTATTATTAATGTTGAAACCAAATATTTTTGTGGAAACTGTGATATATTTTTTAGGATTCCTTGATAAATAAAAAGTTTAAAAGAACAGCATATTATTTAAAATATAATTTTTTTAAACAAATGTAAAAAGTCTTTGCTGACACTTGCATCCTGCTGAATAAAATGATTAATTTCTCTAAAAATAAAAATTGTACTGACAAACTGCATTTAATCCATTTTTATATAAACCAATTTAGACAGAAAAACAATATCATCTCAGGACTCACTGACAATTTTTTTCTGATTAAAATACAAGCAAAAAAACAGCAGGTAAAACACCCATAACATTTACATGTGTAGAAGTACACTCCCTTAATCCGACCCACAGGCAAAAACAGAGTCTTGTTCTTTTAAGGACAGAAAACCTGCATTGTGGGAAAAACGTGTCATACAGTATTTGCATTACAAAGCACCGAAACAGTTAAAACACTCAAAAGTAGACTCTAGTCTGCAGGCATTCGCCTACATAAGGTCAAAGACATCATGCTTTGCGTAAACCTAATGCTAACACAAATGACATGTGGGAACTGTGCTGACAACGAGATGAAATAAAAATGAGTCGTCAACAACAACACTACTGAAAAAATGGAACTTCCGCTACTAAATTGTCACTACGAGAGCATCAGTGTGAGATGGAGAGTATAAGAGCATTGTGTGTTTGAGAGAATGTCAGTCGAGTGGCTAAATAACTGCACACCATCTGAAACCAAAAGGCCAACCAGGGCTGGCCAAACAAAAACAGCATCATAAAAGCCACAGCACTACACCAGTCAAACCAGTCAGATGAGCCAGGCAAGAGCTACATCAACACACAACAGACCAGCCAGTGAACCAGAAAAACAAACCAACCGCTGATGAACACAGATCACTTTACATGCAGAGAGACAGGGTTAGAGACACGGCATGATTTTATGAAAATGAAAATGATTAAAAACACAGCAAACAGTTTGGTGAAGTTTGTTATAAGCAAATGCTGCATGATCTGAGATTAAAGACAATGAAAATATGGCCTGATATGCAACACAGGAAATGACAAGCATGCATTTATTGATACCATGTACGGGTGACTTTGAAAGCTTTTTCCCGTAACACATTACAATAGGCTTCTATACATTAACATTGTGTAATGCAATAGTGCAACATAAACTAACAATTAACTATATTTTTTCATTATTACAATGCTGAAAACAGATGTGCTGCTGATTTTTGTGAAAACGGTGATACGTTCTTTGAATAGAACATTCAAAAGAACAATTTATTTGACAGATTTTATTACAATACAAAAGTCTTTTTGATCATGTTAATGCATCCTTGATGAATGAAAGTATTATTCTTTTTTTTTCTTAAAAAAAAAAACAATCTTACAGACTCCAAACTTTTAAATGTTAGTGTATATATACTATTACTATATGACACATATACAGGTACCATTACTAGTGTATATTTTCTATATATACTGTTACTTTTTTTATCTTTTTTTTTCTAATTTTTTTTTCATTTATTAATTTAGGTTAATATGTTATAAATATTTTTTTTATTTCACGTTAGTTCGTAATACATCAACTAATGTTGTTTTATACAACTTTAATATAATAAAAATGTATTAGTATGTAAACATTGACATTTAAGATGAATAAATACTGTAGAAAATAAATATTTCTCAAGCACCAAATTAGCATATTAGAATGTTTTCTGAAGGATCATGTGACACTGAATACTGAGGTAATAAAATAAATCAGCTTCGTTATCACTGGAATAAATTAGATTTAGAATAAAATGTATTAAAATAGAAACAGTTATTTTAAATTGTAATAATATTTCAAAATATTTCTGTTTTACTGTCTTTTTTACTTTAAGGATTTTTGTAGCCTTGGTGAGCATAAGAGACTTCAAAAACAATAAAAAAAATTAAATACCAAACTTTTGAATGGCTGAGTATATTCATCAAAACACAACAAAAATAGACCCAAGTAAAGATTTTAGCATAGGTGGTTCACCAAAAAACAAAACAAAAAAAACACTGGGTTATAGTATGTAGATGAAAGCTTCAAAATGAAGTAATAAAAATGCCAGGACTAATATACCATGTACAAAAGGATGATGTCCGTATGTACAAAATGATGAGATATCTGGTTTAAGCCCACAAAATGTGGTGATTTCAAATAGCCCTATCATGGATGTAGCAAAAGTGTGTGTGTACAGAGACAAATGTGTCCCAGTTTGTGTTCCTGTGGGTGTCAGAGAGCTGACGTCAGTGCAGGCTAACGCCCCTCACGGCTCAGCTTTTCTGTGTGGGAAAGTCCTGGCTACTCTGCAGTCAACTCCAGCCAGTCTCACAAAGACAAGGTCAATGGCCATTTCTCAAGTCTCATCTGACCCCTAGAGACGATCGCATTTCACATAGAACATTATGTTTTTTCGGTCTCATTGATCTGAATTGCACACATTTCATGTTCTCCGGGAAAACAGTGCATGAAATCACACATTGAAGAATACATTAATCAATTCTGATTTTTCATCAAGCAACACCACAAAATCAAGAGTGCTTCCACTTAAAAAAGGAACTAGTGAAAAAGCATCTCACATCCTATTATTTAATTAATCCATGTGTACAGCAACCTTTTTGGTGCCAAACATAATTATCTGACTGCTATTTACCCAAGCATCTCCAATAGCAATGCTTTGGTACTTGAACTTGGGTACAACCCTCCCTTAATGGCTTACAGTCCTTGTCATTACAGAGTTATGCCGTCTTCTGGAAAGCAGTCAGTGACTTCATGCTGAGCAGTGATTATGTCTGGCTCTCAGTGGCTGGTGTCAGGACTCTGACGGGCAGGAGAGAGACTGGGAAAGAGGGTTATGTTGTCAAGAGCAGCTGGCAGGCCTGTGGAACATTCCCTTTGCGGAGGGGAATGAGGAGATACCACGGCATCCTGTGCTTTTCACATGGGAGCATCACTTCTCTCCAAACTACTGAAGGTAGTTACAGATACAGACCAAACCGGCTACAAGCTTCCAATGTTCCACTTGGCCGAAAAGCTTTGATGGTGATTGTGTGATTACAGTCTTCCAGGAAATGATGCAAGTCATTATAAGGTGCTCTAAAACAAAGATGCTGTAAATGGGTTGATGCATCAGTTGCACTTTTATAAATTATTAAAACTGGTTATGGGGTGATAATGGAGAGTCATTCCAAAGGGAGAGTTTGAAAGCATTTCCCCACAATGGCGTCATGATGATTTTGATGGCTTTTCTTCTCTCTACAGTAAAGGCAATGGTCTTCAAAATGGCTCATTGTCTCTTTTTGCAAAACATGACAATCCAAACATCATAAGAACTAATCTGATTTGGGTCTGGAACGCAGCTCTAAGACGTGTTCTAGTTTATTGTGTGTTGTTGTCTTAGTCTCAGTCTGAGCTGACTAGCATCTGCTTTAGCCATCGGCATTTGTTTTGGTATTACTGTAGGGGGGCTGTGGAGGTGGGGTTATTCAGTGGTCAGCCAGGGTATCTGATTCGCTAGACTAGGAGGAAGGGAATCCTGTCCTGTCTAGGGATGCGCAAAACTTATAAGGAATATTTTGCCTTTTGACACAGTATCTTAAAAACAATACTGATTGTGGGGTTCCGAAAATGTTGCCAAAAAATAAATAAATAAATAAATTTATATTTATAGTTACTTTATATACACTACTGGTCAGAGGCTTGGGGTAAGATTGTACGTTTTTGAAAAAGTCTCTTAAGCTCACCAAGGCTGTACTTGATCAAAATTAGAGTAAAAACATTAACATTGTGAAACAAAAGTAACGGTTTTCTATTTTAAATGTATTTTCAAATGTAATTTATTCTTGTGATGGCAAAGCTTAATTTTTTTTCTGCAATCATTACTCCAGTCTTCAGTGTCACATGATCCTTCAGAAATCATTCTAATATGCCGATTTGCTGCTCAATAAACATTTCTTCTTCTTATCAACATTGAAAACAGTTGTACTGCTTAATATTTTTGTGGAAACTGTGATACTTTTTTCAGGATTCTTTGATTAATAAAGTTCAAAAGAACATAATTTATTTGAAATAGAAAAAGTTTGAAACAAGAGTCTTTATAACGGTCACTTTTGATCCAAATGATTGTGTCATTGCAGAGTGAAAGTATTATATACATATATCAGGGCTCCAGACTCATTCTTCCCACTGGTCGCTCTTTTGCGACTAACTTTCTCAGCTGGTCGCAAGAGCACATGATTTGGTCACAATATTTTATTTATTTATTCATTTTTGCGCTACAACATTGGATTAATCAATGCATGCTTTTACCATAGTTTATAGTTGCAAAAGTGGTTAACATTCATTTTTCATCAGTATTATATTTGTTATTTGAATTTTGTGAATGGGAGTTCCTCTTTTGCTGTGTTATAAGCCGGGCTTGGGATGCTTTCGAATTCGTGATCTTGTTGTCACGTTTTACAAGAAAAATGTTTTGCTTACATCTACACACACACACCTTTCACTTTTTAAGACTAAAACAAAAGATGGATTCATTGTTATTCTTAATTAAAAAGCACAACAACAATAAAACCGTAAGATACAATGACAAACTAGCTTACAACGTTTAACAAAAATGAATAACATGAGGCATGGCATAGCTACACCACATGCTGTATTATATACAGACTAATAAATTACAGAACGTTTAGCAAACACTGAGGAATCAAATCAAAAAATTAAATAAAAGAGAGCCTCCATAGCATAATGTGAGGTAAACAGCAAAAGATAACAAGCTTTTCAAAAGTAAAAAGTAAAACTAAACTTGCTGTCGGTGACAGTGCTTGCATGTTTTTCCCCACAAGAATGCCAACATGTTCACCTTCTCAGGTTTAAGAAGCAGTCTTTTGCTTTACTTTAGCATGAAAACCATCCATAGTTTCCTCAATACTCGCGTCCTTTTTGCTGCGCGCACCTTCGCGCTCCTGCTGACGTGGCGAGTATAAACCAGGCTCTACACTCGAAGTGCTGTGCAGTTCAAACGAGTAGTGCGGTTTTGTTATGCTTTCATTTTCGTTTGCTGTTTTATGTTTCACTTATGCAACAGAAATATCAGCGCTTTTATGAGTCGAGCAATGCGGTGGTCGCGCCAGTGCGACTGCACACAAAATTTAGTCGCACTGGCAGAAAAAATGGTCGCAGTCTGGAGCCCTGATATATACTGTATAAACACACACACAGTTTTTTCCCCCGCATTATACATATAATATGAGCAGAACTCTTGAAAAGCAAAATGGAAAAGTGGCATAACAGTCAAATGCTAATCGCCAGCCAGCAGCCACAAAAGTCACTATCATACCCCCCTCGCATACCAACCAGATCCCAGTCACACCAGAGTTTGGCTGCCCTCTCTTTCGCCCTGCCTCTGCGCACAGCTGGCTGGCTGCACCGCACCACGTTGCCCCTCCGCTGTCTTGGCACAGCTAAGAGCAAAGAGCTACAAAGTGACTGCTCTTTTTTTAGGGCTGAAATTAAAATCTTGCTGTCTGAATCGTGACTAGGAGAGCAGGGAATACAGTGCATCTGAGTGTGTGACGGATCTCAGACACTGCTGACAGAGAAGGCACTCGAAGGAAAGAAAGCAATAGTTCACCACTGTTTGTGTGCGCTGATATGATCAAATATACATATAAATAATGTGCATTTAAGCACGCATGTAAACGGGACAGCCCAGCTGCTGAGCTTTTCTGATTTACAGTTCACCTCTCTGAGGTCACCTGTCTCCAACACAAACAGATGCTGCTGATTAGGGATGGGCGATATGGGCTTAAAAATGTATCACGATAATTTCTGATATTTATTGCGATAACGATATCAATGACGATAATTTAGGAAATCCTGTTTCTTTAGAGAAAAGTATTATCTTTCCTATTTTTACCCAAAATAGTGTGTTGTGAGCATTACGGAGTACACACGTAATGTAATGACTGTTTAATTCATACTGGAAGCCGGAGGGCGCCCTTGCGCAGAAACTCCACATATGCATAGTAGAAGTAATGCTCCACGAAGAAGTATCCAGTGACCCCTATAGCTGAATAAAACGCAGACAGAGAAATTTTAACTGAGGAAACCTGAAGGCGACTGTTATGAAGTTAATATGGAGAAAAAGCATGTCAATAAATTAAAATATCTTTGTTGGACAACAGGTTTGTAAACGACTCATACACATGTAAAACTGTCGCACACGTGCTGCTGTAGTACATTTACTCAAGGCTCAGACCGATTTCTGTCGCACTGTACAGCCCTATCCAAACCTGTTCCAGATTGTAGAAGGAGCTGCTCAATTTCATGTCCGCCTTCCTTCACGTCACTCCACACAGTTGCACACAGCAAAGTGTCAACAACTAGACTTTATCGTTATTATCGCGGGAAGACGAATTCTTATCGTGTGGAGAATTTTTACCAGTATATCGCAAACGATAAGATATCGCCCATCCCTACTGCTGATGCAAACCAGTTCGGTCCACAGTGTTCCTCTGTCACAACACCTCCATTCCAAGAACCCTAACAGGAAACAAAGTGGAAGACGCCAGGGCTGAACCCTGGAGGAGAGAACAAGGGTTTCCCAAAGGTTGGCCTTGCCTGGTGTAAGCTCATGTAAGTATGGCACCTGGAGAATGAAACTCGAGCTGGTTGAACAGTAAATCTGTGCCGAAAGTAGTGTGTCATTTGGAAGTCCTGGCTCTGAATCTGCTGACAGTGTGATCTTGCATTTTCCACTCTCTCAAGTCACACTACCTCCATCAAATCCTACTCCTGGACTGGATTTTTCAGAGCTCTTCCAAATTCCAGCACGGAGACGGTTGGGATGTGTCATCAGTATTGGGACTTCTTGTTTTAAATTGACCTGTGATTCTGAAAAGACATGTTACAGCAAATAAAACTGACTAAACTGATCAAATTTGAATAATTAGCCTAAAGAAAACTGACAAATTAAAGTACACTGTGAAATACAGTCTACACCAAAGCATAAATCATTTTTTAAAAGACTGTCAGAATTTCTGTTTTAACAAAGTTTGGGTTAAGTGTATTAAATGAGCAATAGGGTATTTCGCACCATGGGAACCTTTTCATAGTACCAGAACTAACTGTGGAACTACCCACTTTTTGGCGTTTTCGCACCGCCGGAACTGGGTGCGATTTTAGTACCGGACTGCCTTTTTCGAGAACCAAATTAGCTCCTACTCCGGAACAGAGTCTAACCAGCACAACTGGTACTAATCGTGACGCAAGTAGACGTTGATTGGCCAAACGTGTATGAAAATGCCCTCCCCCGCCATGATTTAAAACGCCATGTAAACATACTGTAAACATTGTGTCAACTTATTTCGCAAGTATGGAGAACAGCGATAGATGGACAGACGCTGAAGTGCAGGCACTTGTAGCAAATGTAGCACTGCCAGTTGTCATTGGAGATTCTTAGTCCTCCTTTCCATTCTTTCAATCTTTACATATACGTCGACTTTCCATGTTCATTATTGTGAAACCCGCGAGACACAACAAAAACACCGCTCCGATCACAGCGTCCTCCATCCTCCTGTTGTTAATGTTGTTCTTCTATGTTTCGGTTGTTGAACGCCACGCACAAATGACGACGCTGTCGACCGGCTTACATCACTTCTTAGTACACACTCTCGGTGCGAATGCAACCCTTTAAATGGTGCTGGGAAATAGTTCGTGCAAAATCGTCCCAGTACTTTAGTACTGTACATTTAGTTCTGGAACTAAAGCGGTGCGAAAGGCCCTAATATTACATGAAGTAGTGTGCAAGCAGTGTTTCTGAATTTCCTTTCAAACATGAGAATCTGTGAAAAATGCACCATTAAGACAAAAAATAAATAAGTAAAAGAATATAGCAGCTAACATCTTGAGAGTTCAAAAGCTATGAACACACGCAAGGCTATACTCTGTTAAAGTGTCTGTCTCTTCACTCTTTCTTCAGGTTATTGGCTCTTGGCCGCATGCCAGACCGAGCAGAGCTTGCATAATAACAAACACGTTTTTGCAGGAACAACAAAAATGCCACAAGCTGAGGAAGGTCAACAATATTACGTCAATGATGAACTTTTTCCCACAATGGTATGCTTCAAGACTAAATGGCCCATCGCTATTTGGCTTTGTTCTGCTTTATACTAATCAAAAATGTCGACATTTATAAGAGTCAAAAAGTAACAAAGAACCACATACAATCGTGTTCAGAATGTACCAGAACTCCAGTGAGGACATGGGCTCAAAACAAACCACACAGACAGGTTATGGTCCATATATTCACAATTATCAGAAGAAATGCGCCAATGCAGAATTACCTCTGTATGTTTGACATCACTACCATAATATGTACACTACCGTTAAAAAGTTTAGGTTTGGTAAGACTTTTTAATGTTTCTGAAAGTAGTTTCTTATGCTCATTAAAGCTGAATTTATTTGATTAAAAATGCAGTAAAAACAGAAATACTGTGAAATATTATTTAGAATTTAAAATAATGTTTTTTTTATTATAATATATTTATCATAATACACTTTTCACAATATATAATATATTTTTATATATTAGACAGATGTGCTGTTTAATATTTTTGTGGAAACCATGATATATATTTTTTCAGGATTCTTTGATTAAAAAAGAAAGTTCAAAATAACAACATTTATTTGAAATAGAAACTTTTTTATCTTTACTGTTACTTTTAATCAATTTAATGCATCCTTGCTAAATAAAAGTATTATTTGTTTCAAAAAACACTTTTGAAAGACAGTATACATAGCACATAGAGTTTTGTAAGAAATTAACAAATTATGCATATATAAATTAATGCATTCAACAATTCTGATTTTTTTTTTTGCTGGGCCATATTTACTGGCCCCACAACATATGATAAATACCGATTTTTTTAAAAGGTCAGGAAAACAAAGAACAAGAAGAAGAAGCAGAAGAAGAGTAGTGGTCAACCGACATTGTTTTTTTTGACAGCCGATGCCGATATCTTTGAAAGTAGGGTGGCCGATAGTCGTTATAAAGCCGATATAATTTTATTTATTTTAATATTTAAGAAATTTGAAATCATTTGAAAATGGATTAACAATAAATTTGTAAAATAAACATACTTACACTTTAGATGACAAAGTATTTTCCACAAATAAATAAATATTTAATAAAAACATAATTAAAAAGGAAGTAAACTGTACACAACAGAGCACTCAGTATTATGGGAAGTTTGTGTGCATTGGGAATCATATTTTTTCAAATAAAGCCAAGGTAACACTCATTTTACATACAGCACACAGTGAAAATGGCATGAATATGACAGTGGGCAAATGCATAAAGCGCAGCATAATTTGAAATCACGAATTTAATGGTTTAAAGCATTCAATTTGCACGGACCGAAAGTCACGCAGAGAACACGCGATCATGCAGGTCACACGCACACTTCACAAGATCTCACAACTGGATTCGATTAAGTTTAATGAAATTAAATTTTCATTAGCCATTCAAAGATTTGTTTAAATAATGTAAATACGTATTTGTTGAATGCTGACGACAAACGAGAAAGTATTATAATGTTTGCCTTTCTATTACTAAAAAAATAAAAGCAATCGTTATAATACTTTTTGTATACATTTTAAATCCTTTGTTTAACAGTTCTGTCGGATTATTAGACATACTTCTATCCATATTAGACAGAACTGTTAATGACGACAGCGAACAAGAGGGAGAATGTGAGCACTGTGTGCTCAGGCACTGCCGCTCTCAGCGCCGTCAAAATAAAAGTCCTGCCTCGAACGCATCGGCCAAACAGAAAAACGTATCGGCCGATGAAAAGGAAGTAAACTGTACACAACAGAGCACTCAGTATTATGGGAAGTTTGTGTGCATTGGGAATCATATTTTTTCAAATAAAGCCAAGGTAACACTCATTTTACATACAGCACACAGTGAAAATGGCATGAATATGACAGTGGGCAAATGCATAAAGCGCAGCATAATTTGAAATCACGAATTTAATGGTTTAAAGCATTCAATTTGCACGGACCGAAAGTCACGCAGAGAACACGCGATCATGCAGGTCACACGCACACTTCACAAGATCTCACAACTGGATTCGATTAAGTTTAATGAAATTAAATTTTCATTAGCCATTCAAAGATTTGTTTAAATAATGTAAATACGTATTTGTTGAATGCTGACGACAAACGAGAAAGTATTATAATGTTTGCCTTTCTATTACTAAAAAAATAAAAGCAATCGTTATAATACTTTTTGTATACATTTTAAATCCTTTGTTTAACAGTTCTGTCGGATTATTAGACATACTTCTATCCATATTAGACAGAACTGTTAATGACGACAGCGAACAAGAGGGAGAATGTGAGCACTGTGTGCTCAGGCACTGCCGCTCTCAGCGCCGTCAAAATAAAAGTCCTGCCTCGAACGCATCGGCCAAACAGAAAAACGTATCGGCCGATGCCGATATTTGAAAAATGCCAAATATCGGCTGATATATCGGCATTGGCGATATATCAGTTGACCACTAAATAAGAGACTCAACGACAGCTATAAATTCAAATAAACCACACTTTGGCTGGAAAATTATACTAATTTGTTTATGGTTTTCAACCAGTTGTAACAGGCTCTAAAACAATCACAAGTCATTACATCTCCTTAATGAGATTTAAATCTGTGAAATATGACAACCATATTCAATTAGCTATAAAAACCATCAAAATGTATGCAAGTCAAAAAAACACACACAACATCAACAACAACAACAACATGTACATGACCAGTAAACATAAAATATACTGACGCCCCACTTCCATCAACTGGTCTTTAAAGTCACTGGCCCTGGGCCATTCGGCCTTCCTTATTGATCTCTAAATAAACACAACAAAAGTTGAAGCAGGTTTTGTTAAAGTCAGTTTTGAAAGCTTATCCAAACTAGTCTTGTTCCAGAGCGAGCACATGGAGTTCTAGCAGGAGTGTGTGACATATTGACTGGCTCTCTCAAACTCCAGCTGATAGGACAGTGTGAAAAATCTAGAGCATGGAAGGTGAAGCAGCCTTATTCGACCAATTCAAACTCCTCCCCTCCCTTTCTATTTATTATTGTCTTCTGGAACCTTTCTTTGCAAAATAACGGTTAAAATACAAGCTCCACAGGATCAAGAGGTAGGCCTATACAATATTTCCAAGCCACATGGAAAGACATTAGCATTTTAAGTTTATCATAAAATCTCTTTTATTCAGATTATTTTACCCAATATATTTAGCGGCTTAGGGACATAACAATAGCTAGTAAATTGTGTCTGTACGGCAACATTAATGCAATCCATCTGTGTACATTTGAGATTAGATTCTAAGAGGTAGTTTGATTCAAAGTTAAAGCACAGCACTCAATAAATCCCACACCCATTAATAGTTTCAGGCAGGTGGCATTTCATGTGGGTTCAGCTTTATCTGCGCCTGGTATCCTCTACTGACCTAGACCTCAGCTGTTCAACCCAGCACAAACAGGTCTAAATGACTCTGGACACTGGCTATGTGCCCTGCCCTACCATCATGAACACCCTCAACAGTCCCTCTCGATGAAAAGCCTCTTGAGCTCAGCCTTCATTCGTCAGTCCACCAGTTTACCAAGTTTATCTATATTTAGCTGACGTTATGTGATGCACACAGTTTTGAAATATAATTACTAATGATTTCTGGCATTCTTGACTAAGCTTTGTTAGTCCAATGTTGTCTGGATGTCAATATAAATTTGAATTATCTCTGTATTTTTGACTTCAAAACCAAAATAAAAGCTATTAGTAGTAATTCTATCAATACAAATAAATGGATAAATTACTAAATTAAAAAAGCAATGTATTGGAACATTCTTTAACAAATTTAGAAGGTGCCTTGACTAAGATTTGTTAGTCTAATGTCACCTGGATGTTAATCTACACTACTGTACTTTTTACTTCAATTCTAATTAAACTACAAATAAAATAAAATAGTGAAAACATTGACATATCCTTTAAAAAAAAATTATGGCATCTTCATTAGTCTGAAATCATATAGATACTGAAAGTTATCAGTGTATTTTCTTGTGAAGCTGACATGCAATAGAACAATAAAAATGTGTTCAGAAATGTTACAGAACATGATCTAAGATTGACTCTAAAGTAGCTTGACTTCCCTGTTGTCACCATCGAGCCAGTCATATATTTTATGTAAGTGACTTTGAAAGGAAGGGGCAATAAATAGTCTTTCCTGACAGACAGATGTTTATGAAGTAATTGCCTTGTAAATGAAGGCTGAACGAACACAGGCCACTGTTCCTTACAGCTTGATGGAACAGAAAGCACATGTAAGCACACACACACACACACATACACACAATGACAGCCTCATGCATAATTGATCCCTCAGAGATTCTCCAGAACTCCAATGTTAACATTATTCCTCCATAGCGTCTCCAAAACGTCAACATGCTGGATACAACACGTCAAGCCCCGGAATTTTTCGCTCCATGGAGCACAGCTCATGCCAGACTGATTTGTGTCAAGTAAGGCCAAACACACAAACAACGCTGGCAGAGAGGCGTTCTCACATGCGGAGGGGAAAGAGAGTCGGAGCACAACAGGAAGACTCTACCTGATATGGCCATGGCTGCCAGATAGGCCCAGGCTGGAGGCCTTGTAAGGGAACATCTGGTTTTATCTTGGAATCAGACCTCTCACATAAACACAGGCACTCTGGAGCACTGCAGATCTCTAGTCACTAACAAGCCTGTGAACGGCACCGAGCTGCCATCTGTTAGAGAACCCAGAGAAATCACCTGTCGACAAGTGAATCATTTACAAACAAGTGGACACTCTGGGCCACAGGCTTCTTA
Source organism: Sinocyclocheilus grahami (assembly GCF_001515645.1). Lineage (NCBI taxonomy): Eukaryota > Metazoa > Chordata > Actinopteri > Cypriniformes > Cyprinidae > Sinocyclocheilus > Sinocyclocheilus grahami. Next base: position 1,622,830 of record NW_015505189.1, on the reverse strand, counting down.
ACTGATTATCAAAGCGATCATATAACCATGAGTTCTTCCTGCTTAACTCTTACATACATATCAGTCATATCTAACAAATGAATTGTAAATCAGGGGTCTCAAACTCAAATGTCCTCGAGGCCACTAACCAGGTAGTGCCACTTACAGCCATCTCAACAGTTGCAACAAATTCATGACAGCAATGTATATGTTTATATATTGTATATGAAAATGTAATGAATAAATAACTAAGTAAATAGTTTTTGTATTAAAAATATTATAAATTAAAATATTAGATATTATATTTAATATACATTATAGTAATAATTATATAATTAACAAATGATAAATATATTTTAAACAAATAATAAATTATATTAAGCAATATAAACACATATACTGTATACATTATATATATATATATATTATATACATATACATTATATACATTATAAATTATAGTAAAAAAACAACAACATAAAAACCATTTACATATAATAAAACTAATTAAATTGAAAAAATATTTCCACTTTTTAGATCAAATAGGTAGCAGTCCCATCTGCAGATCAGAAACATTAAGCTGGCTTTGATGTAACTGTAAAAAGAAATACATAATGGCTAAAAATACATGGCAATCAATCAACACTCATGGCATGCGTAAATAATATTTTAGTTGGGCAGCAAAATAAAGTAGCTGAACTGTGCAGTGTATCAAAAATGGAAACAGGCCTTCCAGTGTAGACGGCACTGTAGGGCTGGGCGATATGACGATATTATCGTATATCGACGATGTCTCGTAAGTATCGCGATGTCGATGTCAACAGTCAGGTAACAGACGATTATCGACATTATCGGGAAAAAATGACAAATGATAAACCTAGTATGTTGCAAAAAATATTTTACATAGGCCCATAGTAACCATACAGGTCTTTTTGCATGCAAGAATGAAACAATTTAGTAGGAGGGTTGAGAATCGAATTACTTCTTATAAAAATAAATTTCGATTCTGCGTCTCAATTTCTGTATGCGCATTTATTGTGATTTCAAAAGATTCAACTGCAAGAAGAC
>NW_015505189.1:1614671-1621258 GCF_001515645.1 Sinocyclocheilus grahami | reverse complement strand
ACCATACAGGTCTTTTTGCATGCAAGAATGAAACAATTTAGTAGGAGGGTTGAGAATCGAATTACTTCTTATAAAAATAAATTTCGATTCTGCGTCTCAATTTCTGTATGCGCATTTATTGTGATTTCAAAAGATTCAACTGCAAGAAGACAAAATAGAACTCACTTCTGCACTCGCGCGCTGTTTTCTGTGCTACACACAAAGTGCACGCACAAAAGCCGCCTCTTATATACGCGAACACTGGACTGAGCTCTCTTTCTCGCATTCTTACACATTCAAATGGACAAATACACACAGAATTATATCAAAATATCCCTTAAATACAATCGGTTATGTCTTAAGTGAACGTAAAGAGCTGAGAAAGAAAACAAGGGTGTATTGGATCCGTGCATTGACAGCAGCCGCTGCTGCCAGTCATTACGATGTTAATCAAAGAACTAAAGAAAAGAAAATCCCTCACTGATCTTGACTGAATCACTTTTATTAATTAAGCTGAGATATAGCACTATAAATTCTTAATTAATTTGCACAAACAGATGAAGACATTATAGGCCTATCTCAGCTCGCCCCTCAACACGCACGCGTTTGGAGTTTCGGCAGCCCAGTACTGTATATTATATTGTGGCCATTGTATTTTGATTCTTAAAATAAAAATGATAAAAAATGTAAATACAAATATGAAATTTAAATGACCCTGCTTCTAAATAAATAAAGCAGTTCTTTTTATTTCGTTTTAAACGGGCCAAAAGAGACCTCCGAACTAGGCTACCAGAAAGGGGGAAAAAAACCTTAACGTTTTTGCTCAGAATTCGTTTTTAATCCCTGCATGATTTTAATCATGTATGATAAATATCAAATAGCCTACGTTATAGCTTGACTAAAAGTTTAAAAACAATGCTACAATTGTTATAATCAAGGAAATTAAACTTACCATCATGAAATGTGTCAAAAAGAAAGAGAAACATCGGAAATAGGCATATTTTATTCAAGACATTCTATATGATATCAACATGCATTTATCATTCTTACAATTACCACCAGAATGTCCAACTTCACCATGATGAACTTAAAATTGGGTTCCATTTTTTTTCCTCAGCAGTTCTCCTCACAAAACAAAATTCATTTCAAACACAAATTTGATAAGAACAGAGTGGAAATTAGCAACACCAACATAACAGCAAAGCTAATGTTTTTTGTTAGTTTAAGCACAAACTAAGAAAAGTAAAACTAAACTTTAATGTGGCAATAATTAAGACCAAACTGAACCTGGTGTGTGTTTATGGTGAATGCCGGCAATGTTGTCTCGGCGGGGGCGGGGTGTAGTGGAGGTGGGGCTTGGGTAGACAATATTATCGGATATCGCGATATTTTTTAAGGCGATTATCGATAAGATATTTTTGACATATCGTCCAGCCCTACGGCACTGTTGATTATGATGGGAGTGATCTAATTTTGTCGTGACAGATGGGCGTCATCAAACTTTTTGATGTATAGGAGCACGCAGGCTTGTTTGTTGTCCTAGGGTACAGTGTATATTTGTATTTAAGGCCTGTAAAAAGTCATGTAGAAAAATATTTAGCCTACTGTATTTCAGGCTTCTGTTAAACCAACCTTTAGGAGAACTATACGGTATACTATACTTTGTAAACAGTGTATATCCCAGTTAGAATGTGAATAAATATAGTTTTTTTATCTTTATATTATATAAACCAAGAGTTGAATTTAAATTATTTTCTGTAGTAAAAAAACAGCATCCAGGAACGTTACATTAAAATACCACCCAGTAGAGCCCGCTGTACACTTTTCTTATTAATCCCGCTCCAGCTGAATTTCTGACCATTACCGCCCACTCCCGCAACGTGTGTATTCTGCTCCCGCCCGTTCCCATGATTTTTGTGCCGCCTTCTCCTGCAAACATTTTAATGGTGTGTTCACACCAAACGCGAAGTGAATATGCGCATCGTGTCACTCGCTCTAGATTACTTGCGGGCAGTGTTGGGCTGTAACTAGTTACTAGTAACTTAGTTACTGTAATAATATTACTTTTTGCAGTAACTAGTAGTGTAACTAATTACTAATAAGATTTCAGTAATAATATTACAGTTACCATCCATAAAACAGCTTAGTTACTTGGTTACTTTTGATGCCTCAACCCTGCTGATTTAAAATTCAACAATCAAATAATTCCTAGATTTATTTTCATAATTTCCATGACTCGAACATGCATGTGATGTTCCCAGTGCATATGGAAAAGCTTACATTCAGCAGATAGAAATATTGTATTATATTGATTTGTCAGGAAAAAAGATGATCTGAACACTGTTGTGTAAATTGTGGCTTTACTTTAATCTGGCATTACATCTCACCCACATCCCTCTGATCAGCATGCGGTACATTATATTACTATAATTAAAAACCTTTTTGGAAAATTAAACCGTTTCTTACAAACTTATGCGATTTGATCAAATACATAATGAAACAATAGTATATGGGTAACAGAGAAATTACAATTAGCTTCAAGCTACACATGACAATTAATGAGATTAATACAACACTTCTACTTGAATATCACTATCAATCACTATTGAGTGTTTGTAATAACTTCTGACTGTGATCCAATGTGGATTTTGGTCAAATGATGAGGCAGAAATATGTTGTTTGTGACATTCTAGAAGAATTTTATGTGGAAGATACACAGTTACAACTTCTGTGGGGCGTGAAGGAAAAGTAATGTAACTAGTAGTGTAACTAATTACTGTTGCCAGAAAGTAATAAGTAAAGTAACTATATTACTTTTGAAAAGAGTAACTAGTAATGAGCAATTATTACATTCTTTAAGTAACTAGCCCAACACTGCTCGCGGGATGTCTTTAGCGTCACTCGCGCGAATAAAAACATCGCATAATCAACCATGGTGGAAATAACTACGATCGCTGCTTTGTAGGCTACCTGTTTTTGTCCCAAATATGCCGGAAAGCCAAACACTGACGTGTCTGGGTTCTTGGTGCACAAAACGGTGAATTTCACCGTCTTCTCCAGACACTGCTCCTGGATGACAGCCGCCTCAAGTGCTGATTGGCTTACGGAACAATGTGTCAGGCAAATTTTCTGCTTGAGTTGAAATTTTTCAACTTGCACGGAAGACACGATTCAGGCGTATTCAGCACATTTTGCGTTGCTCGGTGCGAATTCGCCTCTATTAGCGTCTTTGCATTGACTTTGTATGTAATCTACTCGCGCGAATAATTAAATTCACGTTTGGTGTGAACACACCATAATATTGTATATAATTTTCGAATCAGGGAGCAGTGTTGTCAAGTCTGCGGTTTTCCCGCAGAATTGGGCTAATTTAGCACAGTTACCTCGGGTTGTTTTTCATGTCCACGGGTTGAAGCAACCCCAATAACGTGATATTTAGCCCCTGGAATGCAAATTTTACACGTGTTTTACTCCCCGGAAAGCGATTTTTAATGGAGCACCCCCTCAAAATGCGATTGGGTTAGTTTAGAGTAGCGATTGGGTGGGTTTTGTTGTGAAAACCTGGCAACCCCGTCAGGGAGCCACTATCAATAGACCGGGTATAGAGAATGAGGAGTTACGTCACGATCTTTTCACTCCGCATTGCATTTCGGGAAGGCGCCGCCATATTAGCAGGATACGCTATCCGTTCCCATGGTTACTTCTCATTCTCTATTAGGATAAATGCTTCTCTTTTGTTTTGTTTTTGCCTTTAAGTTAAGCAACCATTCATTCTTCATTGTATTGTTTGCAGGGAAGAGAAGCTATTTTATCGTACTGCATGATATGCGCTGCATTTCTCTCTTAGGTTTGATAGAATTTGGTTTACAGTGTTTACCCGATTAGCGTGAAAACTGTCGCCCGCTGGACGCTCGCTGCTCAGTCATCAGATGGTACATTATCCAAATAAAAGTGTGTGTTCAACAAGCTGACAGAAGTCGATCCATTTCTTTGTTGGAAACTTTGAAATGACAGTATCATTGTTGTCATTATAAATATAAATTTTTCCAGAATCAGAGGAGAATCAGAGATTGTGGGTCACATTCAGCGAACAGTCACGAACTCACTGTACTTTTTATATTTATTTCAACAAATGACAAGCAAAATCAAATCCCTAGGAGCTTGGGGAAAGTTTTGTAGCATTTTCAAATGCTGGTTTAATGTGCTTAAGACAGTGATGCTAAAAGACATGCAGATGAGCCAGAATATCAACACGACATGTTTAAATGTAAAGCATTTTCCTCTCTTTAGAAAACTGTAATGTAGAAAGCACTTCTGGATTAAGACAGCGATTTCTAAAGTTCATACTTTGGGCTCATCTGTTTAGTCCAAGTTCTGCTAATTCACAAGCCTAGTGAGAGTCATGCTCGCAAAGAAGGTAATGTTAACTATTAAACCAACCAAATCAAAACGTTAAAAAACACACAGCAATGTGATTCTTTTATTGAGTGAGAGTCAGTGGGTTTAATCAGTGACATTAACAGATTTACTATTCGGCGTCTTCTCCGCGACCTCCTTCCCTTGGTGTTTTTACATATAGAAAAGGCGAAAAAACATATAGCATTGTCCATTTTTCTCTCAGAACGATGATCTGAGTTACTATTGCAATTATCGATGCAGTATGAATGACATACACCGGTGACATTTTTCACAATCACGACAAACAATCAAATACTGCCCATAACTCAATAGCGGAAAGGCAGCGCTATCCTGCAAATATGGCGGATAAACAAAACAGTTTCCCAGAACTCAATGCGGCGTTACGTCACATTCTCATTCCTAATTGAAATAGTTTTTGAATCAGCACTCGCTATTCACTTTCACTTTCGTTTTCATCACGTGTACTTTGTGTATAGGGAGCACATTTTACAACATAAGATATTTGTCAATGAGCTCAGGATCTGTTGAGCAGCAAATCCTCCACCATGGTCTTGTCAGTAATCTCTCCTTACTCTAGACTAGGGCTGAACGATTAATTGCATTTGCGATAATATCGCGATATGAAAATTTTCTAAATACAGAAAATATGACGAGGCGTATCTTGCTCTCGGCTTCACTCACTGTGTCTATACTAGTGTTGGGTCGTTCTTGAACGATTCGTTCATTTTGAACGAATCTTTAATGTGACTCGGGAAGAACGAGTCGTCTCGGGGAGTGATTCGTTCAGTCGCGCATTCGCAACATCCTATAGGTTCTGTACTGGAATTGGTCAAGTAATTCACCTGGTTCGAGTCTTCGGGTTTTTCCGAGTCGTTCGTTCATCATGTGACAGACCCATAAGCTTACCCTATGCAGTCTGAGCCGGAAAGAGACTTAATAATAATAAACAACTCTTTTATTTCCTTTGTTACAACATTCAGTGTTATGGAAAAGAACCACAATGACAGAAATGCACGCATTTATAAACTGTAAGAATTAAAAAGCTACAATTTGAGACCAGAAACGCATCACGTAACTGTAAATAATAATTATAATAATGATGATATTATAATAATAATAATAATAATAACTATGCACCCGTTTGTAAGGAAGCTTGTAAATGAACTAATTTCTCTATCCAATGCTGTCACGTCATGTGACAAAAGAACGAATGATTCGAAAGACTCGATGGATGAACTAATCAATTCTCTTTCTGGCTCAGACTGCATTGGTTAGGTTTGAACGAGATGAACGAACGACTCAAACCCGAAGACTTGTCAGATAAGAGCTGAGGTGAGCTAATCATAGACTGAAGACCCAGGTAAACAATGAATTAATCTTTTCTGTTTCTTATAGCACTTTCTTATTGTTTGTAGTGTGATCAACGTTTGCGTAAGTAGTAGATGTGTTAAGGAAGTAACACGTAACATTTTAATTATATTTTGCTAAAATGAACAAAATGACTCGAAAAAAGATTCGTTCATTTTGCTGAACGAGACTCAAAGGTCCGAGTCGGTAAAATGATCCGAACTTCCCATCACTAGTCTATACCAGACGCTACAGTTGTCGCGTCACGCCGCAACAGCTCTACACTGGACGCGACAAAGCGAACGTGGCAAATCATTTGAACTTTGTGTCAGTACGTCATAAATAGAACGAGGCATCAGTTTAATGTGGGGTTTTGTCGCGCCGCGCTGCATCCAGTGTAGACAGCGTCACTGATTATAATGGTTTCTACTGTATTTTGCTACTCGCGTCCGGTGTAGACACGGTGTTTAATGTCATTGGTGAGGAGGAAAGCCTGTGTGTTCTATGCCTTAGTGGACAGCAAGAAACCCACAAAAAATAAATAAATAACAGAGAGAGAATAATAATAATAAGTTATTCTCTCTATGCTATTTTTCAATGTTTCAAGTGATGCAGGTGTTTTTTCCCTGTAGGTTTTTTAAATTAAAAAAAATTTATCATAATGTTTAGTGAAATTATTTGGTAGTCTGAGGGGGGCGCAACCAAAAAAGTTTGAGAACCACTGGTCTAAAGTTAACAGACAGTGTTTAAAAAGTGCAGTGCACATGTTTACATATGTTTATTACAGTGACTGTGAATTACCTAAAGTAGTGTGGTAAAGCAACAGATTTGTTTTTATATTT
>NW_015505189.1:1608731-1614514 GCF_001515645.1 Sinocyclocheilus grahami | reverse complement strand
GTCGTTCTTGAACGATTCGTTCATTTTGAACGAATCTTTAATGTGACTCGGGAAGAACGAGTCGTCTCGGGGAGTGATTCGTTCAGTCGCGCATTCGCAACATCCTATAGGTTCTGTACTGGAATTGGTCAAGTAATTCACCTGGTTCGAGTCTTCGGGTTTTTCCGAGTCGTTCGTTCATCATGTGACAGACCCATAAGCTTACCCTATGCAGTCTGAGCCGGAAAGAGACTTAATAATAATAAACAACTCTTTTATTTCCTTTGTTACAATATTCAGTGTTATGGAAAAGAACCACAATGACAGAAATGCACGCATTTATAAACTGTAAGAATTAAAAAGCTACAATTTGAGACCAGAAACGCATCACGTAACTGTAAATAATAATTATAATAATGATGATATTATAATAATAATAATAATAATAACTATGCACCCGTTTGTAAGGAAGCTTGTAAATGAACTAATTTCTCTATCCAATGCTGTCACGTCATGTGACAAAAGAACGAATGATTCGAAAGACTCGATGGATGAACTAATCAATTCTCTTTCTGGCTCAGACTGCATTGGTTAGGTTTGAACGAGATGAACGAACGACTCAAACCCGAAGACTTGTCAGATAAGAGCTGAGGTGAGCTAATCATAGACTGAAGACCCAGGTAAACAATGAATTAATCTTTTCTGTTTCTTATAGCACTTTCTTATTGTTTGTAGTGTGATCAACGTTTGCGTAAGTAGTAGATGTGTTAAGGAAGTAACACGTAACATTTTAATTATATTTTGCTAAAATGAACAAAATGACTCGAAAAAAGATTCGTTCATTTTGCTGAACGAGACTCAAAGGTCCGAGTCGGTAAAATGATCCGAACTTCCCATCACTAGTCTATACCAGACGCTACAGTTGTCGCGTCACGCCGCAACAGCTCTACACTGGACGCGACAAAGCGAACGTGGCAAATCATTTGAACTTTGTGTCAGTACGTCATAAATAGAACGAGGCATCAGTTTAATGTGGGGTTTTGTCGCGCCGCGCTGCATCCAGTGTAGACAGCGTCACTGATTATAATGGTTTCTACTGTATTTTGCTACTCGCGTCCGGTGTAGACACGGTGTTTAATGTCATTGGTGAGGAGGAAAGCCTGTGTGTTCTATGCCTTAGTGGACAGCAAGAAACCCACAAAAAATAAATAAATAACAGAGAGAGAATAATAATAATAAGTTATTCTCTCTATGCTATTTTTCAATGTTTCAAGGTGTAGACACAGTGTTTAATGTCGTTGGTGAGGAGGAAAGCCTGTGTGTGTCCTATGCCTTAGTGGACAGCAAGAAACCCACAAAAAATAAATAAATAACAGAGAGAGAATAATAATAATAAGTTATTCTCTCTATGCTATTTTTCAATGTTTCAAGTGATGCAGGTGTTTTTTCCCTGTAGGTTTTTTAAATTAAAAAAAATTTATCATAATGTTTAGTGAAATTATTTGGTAGTCTGAGGGGGGCGCAACCAAAAAAGTTTGAGAACCACTGGTCTAAAGTTAACAGACAGTGTTTAAAAAGTGCAGTGCACATGTTTACATATGTTTATTACAGTGACTGTGAATTACCTAAAGTAGTGTGGTAAAGCAACAGATTTGTTTTTATATTTCTGCAATCTACTTTAGTTTGTGTGATTTGTTACTGACTTTCATATTAATGTTTACACCAGGCTTATTTGTCAGTGCTTTATGTTGTCATAATTATTACATGCTTACAAGGTTGGAAGTTCAACAAATCAGTCAATATACTGTGATTGTAGTTGTTAAATAAAAATGTCATTCATATCAATTCATGCATCACCTAATTTCATCGTAACATATAGGCCTGGCCTACAGAAAAGAACATTTATGTTTAATCTATCTATTAGTGTGTTGGTCATACTATACAATTATTTATAGCTTGTCTTTGTTGAATAATACAGAACATAAAGAGCTTTAAAAAAAATTATTGCATATTAAATCGCAATCGCAATATTGGTAAAAACAAAAAAATAGCAAATTAGATTTTCCAAAATCGTTCAGCCCTACTCTAGACCCTTGATCAGTGAAATCTGACTCTAGCAGCTAGTGTTGGATGCAGGGTTGTCAAGTCCACGTTTATGATCGGTTTGCAACAGTGACTGTAAAATATATATGTATTTTAGATATGGAAATGACATATTTTGAGTTTTGATATTTAGGATAAGGTAATTGAACTTTGTGCTGTTCTTGACTGGCCATTGGGCTAGTTTTGTCACGCACAACTGGCAACCATGCCTGTAAGGAGAAGAGCTGCTTTCAGTTTAGTGTACAATTATTTTTATTTCTATAAAAACGCAAAATGACAATGGGGGCGGTGCCGCAGTGGGAAAGTAATGTACGACCAAACACCATGTAACACAGACAGCAAGCCTGTTTATGTAACGCCATGATTCTTGTTATGCCCCAAATCGCGAGATGGCTGGAACTGCGCTATACTTTTTTGACCACCTACTCCCACCCCGCAGTAAAGGTAACTGCCCGCTCTTGCGAGATTTGCGTCCCAATGCAGCCCTCTACTACCCAGTTTACAAAGTTTACCAATAAACACGCAGCTAAGCTAAGGCAAGATACTACAGGTAAAAACTTTTCTTTTTTTTTTCGTTACTGGACAATTTGGAAATTTTGGCCTAGTTTCAGACTAATGGAAAGAAAATATTCAAAATACACTATTAAGTGTTTATTGCGTTTCACCTTATCTATTTGCATATGTAGATTTCAATTAGCCTATATCACATATCTTTAAAGGTCATTTTCTCAAAAATGAATTATCCTATCAATACGTTTTTACAAGGGGGTTTGTTCATATATCATTTGCCTGATTTTATTGAACATTTTTATCCTAAAAACATGATGATCTTTTTTTGTTTTCTGGCTGTTGACAGTATTTTCTGATTCATTGAATGTTAAAAAGAAATATCCAAAATTCCTTCTGGAGGAAAAAACAACAACAAAACATTGACTCTAATGTGTCAACAAAATGAAACAAGAATTTTGAACCTGGCTTTATCGAATGTTCAGATTTCTATTCTGGAAAAGTATGCAAATTAGTGCACATTTAATTAGATAACGCCTCATTTGCATATTTAACCAACACATTTTAGGAAACGTGTAATACAAAAATTTTTGCAATTCTTAATGTAATAAATCAACTGGGAAAGTATGGTGATATTGATTAGTTAAATTTTTTTTTTACCCCGTTCACCTGGGGTATCTTGACAGCACACACTGACAACGGCGAATAATACCAGCAATAAGAGATTTCATAGAAAGCTTTTTGATGATTGTGGCAGTAGTGTTATGCAGGGCAGGGGGCTTGTTATTAAAGAGCCGTAGACAGCGAGGAAGAGCTCTGAGAGCTGAGAGGAGATCAGGGCAGGAAAGGTCAGCCATCTAGTGTGCGGCCATAGTATGTAATGCCTGCCCATGTTTCACAGTGGGATCATCCCACATGCGCAAACAGGACTTCACGCTTACATGTTCTCTGTCTTACACAAAACTCTGTTCAAGAAAGTAAAACAAGACAAGACTGTAAACCGAACTAACCCGCTAAACTTCCCCAAACTCACTGGCACAGCTGTGTTACCGTGATCTTACACCTGACAAGCTGTGTACTCTGCCTGCTGTCAGTCAACACAATTTGGGTAATTTGGGTATCCTGGACAAAACACTTTAGAATAATACAATATCAGACACTGATTTTTTTTTTCAGGTCATGCTTTGCGAAATGCCTGAAAAATGCCCTCTTGTTGCCAAATGTGAGTGTAATGATTTGTTTTACGAGAAACATAAAATGGTCCTTTGTTGGCAAGGCGAGTTGTGATAGGAGTGTTGTTCTGGATCAAGAGTCCAAATCATGACAGGAGAGTGTGAAAGAGAAAGTGTGCGTATGTGTAGGAACACTGTGTATGTATGCGTGTATGTGAGAAACAAGAGTGGGAGAAATCAGAAATCCAGCCATCATACCAAACAAGGCCTCATCCACTCTCTGGTGTGCAAACTAACTAAAGTACTTTTCTGAAAGTAGCAAAGAAGCATTAAATTAATCAAAATTGACAGTAAAGACATTTCATATATTTCATATAAATGGATCATAGTTTCCACAAAAAATATTTAGCAGCACAAATGTTTTCAACATTAATAATAAGAAATGTTTCTTAAGAACCATATCAGCATATTGGAATGATTTCTGAAGGATTATGTGACACTAAAAATATATTAAATAGAAAACAGTTATTTTAAATTATAACATGTCACAATATTACTGTATTATTGATCAAATAAATACAGCCTTGCATGGTGATCATAAGACAATTTTCAAAAACATAAAATCTTAGCAACCCCAAACTTTTTAAAAAGAGGGTATATTAGACAATACATTTGAAAATTCACACCACATTTTAGAGTCGTTAAATAAACAATTGTATAAAATAACAAATATAAAAATTACTATTTGAAAACTAACAAAATTTTTCCTTTTTTTAAGACATTCTTCTGACATTCACTTAAATGCACAGCCGGATCACAAATGCCGAGACCAAGAAACCATTTTAAAAATACACCTGATGTGATTCCCTGCCTTCAACTCGTGCTGCTCCTTCACTCCTCAGTGAATCAGAACCATGACCAACTTAACACTCACTTCAAAATAAAGCACTGTCTGAGTGAGTTGAGCATGAATATTACTAGGTGCCTTGCACTGTTTTAATTAATTATATATTTTTAGGTTGTTATATTCATCTGTGTATTTTTATTTACTTTACTATTGTCATTATTATTTATATATTTTCCTAGCAACTGTTTTGCTCTCGAATGATGTGACAGAATTGTATAATTACAACACATCTGAAGACAACTGTAATTTTTGTTGTTTTGTTTGTAACTTTATTAAAGCACTGCCAGGTTCTTCCTGGATCTTAATCAGCTCATGTATAGAGAAAAAAACAACACAAAATTATATAAATGTTCCATTTATGCCCATTTTCAGCCTGAAAACTAAGCTTTTCTATTTGAACATTACATTCTTACTAAATCATTAAATTAATAGCAGTTATGATTACCTAACAGCAAAGTCAACTTAAAGATCCCAAATTTGTAAAGAAAAAAAGGTAGTAGACTAAAGATTCTAGAGCTGCAAGTCTAGTGTCATCTAGTGTGAGCATTATTTTTCCCATCACTGTGGTGCCTCCGTGTTCAGATATCAGATATAAACCCTAAGAACCCAAACAGAAAGCTCTCAAGCGCAAACCACCTTCATCCGAGATCGGTAGAACACACTGTCTTATTCAGAGAACGCACTATACCTGCAAAACTGACACTAGCTTGTTCGGTGATAAAAAAAATAAATAAAAAAAATCACTGAAAGGAAAAGAGCTTGAGTTTCCTAATGCTGTTATGGTTAAAGAAAATGGATGAGGTAAGAGGTGATAAAGGGAAAAACACTTCAGTTGGCCAAAGTCACATCTTTGGAATGTGGTGGAAGAGGAAATTTCTTAAGATCTCTTCAGGATTACTAAGTGACTAGTTTGACTCTCTGGGCAAGATTAGCAGTGTTCCAGTTCCTAAATGTGTTTCCAGAAACAAAACAAAAGCAATTAACTGACAGAGAAAAAAAAAACTTGGAGTCTGATGAGGCATATTTAGTGATTACTTGTTTAAAAAAAAAAAAAAAAAAAAAAAAAAAAAAAAAAAATCCTTGACCAATTTAAATTTTTAAAGGGGCCATATGGA
>NW_015505189.1:1550335-1607585 GCF_001515645.1 Sinocyclocheilus grahami | reverse complement strand
ATTATTTTCCACATACTGTACATTATTGTTTCTCCTCTATGCCCCGCCTTTCTGAAACGCGTCAATTTTTACAAAGCTCATCGGTCTGAAAACCGAGGTGTGCTCTGATTGGTCAGCTATCCAGTGCGTTGTGATTGGCCGAATACCTCAAGCGTGTGATGGAAATGTTACGCCCCTTACCATATTGTGATGCCTTGTACCGGCCGGAGCTACGAGACAAAAACATTCAAACCCATTACAAACGAGGCATTTGTTGCATCCAGTGGTGACATAATTACGGATTATAATGACTTATGACTTGAGCGGCGGTGGGCGGGCTTGAGAACAGCGCGGACGGCGGATTCGACGAAGGAGCGTCCGGGGGGCGTGCGGCAACCACATGCGATGACCCCAGGCTGGACTCCGCTTCGTCCACGGTGAAAGCCGATCCGGCAATCCACAGCGCGAAGTTGATGTATTTCCTCAGCAACCAGCACGGATCGGCTCTAGGCATGACGAAGCGGATATCGTCCTCTTTTGGAAGGCCAAACAAAGTAGTTTCGCTTTTACAACGAAACACACGGCAGCAACAATACTACAGCGAGAATCAAAGTTACGCCTTCTTTCTTTAAGCGTGTTAGAAACACGGCAGCTAGGTAGGTGTGGCTGACTCTTAACCTTTATAAAGAATATCTCTTTGGATTTGAGACTTTAGTCTTTGCAACTTTACAGATCTTCTTTATGCACCAAGAGCTTGTAACACACCAAAGAGAAAGGAAAAATTTAAATCGCATCATATGACCCCTTTAAAATATAATAGCTATTTACTAATTGTTATGATTAAAAAGAAAAAAAATGATATTTTATTTCTGCTATATACTGTAAATATTGCATGGGCTGTTTTTGCTTTCGTAAAACATGTAATGTTTTTATGTTCCAAAACCCCAATGGAATTGAGTTTTCCCTAAGCAAACATTTGTGGATGCTGTCTCATAATTAACGGAGAGTAAATAATCTTTTTTTATTTGCCCATAGTAAAACAAACACAAATTAACTATTATCATGCCTCAGTGTAGTTACCTTCGACATGTGGTGTCAATTTGCACTAACCAAACAGCATCTCGAAAAGAGCAAGGCATGTGAGGAATGCAAAAAGAATACTTTCCACTTGATCCCCAAGGGGCTTTAAAACTGTTATCACGATACAGACTCTCCAATCACTTTTAGAGAAAAGAAAAACAACACAAACACAGTGCATGGCTGACTAATGAGTTATAGGCAGCGAGAACATCCCCAAAAATAATAAATGGGCCCGGAGAGGATCCTGCTGAAACAGTGAATAATCATGCTCCTAGATCCTCGTCCTAAAGTCTGAGCCAGCATCAATCAAAGTTCTGCCACATTCAGGCCTTTAGGATATCAGTAACATTCTGAAACAACCACTGCAAGATCTTTTGATCCTACTATCCTACTCTAGATCTGATTAAAGGGTAATCTCATCACAATCATCACTTTAAACGTAAACGGGTGAGATCTTGTTCCACTAAGGCCAATTGTGGATTTCCATTTCGCATGAAGTCTTCGTTTTTCATGAAGACATTATGTGTACTCACCCCTCAGGCCATTCAAGATGTAGATGAGTTTGTTTGTTCATCAGAACAGTTTTGGAGAAATTTAGCATTGTATCACTTGCTCACCAATGGATCATATGCAGTGAATGGGTGCCGTCAGAATAAGTCCAAACAAATGATAAAAAATTTTTTTTTTAAATAACAATAATCCAAATAATTAATCGTACAAACACACAGCTTTTCACTTCACAAGGCGTTAATTGATGCACTGGATTCATATTAATTGAACTTAAACTGTCATTCTGACAGCACCCATTCACTGCAGAGGATCCACTGGCGAGCAAGTGATGCAATAAATTTCTCCAAATTTGTTCTTATTCCAGAAACAAATTCGTCTACATCTTGGATGGCCTGAGGGTGAGGGGTATATCACACTCATTTTTTTCCCTTTAATTATATTGTCTTAATGATTCATAAAGGTTCCTCGGCCTACGTGCGGCGAACATGTAACTGAGTAACGTCAAGCTCGCATCCATGGCGCCCCTAAGCAGGTTTTACCTCAGCGGCCTGTCATCGAGGACACAGGTGCCCATCAGAGCACTGAGCTCCTTTTGTACTCTGTGCCATGATGCCTAGCGCGAACATGATACGGGCCGCGACAGGAATCGTGATAGGGCTTCTGGTCATACATCCCTTCCTATGTGTACACAGGGCCATGTTTGCTGTCATCGGGTTTCTGTCTGTCAGGCACTGGGCTGAGCCAGGGAACTTTAACTCTCCATGAGCGCCTGTCTGTGTGCAGCTGAGAAAGGCTTTGCCATGCTCCTGTATGATCCCTGTTGCATGGCACTGTGGGAGCCCTGCAGCTGCTCCAGTCATTCTCCAGGCATGAGCGAAGAGGAGCATTACGCTCCATTTCCCAAGCGCCCTCTTAAAAGCACTTCAAAAATGGGATACAAAGTTTTAAAAGATGCCTCAAGAAAATCATCCTAGTATAGAAGCTTGTTTCTGCCATGGGATAAAAAATTCAAAAAAGGTAACTGCGACCTTTTATTTCACAATTCTGACTTTTTTTTCTTCGAAGATAAAGGCAGAATTGTGAGATATGAACTGAGAATTTTGAGAAAAATAGTTGAAATTGTGAGAAGTTTATAACTCTCAACTGTGAGATATAAACTCGCAGTTCCATGAAGAAAATTCAGAATTGTGAGATATAAGCTTGCAATGGTGAGTAAGTCGCAATTACATTTTTTATTCCTTGGCAGAAACAAAAAAAAAAAATGAATTGTGAGATGTAAACTCAGAATTCTAAGAAAAAGTTAAACAAATGTGAGACAGAATTCAGAGAAGATAAAAAAGGCAAAATTGAGACACATCTGAATTGCAAGAAAAAAAAAGTCAGAATTGTTAATAAAAAGTCGCAATTACCTTTTTTTATTTTTTTTATTCCATGGCAGAAACAGGCTTCCAATATAATCCATGCTGTGTGTATTTTCCTACATATACAAACAAATATAATATATATGTGTGGTAACACTTTAGAATAGGCAATGCTTATTCCTAATAAGCAACAACACTAATAAGCAACTGGTTAAGAGACCCTAAAATAAAGTGTCATATATGTGGTATATATACTGGTATGCAATTTGAATTTTTTTCCTTTCTCTTAAAGCACTGTTATATTTCTCTCTGATGTCTTTTGAGAAGAAAACTACAATCAACAATCAAAGCTCACTTGTCTTTTCTTAGAGGCCTCTATTCATTAACCTGGTGGGGAACTGTGTGTGCGTCATATGTGGCAGTTTGGGTGGGCCACGATTCTGATTTAATCTAGCACAGCGCCACCACCACCGGAGCGTGTGTCTGTGCGAGAGCTCACTAAAGTAACAAGTCTTCTGTGCTAATGGCCACGTGATTCCCACAGACACCTATCACACTCTTCATTAAGCCACATGGTTGAGTGGCCTTCTAATCTCTCATGACAGCTCACGTCATTCATAACACACACATGAGCAAGTACACAAAGCCCAAAAGAGACAGACACACACCTCTCAGGGTTTAACAGACAGTACTTCTATGCCTCATTACTTACATTTACGAAGTTGTTTTTCTATAACAGTCTTTAACCTTGAGGAAATTTTAGTCATGTACCAATAAGAATGTCAATGTTTAACTATGTGGACAGACCTGAAAGACACTCAATAAATGAAAATTAAAAAGTAGTTAAAGTCATTTTAAGCACAGATATTAAAAATATATATTTTTATATTTTAATAGTTATTACTATAGTATATTTTATGTGTATTTTATTATATATTACAATATATATTTTTACAAATTGTATTTGCAATCAAAACCAGCACTGTGCACAAACGCACTTTAATTGTAAAATTTGTTTAAGTAAACTTACATTTTTTATTAAAGTATAGCAGTCCCTGAATAGTTTTTAAATGTCAGTTTTCATAGAAATAAATTAATTACTTCTAAATGAAAAATTTTAACCATATTTAAAGACAAAAAAAAAAAAAATATTCACAGGATCAGAGCACAACTGCAAAAATAATTATATTAAAAGGCGAGTAAAATGCCATTTCTAAACCGGTTAAAACATTGGAAACATCTGCCTTTAACCATTTCATCGGTTTAAAAGAAGGATTTCCTGCGCAGCATAAACAAAGTCAAGAAAATTCAGGACAAGGCTCATGCGAGAGGGGGTGAGACGCCGCCGCCACTGAAGTCAGGGCCCTTCTTTTGACACTAATGATTGACTTTTCCCCTCCTGTGAAATGCGACTGACGTCATCATAGCTAAAGCTCAAAACAGGGGGCGGGGGGAGGGGGCCGGTGGAACGGCTACATTTTATTTGCATTACATTTTCACAGTGCAAACTTTTAATAGAAAAGGAAATGTTTGGAATATTTAGGTCAGTTCTTCCAAGAGTTCAGGTTTCTGTACTGAGTGCAGCGTTTCATAGTTTTGCCCTCTTTCAGTGGGGTTCGCTCTCAGCAGCTAAACACACAGACCTTCCTCTGTAGCCACCACTGACGTCAGCAGTCACCTAGCAACAGTCTTATGGTGTAAAAGCAGCAGTGCTGACACTGTTTTCAAATAAGAGAGAAACAGAGTGTGAGAGAGAGAGAGAGAGAGAGACAGACAGATGGTTAAAGTAAGAAAGGAGACAAAAAAAAGGAGGAAAAAGGAGAGCAGCAACGTTTTTAAGATACTTGTGTTTCAGTGGCATAATGTATTACCACAGTAATTGAATGCTTCCTCAAACACACACATATTTGGAGCTTTATTTATTTATTTTTTTTAGAATAAAGCATTCCAAAAACTCTCAAATTGGGCTGAATTGATTTAGCTTATTTTTCCGTGCCTTCACAGACTAATGGGACTTCGGACATTAAAATCAAATTTAAATTCTCCCAAACAAACATATACAAAATAAATAAAATATTAAACAAAAAGGCTATAAAAAATACCTGTGTTTCCAAAACAAAGTATTTATCCTGGAAATTAAAAATTAAAGCTTAAAAAATCAGGTCAGTCTGATTTAGATTTATTTTTACAGAATTGTGTATTTAAAATATTTTTTAAATACAGCTCTTACATTTAAATTGTCATGTGTAACAACTCATGCATTAAAAAATTTATTAATTAAAATAAATAAATAAATCTTGCATGCCTTTCATTCTAGTGTCATGGAAATCAAAGAGCCAAAGACAAGCCACAATCACAATCCTTAAGTAAATTGAACACAGGCTTCCCGAGCTCAGGAACTCACACATTAACTCTCCATACGACCTGACCATGTGTTCGTCCCCCCGCAGCCGGCCAAGTGAACAAACAGCTTTTTCAAATGCTGGACACATACAAGGATCAACAACCTCCTTGTGGACTTAAGAGCAACTAGGCCACCTTAAATGTTTGAGTGTCTGGGAACCTTATGGTGCAATAAACCTTTCCCGATAAGCCATGCAGAAAATCCCTGGGCCTACTTAAAACCAATGAGATGTGCAGAGTGTGTGGCTAATATAAAGAGGGGAGGTGTGCCAGACGTCCCCCGTTTTGACCCGTGGGTCTCCTAGTCTGCTTTCGACCCCGTCCACTAAGGGAAGGTATGAACCCATCACTTCAACACATCCAGGAAAAGCCACTTATCTCTCAACTGTTTCCATTAATGTCCCCAAAACATTGAGACACAAAGAACTGCATGAATATGACGAGTGAAAGCACACACACACACACACAAACGGCTTGTGGAGAGAGAGCGAGAAAGTGCAGTTAAGAAGCTGGGGAAATGAGGAACAGCCAAAGTACGGTTTAACAAGTGTTTGGCTTGGACCGCTTGTCCTCAAAAATCCCTCCTGTGCTAAATTAATAAGCTTTATCAATGTTATTCATGTCAATCACATGTAATGTATTAAAGGAACCACTGCTGCACTAGTGGGAGAATATACAGCAACTGGAGCTGAATGAGACATCAAGACAAATTAAAAGAAACCATGCACACACGTGGTCAAGGCAGTAACAAGAAGAAAAAAGAAAAGAAAAAATGTATTATTAAAAAAAGAATCAAATGAAAATGTATTTAATAAAAAGTAACACCGTGTTAGTAAACCTGACTAACAGCAACACTAAAGCGCTTTAAGCAACGGCTGCTCAGCTCGGCTCAGCCAGAATGAAAAACTAAAGAGCTGCAAGCTAATTGCTGGCGATCATGACGCAAACGGTTTCTAAGGTAACCGAGTTTTGGAGTAGCCGCTCCAGCATTTCCTCATCTGTTTGCACTCACACCAGCAGGCTGACAATGCACTCGCTGCATCCTGTTTCAGTCTGCAGACAGAAACGCCACTGATCTGTGTTAACCCTTTCCTCCTTAACCTGGAGAACTCCAGCGTGCTAGAATTACTCACAGCACAGGGCTGTTAGGATCCTGTCGGGTGGAAGTCTGGGGGGGGGGGAAATAAGAGGGGTTTTCGGGAAGTAACAGAGAGGAACAGCTGGTTTTATGTTACGGTTCTTTGTGTCTACCTTAAAATGCAACGGACAACTTACGAACTGAGAGAGATGCAAAGAATGCATCTGAAAGCGTGAACCTTTGAAATATTCCAGCTTGGCACGGTTCCTGGCACAACAGAACACATTTATTGCTCCCCTCAATGAAGAGCACATTTCACATTAAAACCAGCCCAACACATTATTAGATAATCAAGCACAATTACATTGTGAACGCACTGTAAATCTAGAGGAAAGATTTTGTAATAGTTTAACAATATTAGTTCATTTGCATTTTAACAAAAAATTTACTAAATAAAAATTATTATTAATAATAATAATAAACATAATTCGGGAAGTTAAAACAGTAATTTTTGTTAATTTCTCAATAACAAAAATAATAATAATTTGGTTCTTATTAAATAAGAGTAACGTCCAGTAAAGAGTACGGTGTAAAGATCATTCCTCACTGTTGTTTAGACCCTGCTCCTCATTTTAAATTTGCGACTTGGGTCGGGGAGAGGATTTACGTAACCAGTGTTAACAGATACAACACACAAAACCACCAATTTATACATGATGCAAAAAGAAGGCAGTCACTCAGAAACAGCAGCCCAAAAATATAACTTAATCCTAAAATGTGTGAATAGTTTTAAATTCCTCATTTCAAGATTGTCCCCTTCTTTCCAACATACACACACACACACACACACACACACACACACACACACACACACTCATACTAGTCCATTCAGAGAATGAGACCAAAACCTCACTCGCACTCTAATAATGGAAATAGATCACAGCGCTTCATCTCACACATAATAGGGCCAAGCCTCCCCATTCTCTTTTCACTTGTTTTAAAAGGCATTCTCAGAGATTCACACCCTGTTTCACATCACTTCATCTTTTTCATTTATGACTATAAACTACATTTTTGAAACCTATTGCTGTCATTGTTTTCAAGCTGTAATTTTCATCTAAAGAAAGAAATATTAAAATTGAAACTATCAGACCTCTATGAGAAAACACACACACACACACAGACAACGGTTTGTCATGTCTCCGAGCGCTCAGTATGGTCGGAGTGTTCTCTACTCTGATCATGCCGTTGAGGAGGCAGTCAGTAAATTGTACATGGCAATAAGTAAAACTTGGCCTTTTTCTGTAGACATACTCTCATACGTCACCACTTAGTGACGTCAATGTTATATCATTCCACATGGCATTAGTGCAGGAGAACGTGACAGCTGAGAGGAGCTCCACTCCACTTTTCTACCGTCTCACACACACACACACACACCTTTTCTCTCTCCCACTCTCTTTGCTTTATATTTAAGGGTTGCTTAGTACAACTGTGTAATTTTAATTACTAAAAGACTTGTACTTAAATTACAAAATTAAATAAATTGTTTGTTGCACTCAGATTTTGTGTGTGTGTGTGTGTGTAGTACTATACAAAAAGGGATACAACATGAAAAGAAAAAGAAAAAAACAAAGAAAAAAAATCCTGTCTGTTTATATTAATAAAAATATAATTTAACAATTTTACATAATTTACCAACTTGAAAAAGACAATACTGCTGACTGTACTTACAATAACGCCACGCTATCTGTGTGACAGCCTTTGTCTCTTATTATTTTAAGTCCTCTGTATTATGACAGTAAAGCACAGCTGATGTTTCAAAAGTCTCAATGAGACATTAAGACTGTGGCACAACATTATTGCACACACCATGGCAGAAGGCCATGTAATACCACACAGGCTTTATGAGTGACTGCAAATGCTCCTGCTAAATCCAAAATAAAATTTAGAGACTGAATCAGAGCCCAGCTCTGACTGAAGAGGCCCAGCTCTGAATTTATTCACAGAAACACACTAGCACCACATTCAGCAGAAGAAAACATTTCAATACATTAGTTAACAACTAATGGGTGAAGCATCAACTTTGCTAAAGGTAGAAAAACATTCATATATAAGATTTGTGCGCAACAAGGCATTTATACCTAAATAAATGATGCACTTATGCGATTGCTTTCTTATTTTGAGTAGCTTACATAAACCGATGTTTGGGTGATGATGTTTTACTGTGAATTGCCGGCCGCACGCACTTTCACCTCACTGACACCTCAGCGGCGGTAAAAAGTAAATCCCTCTCATCAAGTCCAATGAATTATGAATTGTCAGTCTCGCTGTTCTTTCATAAATACATAATATGGAGTGCTTTCCAAATGTGCCACATGCATTGCAGGGGATTCCCGGTCGAGGACATCTCCCACATTCAGCCATCTCATTCGCAAAAGTGATCGATTCATTTTCAACTGAGGGAAATAGCACACATGGTATTATATTCATATATATATACTATATATATATACTATATATACTATATATATATACTATATATATATATATATATATATATATATATATATATATATATATATATATATATATATATATGAAATGTGGTGTAAATATCATTTTCACAAATAATTCCAATTCTTCTTTTGGAGTAGAAAGACTGAAATAGTACTTTCTTGTAAAATATACTCTAATAATCTTTGTTGTAGTCACAAGTAATTTTACAGTGTGTACATAACTTTTTATGAAGTCTTCATTAATCAAATTAATTCAGATTTCACAATAAAGAAAGATATTTCATTCATACAATTGCAATAATTTGAATATAAAATACTCACCAATAAATTTCCAATTTCAATAAAACAACAGCATAAGCACGAACAGCGCTTTCTCAGCAGAGTGCACTATAATGGAAACACTGTCACAATCAGCAGTAAGCTGTTAAACAAACTGTATTTCATCACATAAACACTGGTCAGTTAGTGGAGTGTGAAAGATGCAGGCCCGTGTGACAGCATTTTAACCTTCCGTGACTTCAGCATTACTTATGTACGTCTAAACCTTCTGGGCCCTCACTTACGGTGTTGAAAAAGATTAGCTGAAACCTTACCTAAGCAAAATATATTAAACCTCCCAGAAGCTGGCAAAACTGAAAATAGCTATGAGCCAAGTAGTGATTGTTCTCATTCTCTTCGCTTTCATGAGGTCACGAACATCACGAAATACCCAAACCTCTCTACGAACACATATGGCAAAACACCCCAGAGACAAATAACAAATGCCAACTTCACAGCTTCCATATCAACATGAGCCACTAACAGCAAATGACCAAGCTACATTCCATTCTGATAGCAACAACAACAAATTACACAAATGTGTTTTCTATAAAGTATATCTATATTTTAAATGTTTATATTACCAATATTTTTGAATGATAATAATATGTAAACATTTGTCATCAATTATGACAAATGTCAGCCCTGTTCATCAGATTACATATCATTTATTTTGCAAAGGCACTCGTACAACAATTACACTTTATACGTAAATTTTAAATACGCAATGATAATAATGACAATAATTGAAAAAAAAAAAATGCTTTGCTGGCCATAAATGCAGGGAATCCATAATAAATCCTAAGCAGGCAAACTAAAAGTCAGTTTTATCTAAATGAACTGGGTGGCGCTGTGGAGCAAGTTGATTGTATTTTATCACAGAATGTCATTGTTTGCCTCGTGAAGTTTGGAATTACTTTGATCAAAATGATCTTACTTAATGATCTTACAAAATTGAATTACTTTTGATCAAATAAATGTCGGTGTGCATTCTTATTGCTATCAGACTGAGGAGCCAACTTTCACCCGAGCATGTGAATATTATTGTTTTTCTCAACATTAACATGTGAAACAATATCAACACGATAAACATAGGCCGAGTGTATGTATGTTCTGCACTGTAATTGGCACGGTCTGCTTTATTTTTTTCTGTTTGCTCTGCTTGAGCTTGAATGCTTTTGTTCTTTATACACACACACACACACACACACACACATATGTTTACACACATTTTCAACTAAAAGAAAACCTTGAGATATAACAATGTTGTTGAACATTGTGTAATCAATTGCATGTTCAGAAATGGTGACAAAAGCTTGACTATTAAAAAAAAATGTCTTTCTCATTAAACATTACTTAAACTAATATTTGAATACTATATATATATATATATATACACATACATTCATTCTAACATTCAGTAGTTGGAGTAAGTGCTTTGAGACACTACATGGCACCAACTAGCTTGAGTTCATCACAAAGTGATGAAACATGAAAGCAGCACCCATATGTTACCATGGGCAACTGTGAAATATCCAGCTTAGCTGCTCTATGCCACGATTGACCAATGACTGACCACACCAGTGATGCTCCTCATGATGGTTTTAGCTTGATGTTGATCTACGCACACACATACTAATTCAAGGCTGTAAGCATTATGGTTCTTATGCTGACTGCTGCATTTTCGTAAACTGTATTTCGACATGTACAGCTTACAATGTGATTAAAGTGCAAACAGAGTATGCGACACAATTGGCTGGTGGTCATGTTGGGATTCTCTGTGCAATTCTTTCTGCATTTTCTTCAATTGCTCAGCTCTTCTTTCACCATGCCCTTTATCAGCACAGTATAACTAAGATGTCCGACAACATAGAGAAGACGCATGGAATGAACCTAAAAAATGTCCAATGTCTTCAATGTATGCTCTGTAAACAATACTGCTTACCCTTAATGATAAACAAATTAGAATGATCACATTCAATAAATCAAACATCTTAAATCATCAGTTTAAAATGTTCAAATAAAAACATGCACACTTCTTTGCATTCTGTTTGCTACTGCTCCAACTTTCTAGCTACCGTCGTAAGTGATCAAATTGAAGACGTTTCTTGACTAAATATTTAAATATACATAAACAGGAAAAACGCATGTTTTATACAAATTATGTATTTTTCTGGATTTTGGAAATAGAAATGTATCATGCAAAGTCAGTATAGATGAAAAAAATCAAGCTCATCACAACCCTGACAAATCATTTTTGTTATCTGAAACTAAAAATCCTTTTCTTCATCCATTGTTTCTTATCTAATAAGCCTGTATCACAATTTAATTCACACTTCTTAAAGATTCAGTACATCGTAACCAGTACTTTTTGACCTTAACAAAAACAGATTCTTTCCAATAAGTGACTCCTCTAAAACAGCCACAACCTGTCCTCATCTGATCTGCAAATAACGGCTTCTTTGTGTGAGTGTGCGCGCATACACTTTGTTCAACTGTTATGGTCATAACTCGAGGGGCTAAATTCAGTTCTGACTCTAAAATATATGATAATGTATCAAATAAACCAAATTCCATCTAACTGCATTACTTTTAGCTCAGCTTCAATGATAAAGTTAGCTATGTAAGAAAAACACAAAAAGGAACGAGGCATTGTTTGCTGCTCGGCCCCTAGCATCTCTACAATATAATCACTGCTCCAGTGCTATGTTAAATGTGACTGGGCTTTGTTATGATTATCAACTGATTTAAAGATCCAAGCCACATAAACATCTCAAACAGCCTGGCTACTTCATATAGTGGTCCATCTTTAAAGCGCCATAATCCTGCCATCAGTTCTAAACACAGCTCAGGCTGTGACGAACATTGGGCTGAAAATGCAATGAGTCACAGGTGGCTTGAAGAGAGGACTGTGTACAAGTAAAAAAAGTCATGAGACCATACGTGAGACACAGCACTGACCGGACCAACAAGCAAAAAAAAAATATATATATATACACTCACGCACACATTAAGACCCTGCCACAAGAGAAAAACTACAAAGTGCCAGTAACATAAAAGAATAAATAAATATACATTATTTTCTCACACCAACAAATTTAACAGCAGAACATAAAGAAGGCTAAATCTGTGTTTACTTCAGACTGCCCATGACGTTTTTTCACAACTGATAATGACTGATAATAACCTTACACTCTCACATTTTCAAGGTCTGTACAAGGAGAATGTGAAAAAAAGTATAAAAAAAAGTTTTAAAAATATATATATATAAAATAAAACTGTAAATATATATAAAATATAAATAGCTTATTTTGCGGTTTACACAAAAAAGTAGAAAGCAGAAAAAAGGCAGATCAACATCACTCAAAGTAGAATATATTTACTCTAGCTTATTTTTATTTTTACTAAAAGTTGTAACTTAAACATAACATTTATTATTATTATTATAATTTATAATACCCATTTTAAATTGGAGAATACTAATACTAATATAATGCATTCCTTAAAATCAAGCCATCTAAACAGGATTGTGTGCGAGTATGAACAAAAGGAAAAAAGCTTAACTATCAAAAACAGTCAGAAAGAATCAGAGTGTCTCACTTGTAACTTCATAGCCCCTTTCACACAGTAATACCAATAAATTGCCGTAAAATTTTCGGAACGTGTGCCGTTCACACAGGTAACGACGTTGCGTCTTTTTACGGTAAAGCACCATGCACACATCAGTTTCAAAATACAGGTAAATTCTGTGACATGATTAACGGAAAAAAATGATCTTTACATGGCTGCGCGTCCCGGTGTTGTGTTTGTAAACAACATGGAGGGGTCGTCAGTGTTTTTGTTGATGTTTTCATTTTTGTGTCAAACGTTCACATTCATGCAGCTGCTTTTGGCCCAGAGACATCGCATTAGACGACTTCAAAACCGAACTACACAGAGCAGAGTAAATGCGTCATCTGCGTCAGAATGTTACGATTGGCCCGGAGTAGACGTCTTACATTCTGAACTCGTACGTGCTCATACCGGTAATCTTGTGCTGCGTTCACACAAGAGCGTATTACCGGTAATTTATTGGTAACGTTATTTTTGCTGGAACAAATTTATCAGTATTTTCAAAAAGTTCCTGTTCACACATTATCTCTTAACCGTAATTTACCGGTAATTTACCAGTAAAGACTGAATGAGTGAAAGGGGCTCATGACTCAAAATGAGAATGAGACAGTAAAGTTGCACAAACACACCTATTGAAAATTCACTGTACAACAATTTTCCTTCACTAAAAATTTAAATTGGAGCACACACATTGACGTTTGTGTTCAATGTGCCACTTTTAAGTGCACTTCTCCAGCTCCCTTTTGATGAGATGAGGGCACAGATGAATTTTAAAAAATGCATGAATGGCGTAAATATTTAATGGACTGACGACTCAAATTTTTTTGTAGTTCTATGCATAAGCCATCACGATAACAACTTTTTGTTGTGTGATATACTGCCCCAGAAATAATTGCGATAAACCATATTATTGTCATTTTAAGAAGATAATCATAATAAAAAAGCATAAAAATGCAAGAAGGCCAAAACACTTTAAAATGACAACAAACTTTTAATTCTTAAGAATATTTAGATCATGGAAATTAAGTATCACAATATTAGATACCTTAAAAAAACTTGAATAAACAGTAAATAAAACAAGTAGAAAAAGTAACAAGCAGAAAAAAGAAAAATTCACAAATAACTTGTATAGAGATTTTTCCATCTACAGATTTTTCCCGGACCTTCTTTTCTCTGTAAATTAAGGGTGCACTGTATTGCTGAAAAACACAATCTCTACTTAGCAGTCAGATGTCCATATGAACAAAGGCATAGATCCCTAAACAAGGCCATATCTGCAGCAACTTTTTTGTAGAAGCATTTTTAAAATTTGAACTAGCACCAACTACACCACGTTATGTTCGAGAAGCTGCAAAAGACACAGGCGCAAGTGGAAAGCAAAAAACATGATGACATTAATTTTTATGTAAATATAATGGGCAATATATTGCATCACCAAAAATGATTGAGGTCATGTACATATACTGTGCGGTAAGTCGATATATTGATTATTGCGGCAGGCCTATCTAACATGCATTGTGAAAGCTCTCATCTCATCATATGCAAAAGTACATTTTGAATATATTTGTCTCCATAAGCACCAACAAAAGATAGGAGCTAGAATTATATACTGCCGCAATTCAAACTAGGACAAGATGGAGTGCAAACTTACAGATCCCATGTGAGGGAGAACTGATGCTACTGCTCAGTAAGAACAGGTGCTTGCAGGTCAAAATAATGTCTGAAACTGGTCATACTGAAACCTCAATTCATGAGCGTGACTGGAACAGTGCACTCATTCAAAGCACACTCAAATCACTTGAAGCACAAAGTGAATGGCCTTATGTGCAACCAAGTAAAGAAGGAACTAAACTCTTTATAAATGGTGTGAAAACATGCAAAGCTCTGATACAGTTTTTTTTTTAAAGATGAAGATGTGTCCTGTAAAATACTGCCTTTATGTAAGTGCAGAAACAAGTCAGGATGACTACATGAAAACCCAGCACTATGTTTCAGTATATTTAATTTGCCGCACATGTTTGATGACCTTGAATTTAGTGTTTAAACATGACCTTTTACCCTTGGCTGGGGCCGACTTTTTGGGCAATGTGGGCTTGACGTTAAAAAATAAATAAAAATCAAACAACTGCAAGCACCATATCCTACTCAATGAACTAACAAAGTTACTTAAAGATAAACTGCATGTGTCTAAAAAGTTAAATAAACAGTCTGCTGATTTTCCATTATCTCACACACACATAACATAAACCAAAAACTTTTGGTAAAACTTTTCACTTAACACTAGAACGCAAAAGAAGAGCCAATCAAAGGAAAACATTTATATACTCTACTTACGGCACAGACACTGGGACAAGCGCTGCCCCACTTTTCAAGTGTTTGAATCAATGATTAATAGTGTAAGTTTTGAGTAAATGCGTCATCTGCGTCAGAATGTTACGATTGGCCCGGAGTAGACGTCTTACATTCTGAACTCGTACGTGCTCATACCGGTAATCTTGTGCTGCGTTCACACAAGAGCGTATTACCGGTAATTTATTGGTAACGTTATTTTTGCTGGAACAAATTTATCAGTATTTTCAAAAAGTTCCTGTTCACACATTATCTCTTAACCGTAATTTACCGGTAATTTACCAGTAAAGACTGAATGAGTGAAAGGGGCTCATGACTCAAAATGAGAATGAGACAGTAAAGTTGCACAAACACACCTATTGAAAATTCACTGTACAACAATTTTCCTTCACTAAAAATTTAAATTGGAGCACACACATTGACGTTTGTGTTCAATGTGCCACTTTTAAGTGCACTTCTCCAGCTCCCTTTTGATGAGATGAGGGCACAGATGAATTTTAAAAAATGCATGAATGGCGTAAATATTTAATGGACTGACGACTCAAATTTTTTTGTAGTTCTATGCATAAGCCATCACGATAACAACTTTTTGTTGTGTGATATACTGCCCCAGAAATAATTGCGATAAACCATATTATTGTCATTTTAAGAAGATAATCATAATAAAAAAGCATAAAAATGCAAGAAGGCCAAAACACTTTAAAATGACAACAAACTTTTAATTCTTAAGAATATTTAGATCATGGAAATTAAGTATCACAATATTAGATACCTTAAAAAAACTTGAATAAACAGTAAATAAAACAAGTAGAAAAAGTAACAAGCAGAAAAAAGAAAAATTCACAAATAACTTGTATAGAGATTTTTCCATCTACAGATTTTTCCCGGACCTTCTTTTCTCTGTAAATTAAGGGTGCACTGTATTGCTGAAAAACACAATCTCTACTTAGCAGTCAGATGTCCATATGAACAAAGGCATAGATCCCTAAACAAGGCCATATCTGCAGCAACTTTTTTGTAGAAGCATTTTTAAAATTTGAACTAGCACCAACTACACCACGTTATGTTCGAGAAGCTGCAAAAGACACAGGTGCAAGTGGAAAGCAAAAAACATGATGACATTAATTTTTATGTAAATATAATGGGCAATATATTGCATCACCAAAAATGATTGAGGTCATGTACATATACTGTGCGGTAAGTCGATATATTGATTATTGCGGCAGGCCTATCTAACATGCATTGTGAAAGCTCTCATCTCATCATATGCAAAAGTACATTTTGAATATATTTGTCTCCATAAGCACCAACAAAAGATAGGAGCTAGAATTATATACTGCCGCAATTCAAACTAGGACAAGATGGAGTGCAAACTTACAGATCCCATGTGAGGGAGAACTGATGCTACTGCTCAATAAGAACAGGTGCTTGCAGGTCAAAATCTCGGCATGAAAAGAGCTTTCCTGGAGCATTTCAGTCCTTGGTAGTGCAATTGAAGCAAACAATTAACTATGGGTGGCAAGGCACTGTCAAAGGACCTCCGGGATAAAGTTGTGTATAGGCACTAGTCAGGAGATGGATTTAAAAAAATTCAAAGGCTTTATCAATGCCTAGAAGCACAGTGAAGTCTATTATTAAGAAGTGGAAGGTTTGGTACAACACAGACCCTCCCAGGATCAGGATGTCACTCCAAACTGGATGAAAGAGCCAGGAGGAAACTGGTCAGAGAGGCTACCAAGAGGCCTACAGCAACTCTAAAAGAGAGTTGTCAATGTGAAGAAGGTTTATCTTCCAACATGACAATGACCCAAAGCACACAGCAAAACTAACCACACAGTGGTTGAAAGAGAAAAAGGTGAATGTCCTTGCATGGCCTAGGCAGAACCCAGACTTAAACTCCATTGAAAATCTGATGAAATGACTTGAAGACTGCAGTCCACAAACGGTCACCATCAAATTTAACTGAACTTGAGCAGTTCTGCAAAGAATAGTAGGCAAATATTGCAAAGTCTAGGCCTGTCACGATAACAACTTTTTGTTGTGCAATATATTGCCCCAGAAATAATTGCGATAAACAATATTATTTTCATTTTAAGACCATTTTATGCCACTGAATATATAATCATAATATAAAAGCATAATAATACAAGAAGGCCAACACACTTTCAAGAAAAATGCAAGAAAAATTCACAAATGTCGTGTATGAAGATTTTTCTATCTACAGATTTTTCCCTGACCTTCTTTTCCCTGTAAACTAAGGGTGCACACTATTGCTGAAAAACACAATCCCTACTTAGCAGTCAGATGTTCGTATGCACAAAGGCATAGACCCCTAAACAAGGCCATATCTGCAGCAACTTTTTTGTAGAAGCATTTTTTAAATTTGAACTAGCACCAACTACACCACGTTATGTTCGAGAAGCTGCAAAAGACACAGGTGCAAGTGGAAAGCAAAAAACATGATGACATTAATTTTTATGTAAATATAATGGGCAATATATTGCATCACCAAAAATGATTGAGGTCATGTACATATACTGTGCGGTAAGTCGATATATAGATTATTGCGGCAGGCCTATCTAACATGCATTGTGAAAGCTCTCATCTCATCATATGCAAAAGTAAATTTTGAATATATTTGTCTCCATAAGCACCAACAAAAGATAGGAGCTAGAATTATATACTGCCGCAATTCAAACTAGGACAAGATGGAGTGCAAACTTACAGATCCCATGTGAGGGAGAACTGATGCTACTGCTCAGTAAGAACAGGTGCTTGCAGGTCAAAATAATGTCTGAAACTGGTCATACTGAAACCTCAATTCATGAGCGTGACTGGAACAGTGCACTCATTCAAAGCACACTCAAATCACTTGAAGCACAAAGTGAATGGCCTTATGTGCAACCAAGTAAAGAAGGAACTAAACTCTTTATAAATGGTGTGAAAACATGCAAAGCTCTGATACAGTTTTTTTTTTAAAGATGAAGATGTGTCCTGTAAAATACTGCCTTTATGTAAGTGCAGAAACAAGTCAGGATGACTACATGAAAACCCAGCACTATGTTTCAGTATATTTAATTTGCCGCACATGTTTGATGACCTTGAATTTAGTGTTTAAACATGACCTTTTACCCTTGGCTGGGGCCGACTTTTTGGGCAATGTGGGCTTGACGTTAAAAAATAAATAAAAATCAAACAACTGCAAGCACCATATCCTACTCAATGAACTAACAAAGTTTCCATATTTATACAACTTAAAGATAACAAATTGCATGTGTCTAAAAAAGTTAAATAAACAGTCTGCTGATTTTCCATTATCTCACACACACATAACATAAACCAAATACTTTTGTTAAACCTTTTTACTTCACACAAGAATGCAAAAGAAGAGCCAATCAAAGGAAAACATTTCAAACTCTATACTCTATTTACGGCACAGACACCGAGACAAGCGCTGCCCCACTTTTCAAGTGTTTGAATCAATGATTAATAGTGTAAGTTTTGTTTCACTTCAATACAAACACAACATTCTGAGCAGCATTATAAGAGTGCTGTAAAATAACGTCTTGTGGGTGAAAAGTAAATGTTTTCCTGTAGTACTGAGAAAAGGCAATATTACTATGATTCTACTAAACAGACATTTTCATTAAATGTGCTCTTGAAACTTGTTAAAAAAAGGATCAAATATATATTTACAGCCAGGACACATATTCATCTTTAAAAATAAAACTGTATCAGACTACTGGAACAACATGGGGATGCAACCCAAAACTTCACATAAGTAAGCCTAAACGCAATTTTGATCCTGAAATGTGCACTGCGTTCACTCTAAAATACCAAACAAAGTTACACTGAAATGTTTAGCAAATAAAGAAAAGTTCTCACCCCATCACAGTGAAACAATCAAACCCAAATACATTTGGGAGCTAGGCAACAGGTGACTGACCCAATATTAAGACCTGGCCCAACAACAATGTATACAAAATACTAATACTATCACACTTATGATATAAACTCTGTGGATTATTGCTGTATAAGGAGTGTGCTGTCGTGGTGTAGTGTGATGGGGTATCAGGAGTGTGTTTAGGATGGCAATGTACACTCTTAAAAATTAAGGGTTTCAAAAAGGGCTTTTCGCAGCAATGCCATAGAAGAATCATTTTTGGGTCCCCAAAGAACCTGTCAGTGAATTGTTCTTCAAAGAACCATTTTCTGTTAATGTGAAGAACATTTTAAACCTTTTTCCCCACTATAAATAACTTTTTGTTGAATAGAAAAGTTCCATGGATGTTAACAGTTCTTCATGGAACTAGAAATGCAAAGAAAGAACCTTTAGTTTTATGAGTGTATGTTGCCTTTTGAAGTGTCAGGAGTGTGCATCAGGAGTATGATGATTTGTGATGTGTTTTATAGTGCATATAAGGAATGTGTTGGTATATATCAACTGGTAACAGAGTTGATGGACTGCTGAACAGCCCCTACCTGTTCTCTGGATATACAGGGCAGAGAAGGTCTGCGGGGCATCTTACAACTGCCATAATAACTGCTGGAGGTCTCTCCCAAAGAAACACAGCTGGACCTTCTCCTGGGTCTGATGACGGGAACCTTCTCCTCCGCGTTAGGAATCCTGCCGGCCGTCTCCCTCGGTGGGTAATAGTGATCAAAACAAAGCGCCAGCAGAGTGCCGGAGACCCCCGCCATACACGCCAGCACCGGCCTGAGGGACGGAGACAGGCAGCCGAGGCTGGTGAAGGACAGCAGCCACACCATGCTGGCGAAGACCAGGATCAGGACGCTGTGTTTGAGTTTGAGAGTGGGGATGAGAGTGAGCAGACCCACGCAGCCCAGCACAAACAGCAACCTGCCCATCATTTGCATCTGATGGTGCTCCTCTCCCCACTGCAACAAGCGCAAGACCATCAAATCCCCCAAGTAGCATGATGCTGGTAAGGACAAAAGCCAACATCTGCTGCTTTCCCTCTTCGTCCGCCTCAGGTAGAGGGTGAGGAAGAAATACGCGCACCCGATGCTGAATAAAGGACTGATGGACTGGGAGAAATCAAAGAGTAAAGTCCGCAGCTCCGAGACGCCGTGTTCACTCTGAAAGCTCCAAGAAATGAAGCAGGAGAGCGCCAGAACTGCCAGCGCTCCCACGTAGAGAGCCGAGCCGCGGAATAGTTTGGACTTGAGGATATCCTCATTGCAAAGCCTGCAGACGTTGAACAAAAAGCCCCTCGGATGGTCTTGTTTTAACGGAGTGACGCAGCTCTTCACATAGCCGTTCCTGAGGCTCTCCGCGCTGTTTGCATTGCCACCAACACCATCGTGCTGTCTGCTTTTACTGTGCAAACCCTCTCCTTCCTCCCGCACAGCCATGTTGTCCTCCTCCGGTGCTCTTTAAACTTTCATTCCTCCGAGATAAATCCTCCGTGTGTCAACGTTTCACTACATGACGGCAAACGCGCTCCATGGTCACTCAAACGTGCTCAGGCATTTTGGCCAGGAGGAAAAGAGGCTGAAATGTTGTTGTTTTTTCGCAGACTCGAGCTCTATGTCGCCGTCTAGGTGCGACAATTTGTAACAATGACCAGAGCGCGAGAGACAGACGCGCGGCTGAATAAAGGACTGATGGACTGGGAGAAATCAAAGAGTAAAGTCCGCAGCTCCGAGACGCCGTGTTCACTCTGAAAGCTCCAAGAAATGAAGCAGGAGAGCGCCAGAACTGCCAGCGCTCCCACGTAGAGAGCCGAGCCGCGGAATAGTTTGGACTTGAGGATATCCTCATTGCAAAGCCTGCAGACGTTGAACAAAAAGCCCCTCGGATGGTCTTGTTTTAACGGAGTGACGCAGCTCTTCACATAGCCGTTCCTGAGGCTCTCCGCGCTGTTTGCATTGCCACCAACACCATCGTGCTGTCTGCTTTTACTGTGCAAACCCTCTCCTTCCTCCCGCACAGCCATGTTGTCCTCCTCCGGTGCTCTTTAAACTTTCATTCCTCCGAGATAAATCCTCCGTGTGTCAACGTTTCACTACATGACGGCAAACGCGCTCCATGGTCACTCAAACGTGCTCAGGCATTTTGGCCAGGAGGAAAAGAGGCTGAAATGTTGTTGTTTTTTCGCAGACTCGAGCTCTATGTCGCCGTCTAGATGCGACAATTTGTAACAATGACCAGAGCGCGAGAGACAGACGCGCTCGCGCTCTGCAGCGCAGCCAAACCGCGCCGCCTTCAATTTATGCCTGTATCTTTCATTTCTACTCATTTTTCCTTGCCTCAGTGCGGTATTTGAACAATACCACAGAATGCTGAATATATCTATATGTAGAAAATACATAACAAGACTTAAAATACAGCATATATGTAGGCTATATGTGTGAGTGAGTGTATCCTTAGAAACTTTGGAGTCGTGTGTATGTATACATACGTTGTCTTTATTATTTGTTTATACGCACGATTGTAGCATATGATTGAGCTAAGTCACTAATCAGTCAGGTAAATAGTGTTGATTATTCTATCTTTTACGTTTTCGGCTGTAACGAGACAACATGCCCTTATGGTTTAAATGCATAAGCACCACAAGAGGTCACTAACACGGACATTATGTTACGGCTGAGCTATCAACAGTTTCTTACCAATGATTGGGATCCAGAGGCTAAGCTGACCAAGGAACCCCCTAATATTACTGTGTTTTACTTGTAACACTGCATACTATCTCATCATTATTACATTAAGCTAATTTTGCTTGAGTTTCTCAGCTAGCCTATACCTTTTCATTCTTTCTGTTCTAAAAGCAAAATCAACCAAAAATGATATCATCAAATACACTCTTAAAAATAAAGGTGCTTCAAAAGGTTCTTCAAGCGATGCCATAGAAGAACCATTTTTGGTTCCACAAAGAACCATTCAGTCAAAGGTTCTTTAAAGAACCATCTCTTTCTTACCTTTTTATAATCTGAAGAACCTTTTTTCACCACAAAGAAGCTTTTGTGAAACAGAAAGGTTCTTCAGATGTTAAAGGTTCTTTATGGAACCATTTAGACAACAAGGTTCTTCTATGGCATCGTGAAGCACCTTTATTTTTAAGAGTGTACCAACCAAATACCAGCTGTATCCGTTAGCATTAGCTGATACACTGTGAACTAATGTGAAGAATTGTTTTTATTAACTTACATTAAAGGATTACTATGTTAGCTAATGCAGCAACTTAACAAAAAGGACCTTATTGTGAAGTGTTAGCCAAATATTACCTTTAAGAACATGTTATAGTATTATTAGAGTTTTTTATATACATATATACATACCATATATCTATATATACACCTTTTGGGAATTATTTTAATTCAAGTTTATACCTTGAGGACTTTTTTTGGTGATAATACTGAAGCTATTATTTGCTTGATCTAGCTAATCTTGAGATTATAAGACAAGTATAGAAATATAAAGAAAAAAATAAAATTGGCCCATGATCCTTTTGTCTTTGTTCAGTCAACACCTTTTCCCTTTCTGAAAAAAGAACATTAGAGGGTTATAAAGAGGGGAAGTCCCTCTGATGCCAAATGCTTCGGGTAAAAAGAAGCTGTTTTCTGAACTAAGATGTGGTCTTTCCTTTACAGCATGAACACAAAGATAGGTTTGTTTGATGGTCTTAAAATGACTCACATTTGTAAAAAGATCCAGATATAGAAGTTTATGAAAACGTAATTTATTTATCCCATATGGTGAGCAAGAACAATTCATGCACTTGGCTGGAAAATTGGTTTGAAATTGTGGTTCTCGCATTATGGTTCAATTATGATCTCAAATGATGGAGACTAATGCTGGTTCCATAATGCATTGAAACTGAGCTCATTTACTTTACTTCTGTGCTGCAAACCCCACAGCTATCTTAAGAGCTTTTCCATGATTCCAACTGCACAAGTGGTTGAGTAGACAAGGCAATAAAACCATCAGTCATTCTCATGTGAGGATCATAATGTATCTTCTAATTTTTATAGAACTGTCCAGCTGGAGGCTATGACATTATATGCATACACAAATGTATATGTACATATGAGTAAAAAAAAAGGATTTAAAAATAGGGTTAGCTGTACGGTGTTAATATGAAGATATGAAGGTCTGTATTGAATTTTCATAGGTGTTTTCCCTGTATTTTGAACTACGTGTTATACGGTGTTGTGTTTTGTTACAGGCAAAGTCTGTAAACTGAATGGAAAGTGTCCTGGCAGAATCTTTTCCATTTTTCTACAGATTTTCCTACAGTGTAATTTGATTAAACATATGTTATATAAGTTGTATTATATAATAAATTTATAACATTTCCCAACAGAGGTAGGCCTATATGTGCATCAGAACAACAGCAGGGCCTATACAATAAATTCTCCTTTAATGGGCCTATTTAAAATCCCTTTAAAATGTTATCATTCAATATTTATATCCATTTTCTCAAATGTTGTAAATGTAAATATAATACATAACAATTAATAGTCCAATGTTATTATATTTGGGAAAAAAAATTCTATTTATTTATTTGTAATGGCTTTAGGTTTAGTTAACTATTAAAAACCCCGTTTCACATCAATAATTTCGAATAGTTTGTGTGTTGTTTAACCTTTTCGCTTCAGACATTCGGTTGTAATTTTTCCTTATACATCTCGACTAACACAGGGAAAATTAAGCATAAACAAGCTCAACATAATCACAAACACATACACAGCTCCAGACACGAACATACTGTATCGCTCTGCAACAAACTTTCGCGTTTGCGTAACGCTCCGCGTGGTTTGAACCGTCTGGCTCGCTGTAGTATTGATGTGGCCAAGTCAGTCAGGTTCCACGTCATATGGAAGAGTCTCTCCAGACACGGATGCGCATACGGAAGAAGAGAGAGGCCTAAGACCTGTTTAAAAGGTAATAAATTAGCAGCTTTACAAGAGAGCACATTAATAAAAGTTGTTATTTTGAGTTGCTTCGAGCACGGAAGCACTGGTTGTCTGTGCTCGGTTTTATCGCAGACAGTTAAGTTAGCGTGCTAGCTGCTACTGTAGCAGTGATGTCGACTGATCGCGCAATCAGTTATTTAGCTGTATTGTATTAACTGTGTTGTTATCAAGATGTGTTATTAAACAGCAGTGCATTTATAGTTTGTCTCTGCTTCATGTAGTTGCATATATATCGTGGAAGTACCATAGTGTTCTCTATAGTACTTTGAAATGGCACGTAAATGCAAGGTGCTCAGAAATGGTCATCATTTAAAGGTGCACTATGTATTTTTTGCTGATAGCAACAAGCTTTACATATAAAAATGAATAGCACTTTGAGTAATATCATTGACATTATGTACACTTTATTCTGCATGGTGCAGGGCAACACTAAGTTGGCATGGGATGACTTGCTGTGACATACAATTGACAGTTACTATTACTACTACTAAATAATGTTCATTTATATAGCGCTTTGAGCCAGTGCTCTGGTCACTTTATGCAGATGCATGAATGAACATAAAACTACCAAACAATATACATCACACCAATAGATTTGTCACAATGTCATATAATTGACTATTCATTTGAACTTTTAGTGATTCAATTCAGTTCAAGTCAAGTTTATTTGTACAGCGCTTTTCACCATACAAATCATTGCAAAGCAACTTTACAGCAAATTAAGTTTCTACAATATTTAGTGGTAGCTTATCAGTGGTGACTGTCAGTTAATGTACACATGGCAGAAATGTACGGAGAAATCAATTAAAGACGTAATCAAACAGACGATGAACACTATTAACAGCAATTATTATAAGATGCAATCAAACTTATAGCAAAATGTGGTAGTTCTGTATGTTGTTTCAGGGTTGGCATCATCTGAGGTCCTCTGAGGGCTTGCATCATCTCTTCTCAGGTGTTCTGGATCCAGACTGAAGCTTGTGTCAATCCTAGTTACATCCTGTGGCAAAAAAACAGAGAAACAAATAGAGACATAATTAGCGTAGCTGCTCTTCCAACCAAGCAAAAATGATTTGTTTAACCCAAACTAAAGAATAATAATGTGCATTTGATCAGATATTACTGCAGTACAAGATTATGAGATGCATTATTTGAATGCTTGGCCAAAGAGATGTGTCTTTAATCTAGATTTAAACAGAGAGAGTGTGTCTGAACTCCGAACGGTATCAGGAAGGCTATTCCAGAGTTTGGGAGCCAAATGCAAAAAAGCTCTACCTCCTTTAGTGGACTTTGCTATCCTAGGTACTACCAAAAGTCCAGAGTTTTGCGACCTTAGGGAGCGTGATGGATTGTAGCGTGGTAGAAGACTAGTTAGGTACGCAGGAGCTAACACATTAAGGGCCTAATAGGCAAGTAATAATATTTTGTAACTGATACGGAACTTAATAGGTAGCCAGTGCAGAGACTGTAAAATTGGGGTAATATGATCATATTTTCTTGACCTGGTGATGTGTTGTAACCTGTGTTTCAGGAAACCTCATAGGCACTCTCTGACTGAGTCTAGTGAAGAGAAAAAGAGCTGACATCATGACAGCTGCGGAGAATGTGTGTTACACTCTCATCAATGTCACCAATGACTCTGAACCACCATCAGAAGTCAGCTTGAAAGCTGATTTAGGTAATATTCATGTGTAGTCATTTATTAAATGAAATTACATTTATTAAATTGAAATGTCATTTATTCATTTGATTGCGAAGCTGAATTGTCAGCAGCCATTACTCCAGGCTTCAGAGTCACATGATCCTTCAGAAATCATTCTAATATGCTGATTTGGTGCTCAAAAAAGTTTATCATTTTTAGCACAGTTAAAAAAACTGTGGAAACTGTTTTTTAATGACATTTTGAAAGAACAGCATTTATTTGAAATAAAAAATATTTTATAACAATGTAAAAGCCTTTGATATGATATGATATGACGTGACATGTGGCCAAGTATGGTGACCCATACTAGGAATTAGTGCTCTGCATTTATCCCATCCAAAGTGCACACACACAGCAGTGAACACACACACCGTGAACACACACCCGGCGCAGTGGGCAGCCATTTATGCTGCGGCGCCCGGGGAGCAGTTGGGGGTTCAGTGCCTTGCTCAAGGGCACCTCAGTCGTGGTATTGAAGGTGGAGAGAGTGCTGTACATTCACTGCCCCCACCTACAATCCCTGCCGGTACGAGACTCGAACCCACAACCTTTGGGTTACGAGTCCGACTCTCTAACCATTAGGCCACGACTTGCTGTCACTTCTGATCAATTGAATGGGTCCTTACTGAATAAAAGTACTACTTTCTTAAAAAATATATTTTACTGACCCCAAACAATTGAAAGGTAGTAAATGTGTGTAACCATTTTCCTCTTTTATTTTTGTCAAAACAGAAAAGGGTGAAATCAAAGCCAAGACAGAGGCTTTGAAAAAGGTCATCATCATGATCCTGAATGGAGAGAAACTTCCAGGCCTGTTAATGACCATTATTCGGTTTGTGCTGCCTCTTCAGGACCACACAATTAAAAAACTATTGCTAGTTTTTTGGGAGATTGTTCCCAAAACTACTCCTGATGGCAAACTTCTTCAGGAGATGATTTTGGTCTGTGATGCCTACAGGAAGGTAGGCATGTAATATGGAACATAATGTGTATTGCTTATTTTAAAGAGTTATATTGCGTGCATTTTTTTCTTTCAAATATGCCTTCTGTGTTATGCATCTATAGGATCTCCAGCATCCCAACGAGTTCATCCGTGGCTCCACCCTGCGCTTCCTGTGCAAGCTGAAGGAATCTGAGCTGCTGGAGCCCCTCATGCCAGCAATCCGCGCCTGTCTGGAGCATCGTCACAGCTATGTACGCCGCAATGCAGTCCTGGCCATCTACACTATCTACAGGTGTGTTGATGGATATTTGTGTGGAGGAGCGAGAAACAAACATCAAAGACATTTTTCTTCTTTTTTTTTTTTTTTTAGGAACTTTGAGCACCTGATCCCAGACGCTCCTGAGTTGATTCATGATTTTCTTGTAAATGAGAAAGATGCAAGCTGCAAGAGAAATGCTTTTATGATGCTGATTCATGCAGATCAGGTACACAGCCTTATTATAGTTTAAAAAAATTATGTTTTTAAGTGCAAGAATGGGAATCTCTTGAAACTATGTACCTGTTCTTCTAATACATTATTGCAGGATAGAGCTTTGGACTACCTTAGCACCTGTATTGATCAGGTGCATACATTTGGAGACATTCTACAGCTCGTCATTGTGGAACTGATTTATAAGGTGAGGTGTCTATACACATCTTAAAGTCATTCTTGTTTAACCCTCAGAGCAGCATTGCAATTTTAGTATAAAACAATTAAATACCATATTGACCTGAATATAAGACGATGTTTTTTTCTTGGAAATACATCTGAAAAAAACGCGGTCGTCTTATATTCAGGGTCTAGACCAGGGGTGGCGAACGTCGGTCCTGGCGAGCCGCAGCCCTGCAGAGTTTTGCTTCAACCCTAATCAAACACACCTGAACAAGCTAATCAAGGTCTGAACGGTTATTAGGAAGCTACAGGCAGGTGAGTTTTAATTAGGGTTAGAGCTGAACTCTGCAGGTCTGCGGCTCTCCAGGACCGGAGTTCGCCACCGCTGGTCTAGACTTTGACATGTCAATAATACACCCACAACAATAGGTGGCGCCAAATACACATAAAACGAGTGTGCCATGAAATACGTAATGTAATGCGTGTTGTAAAGATCGCGAGTAAAAACAAAAGAGAAAGAAAAGCTTACAGCTGCACGAGTCGTGACTGTCACGTTAGCCTGATGGGACCAAACTCCCTTTGTGATTTTAAAACGTAAGACAGTACCCAGATTTGAAGACTACAGTAAGATTTTACTTCTACTCTTAATAAGATTTTGGTAGGCTACTATTAGATGGATAGCCTAAATGTCCTAATTCAGATGGGCAACCGTTTTTTTTTATTTTTTTTTTTAATGGTATATCAAAAATTATCAATATATAATTTTTTTTTATGTGATTGTTGGTACATTTTACCAGTTTTTACCATACTTTCAAAGCAAAAATTCAAATAGGAAAAATATGCAATATGAAAATAATTGAAGACAAAATGTGTTTTACTGAGAAAAAACAAGATTTGGTTTTTAAAAAGCCTTTTTCCAAAAGGTACATCTGGAAAAAGGGGGGTTGTCTTATAATCAGGGTCGTCTTATATTCGGGCCAATACGGTAATACAGAACGCTCACTAAATATGGGTACAAACAACACATAACAGTAGCCAACATTCTGAAATTTATCACAACAATGGTTGCACATTAACTGCCACAGCTTACAGTCACACAAAGCTAACTGACACAATTCTTAATATTTTTGGAACAAATCTTATCTATTTGCAAATGAGTATTTTTATTTCTATGTGTCTAATGGTGAGAAAAGGCTTACATGCCGTTGACAAGGCTTATGCCCAGTAAATGTTTTGGGCTTACGCAGAAACCAATGCAGAAAATTAAGTTATACCCATGCCTTTACACTGACATTTTGAACATAAATCATTTTAAGACCAAGTGTAGCAAGAATGCAGTGCTGGGCATTAGGGGCCAAGCGTTATTCCATTGTTCTCAAACAATCAAGCCTATTCAAGGATTGGTTAAAAAAATTATTTCGGGTGTTTTGTCATCATTGTCTCACTGGTATAACAATATTTTTTTATTGAAGTAATATTAAAATTACTGCACTATATTTAATTTATGCTTTGACAGGATTTTAAATAGTCAAAATATCTTTTTTTTTTTACAACTTTAGCCTTACATTTTGTGCTTAATTCTGTTGTGAATTCAGAACTTCTCTACAATAGCGGTGAGATTTTGCAACCCTAAATGTCCAGTGATTTCACAATTTAGTTGTTTAATAACTAATGGCTTCTTAAAGACGTGTTTATGGGGGAAAAAAATACATTA
Source organism: Sinocyclocheilus grahami (assembly GCF_001515645.1). Classification (NCBI taxonomy): domain Eukaryota; kingdom Metazoa; phylum Chordata; class Actinopteri; order Cypriniformes; family Cyprinidae; genus Sinocyclocheilus; species Sinocyclocheilus grahami. The sequence goes on along the minus strand of NW_015505189.1, from coordinate 1,578,425 downwards.
TGAATATCGATACTTTTTGACGTTGAGGTACTTTTAAGCCGTATTTTAGGAATAGTTAACAAAAAATAAAATCGTATAATTATTTATTCCACCTCGTGTCATTTTAAAACTGTATGTATATATTATAAAACTGAATATTTCTTATTCAGTGGAGCTTTTTAAAAGAATCATTACACTTTTTAATATAACCGTTCATAGAGAGCATAGGCTGTCAAGCTCCAAAAAGCTCCAAAAAACAAATAAGGACCATGAAAGTGGTCCACAAGTTCACAAGTTTTATGCTATATTGTTCATCTAGTAGCCAATGTCAAATCATCAGTTTCTTTTTTTGATTGACTATTCTCTTAATGAAATGCTGTCATCAACAGCACAGTTATCCTTCTGGTTCAATCAAATTCTAAGCTCTTCAGCTTTATGCACACTGCATACTGGCAGATGGTCTTGAACACATTCTCACTGTGTCTATTCTATTTGTTTAGGTCTGTCATGCCAACCCCTCAGAGAGAGCTCGTTTCATCCGTTGTATCTACAACCTGCTGCAGTCGTCCAGTCCTGCTGTAAAATATGAAGCAGCTGGAACTCTAGTTACTCTGTCCAGTGCCCCCACCGCCATCAAGGTACAGCATCTAACACCACAACTGTTCCCATATAATTTTCAAATAAATGGAATTACTTTGTTTACATGTTCTTTGTGTTTCAGGCTGCTGCTCAGTGCTACATTGATCTGATCATTAAAGAGAGTGACAACAACGTCAAGCTCATTGTTCTGGACAGACTGATCGAGCTGAAGGAACACCCCACACATGAGCGTGTGCTGCAGGTACACTTGAGTTCAGCACTTCATTTGGAGACATTCGTTCTACAAATCAAACCTAACAGTAAGCTTGGCGCTGTGTTTTGTTTTTAGGACCTTGTGATGGATATTCTGAGGGTTTTGACCACTCCTGATCTTGAGGTCCGCAAGAAGACCCTACAGCTGGCCCTGGACCTGGTGTCATCCCGCAATGTGGAGGAGGTGCGTATCAAAACCTGCCATTTAAAAGGACTGTTCACCTCAAAATGACCAATTCATGTCGTTCCAAACCTGTATGATTTGCGTTTTTTGAGGGGAACCCAAAAGGAAAACTGTTGAAAAATTTTCTTTTCCATGTAATTAAAATTTACAGGGACTGTAAACTGCCTCAAAGCACTATAAAAGTGGTCTATATGACTTAAGGGGTGGTCACACTGCACTTTTTGTTCCGTTGACTTCCATTCGTACGCATGCAAATATGGAAGACTGGAAACGCAAACTCCGGAAACTTTTGTTTGTTATATTTAAGTTTGAAAAAAAGGCACCACAGAGCATGATGCCATATCTCGTTCAGTCTCTGAAGAAACTTCGCATTTTCAAAATCGAATGTGATCACTGTTTTATGTGCCATATTTTATTACTTTATTAGTGCTTTTTTGTGTGATATTAAAGCTTGACATCCAGGATCCCCATTTACTTTCATTAAGTCTTTCATGCAGTGGTAAATCATTACTATTTAATGTTAAATTAACTTTCCCATTCAAGCAGAGGGCCTGAACTGCTCTTTTTTTTTCCTGCAGCTGGTTATAGTGCTAAAGAAAGAAGTCATCAAAACCAACAATGTGACTGAGCATGAGGACACAGACAAGTACAGGCAGCTGCTTGTTCGCACTCTCCACTCCTGTAGCGTGCGCTTCCCTGACATGGCAGCCAATGTCATCCCTGTGGTACGTCTGTTGAGTGAACACTCTAAACACTCTTCTTATGCATTTCAGTAACTTCAAAATATTAATTACTGGCAAAATTGAAGTTACACACTTCACTAGATCATTGGACCATTTAACATTCATTGTTAATTAGAGATGTCCCGAGCTGATCTCAAGATTCGGGATTGGGGCCAAACAAGCATTCTTTTAACTGATCGGTATCGGCTCTCCTAAGCCCGATCTTTATTTTATGTCAGCTGTCATCCCGGTGACATGCAGTAGATGTCAGTGTTTGCCTTCCAGTAGATTTGCCTGGAACTGTGAGGACTGTTCTAGCACGTCACACACGTTTGAGCTTCCGTGCTCAGTGTATTTGATGCACTTTTTTGTAAAGATCACTCATTCATTTATCGTTTACCTTTATCTGTTGTTGCCATAACGCATTGCGATGAGTTGCGTCTTAATTTGGATTTGACTGACAGACTAGCATTGACACCGCAAGCTTCATACTTTCTAACCATATCTCCACTTTTTTACCTTTGTTTCAATAATTCTGCTTATTGTCTATGTAAATTACAGGAAGTTTACATCAATAGTCCCATATTCTACCTATGTCTTTATACAGTATGTGCAAATATAGACATAGAGAGAGTGTATCTTATATATGTATACAAACACATTACTTTTACTCTCTGCACAACTCTGAATCCATTGGATTGATTTAAATAACTATAATGTACTTGAATTGTGCATCAAACACTAAGAATATACAAGTATTGGAATGGGACTTGGTATCGGCAGATATTCATATTGAATCGGGGGCACAAAAAAACCTGACTGGGAAATCCTTATTGTTAATACATCTAGCCCTTTGAGATCTTCTGATGGTTGATAAACTCACTGTTCACATCTTTACTCTAAAATGAACTATTTGTGTTTTGTATGTGGCCACAGCTGATGGAGTTCCTGAGTGACACTAACGAGGCGGCCGCAGCCGATGTGCTGGAGTTTGTGCGTGAGGCGATTCAGAGGTTTGACAACCTTAGACCTCTCATCATTGAGAAGATGCTAGAGGTGTTTCACGCTATCAAGACAGTCAAGTAAGAAATGCTGCTTAACTGCTTCCTTAGAAGTTTGATAAAACCAGTTACATAAGTCATCTGTATATGAAAAATTAATTGGTCTATTATTCTAGACTGCTTAATAGTACTTTGTCATGTTTAGGGTTATAAAAGGGATCGCGATGCATTGCAGTGATTTTAAAACAAGTTTTCTGTCGCAGGATTTTCAGAGGAGCTCTTTGGATTTTGGGTGAATATTGCAGCACTAAAGAGGACATCCAGAGTGTCATGACAGAAGTCCGCAGATCTTTGGGAGAGGTCTGTAGTGCATCAGTTCATATTGCTTTGTTACATCCAGGGCTCATCATTAACACTTGTCTGGAACAACCACCAAATTAACACCAACATTCCTTGAGTGTAATTAGTAAACATGTTAAGTTGAATGAAATTGAGTCAAAGGCTTTAGGGTTAAAAAGTGTTGTAATGCAAAATAAAAGTGATGAAATCAAGACAGAAGTATACATGTTCCTGGAAATATCTGGGAATTTCACAAATGTGATTTTCAGGCCTGGAAAATTCTTGAAAATTAATAATGTCTTAAAGGGGTCATATGATGCTATTTTAAAGATCATTCTTTTGTGTATTTGGTGTAACAGAATATGTTGACATGCTTCAAAAAACATTATTTTTCAAATACTGTACATTATTGTAGGTCCTCTATGCCCCGCCTCTCTCAAACACGTCTTTTTCAACAAAGCCCCCTCCTTTGGCATTTGAACAGTCAATAGCAAATACTTAAACTAATAACAAAACATACTTACATACTTACAACATATTTTTTTTAGAAATAGCCTTTGTGCACAGCCAGCTTTGTACTCTTCTAGGTTCAAAAAACTGTCGTCCATAAAATGCGTTGTACAAATTCGAACATCTGGGTTGTGCTGTTCTGTTGTAAATAAATCTTAACCAATGATTCCTAATTGCATCTACTTCCAGAAGGCCAAATAAAGTGCTTTTGCTTTTGCACTGAAATACACAGCGTCTCCCTGACATGACTACTGCTGTTCCTGAAACCATGCCTTCTTTCTTTGCGTGAAATTTGGCCGGCATTATGCTAATATTTCCACATAGTGACGTAGATATGTGGGGGTGTGTTAGAATGAGCCGTTTTAGGTAGGGGTGGTTGACTCTTAACTTTTATAAAGAATATCTCTTTGGATTTGAGACTTTAGTCTTTGCAACTTTACAGATCTTCTTTATGCACCAAGAGCTTGTAACACTCCAAAGAGAAAGGAAAACTTGAAATCGCATCATATGACCCCTTTAAAAGATCTTGGTCATTATAAAACTGAGACAAACTTTATTTGGCTAAGAACTATTATTTTGAGTGTGCTCGCTGTAAAATTATTTTTAAAAACTCAAGAAAAATGGCTTTAAAAGTCATAGACAAGTTAAAGCGTGGGAGCCCTGAATATACTATTATTTCTATTACTAATACTATATTGATATAATAATAATAATATATTAAAATATCCAGGTTTACTGAAAAAAACTCACAGTAGTGTAATACAACTGAGGTGTTCTAAATTATACAGAAATTGTGATACCTTACAGGGATCTTCGGATACTTTTCTTTTTAGAAGCGCTTGTGCTCCTAATTAAAAAAATTTAGGAGCACGGTCAAAAATTTAGGAGCACCTTCTAATCAGCCATCAAAAATTCTGATGAAAAAATGAACCTTCCCATTACGAGGTGATATTTGACTCCTTAAAGTGATTTATAGGGAATTTTGTTTTGACCTTTGTAATGGCATTTTTCTAACTTTATTAAAAGTATGTCATCTTTTATGTCAAATTCAAAAATATATATTTATAAGCTTTTTAACATTTCTAATTAAAACAACAGAATAAAAACAAGTAGAATGAGAATAAGTTACCAATCAAATGAAATCAGTATTTAAGAAATAAATTTGTGCTACAGCGATGGCACAAAAGAACACACAAGTGGCTTGTATGTGTATTTTCAGACGTTTAATGAGGCTCAGAGGTCGCATGAGTGCAATTAAATTAGTAAATTCATGTTGAGGTTAATGTTTTAAATATAAAATTTTGAATATAGAAATGATTTAAATAACAGAAAAGATGCTTTAAAAATTAAACTAAAACTGCCAGCAGTTGGCGTCAAGTCACTGATTTTATCACTGAATCATTAATTCAATTGATTTGTTCGAACAGCTGAATCATTCAGAAACGAAGTACGTGACTGTCTTTATGAATGGGTAATTGAATCATTGACTCACTAGATTCGTTTAAAAACGCAGTTAATTCATAAACGAATCACCGCTGTGTTTGAATGTAGATGCGCAGCGGCTCAGCTGTTACTTTTTTAAAAAACTATTTTCGTTGATGAAATAGAGCAAAATAAGGCAATTGTGTTGTTGTCAGACAATACAAGTCACTTAATATTAACTTCTTGTTTAATGAACTGTTGTATTAAATCAATATCACATTTGCAAACTCCCTTAATAATCATTAAAAGCTGTCACTCATCTTAGTTTATTGCGATCTCACAAAACTCCATTATAATCGACGAAGCTCCCTACACTGCGCAATGAATCTCTTATTTACACTCTGTCAACACTTTGTTTGTTATAATGAGAGGATACATCTGTGATACATTACTCAAAGCTGCAGAAACACGTAAGTACGTTAGAACCTTTGAAGCTCCCTCAGCGCAAACACAAATATGCTGATCGGGTCAGTCGCACAGGTGCTCCTAAATATTATTTCATAGTCGCACGCAGTAGTTTTCAGTCGCACTGTAGAGCCCTGCCTTAGTGCCCTCATATATCTTTTTTAAATTATGATCTTTCTTTTTATTCAGATCCCAATTGTGGAAAACGAGTTGAAAAAGGAGGCTGGAGAAGTGAAACCTGAGGAGGAGGTGACTGCAGCTCCAGCTCCTAAGCTGGTTACAGAAATGGGCACTTACGTCACTCAGAGTGCCCTGAGCACCTCCAGACCATCCAAAAAAGAGGAGGACAGGTAATTCTCTCCCCTTATTGATACATTATGGAGATTTCCTCCGTATTACATCTCTAAAATATCCCTTTGTTCTGTAGACCTCCTCTGAGGGGTTTCCTGATGGATGGAGACTTTTACGTTGCTGCCTCATTGGCCACCACCCTCACCAAAGTGGCCTTGCGCTATGTTGCCCTTGCTGAGGACAAAAAAAGGCAAAATGTAAGTTCATTTCAAAACGGCTCATTTCATGAACAGTGACTAAACTATAATTCTTCATGTGTCTGATTGTGGTGGAATAAATGCTATTTTGCTGCTCTTAGTCGTTCGTGGCGGAGGCTATGCTGATCATGGCCACTGTGCTCCATCTGGGCAAGTCGTCTCTACCCAAGAAGCCCATCACCGATGATGACGTGGACCGGATCTCACTGTGCCTCAAGGTCCTGTCTGAGTGCTCGCCCCTCATGAATGACATCTTTAACAAGGAATGCCGCAGATCTCTGTCCCATATGCTCGCTGTCAGACTGGAGGAGGAGAAACTGTCTCAGAAGGTAAGCATGTTTCCCCTCATTGCTTCCTGGTAGTTACTGAGTTCAGAAATCTATTAATATAGTTATATTATTGTTAAATCTGTGTAAAGATATAGTCAAACATATTGTCAGACCATTTCTTATAGATTAAAAGATTAAATTTGACCATTATATTTAATTGTGGTGTTTTTTTTTTCTCTCTCAGAAAGAGTCTGAGAAGCGCAACGTAACGGTTCAGGCGGATGATCCGATCTCCTTCATGCAGCTGACCGCTAAGAATGAGATGACATCCAAAGAGGATCAGTTTCAGCTCAGTCTGCTGGCTGCTATGGGCAATACTCAGAGGAAAGAAGCCGCAGACCCTCTGGCCTCCAAACTTAATAAGGTTTATATGGATCTGTTTGAATCTGTACAAGACATACTTTTATGATGATTACTAGTTGCAAGGCTTAAACATAATTGGAAAGGTTGTTTGTAGTTTGTCATCTTTTACCACCAGAGGGCATGTTGGCTCAACTGATCAGATTTTAACACTGAAGTGTCACATCAGACAGTCAAAAATGTTCTGCCAATTTCTAGCATCTCACAGTAAAATATTTCCATAGCTCTGCTAATGTTTTTTATTTCTTCAGTGGAGCATTTGTTTATCAGTTAGATTACCATTATCAGTGGTTCTCATTCTTTTTCAATCCAAGGGAATCACCTTTGTCATACACAACAATTAAATAATTCAATTTCAGACATTTCAGTTCTTCAACAATCACACTCCATTTAACATGTGAATGCATATGACTTTTCCAGGTCTAGAAATAACAATTTTAAACTCAGTCTACCTCATATATCCAGGTTTTCCCAGGCCGTGAGAACCCTGTTTAAAAAAAAAACTGTTGTGGGGGGGGTTGAATTAAAATAAAAATATATTTTTTATTCTTATTCTTTTTAGCTTGTTTTGTCATCTTGGGGCCCCCTGGTTGAAAACCATTGTCCTAGACTGAGCCATCTCATGTTTTCTTCCAGGTCACCCAATTGACTGGTTTCTCAGATCCAGTGTACGCAGAAGCTTATGTCCATGTCAATCAGTATGACATCGTCCTGGATGTCCTGGTTGTTAATCAGACTAGCGACACCCTACAGAACTGTACCCTGGAGCTGGCAACACTTGGTACATGTTGGTCCTTGGATTCTTAAGAAATTACTTTATTGTATGTTTTGGTGCATTTTACTGAACATGTTCTTCAATCTCCAGGTGATCTTAAATTGGTTGAGAAACCATCTCCTCTTACATTGGCTCCTCACGACTTTGCCAACATTAAAGCCAATGTGAAGGTGGCCTCCACAGAGAATGGCATCATATTTGGAAACATAGGTTTGTGGACTGTGTAGCTGTCCTTATTTATACCTGTACTGTTTTTTGTTGTTGAGAAGGGACCCGGAATCACTTTAATAAACAAAAACGCATGTTTTGCAGTATACGATGTATCAGGAGCAGCCAGTGACAGGAACTGCGTAGTCCTCAGCGACATTCACATTGATATAATGGACTACATCCAGCCGGCTTCTTGCACAGATGCTGAGTTCAGACAGATGTGGGCTGAATTTGAGTGGGAAAAATAATGATCTTTAAAAAAGCATCATATGACCCCTTTAATGTTCTATGAGTGACAGAAAATCAAACTACAAAACCGCCTTTAATGCCTAGTCATTTGTATATTTTAATGGTCAGTTACAAAGTCATAACTTTTTACACCTGTCAGTTCTTGAATTATGTAATTTGTTACTAGCATGACTGATAATTCTTCTGTTTTTTTTTAAATAGGGTATGGCTTTGAGTCTGGGTGACAAAATCAACCTCTCTCAGAAGAAGTCATTCTCGTAAATTTCCGAAACTGAGGACATTGAGGCAAAGGGCGAGATTCAACTAAAAAACGCTATGGTCATTCCTATGTCTTGTCTTTTTTTTTTCTCTATCGCTTGTCACTCCAGACTACCGTACACATACAGTGCTCTGTGGTGCACTCTGTACAGTGCTCTAATCTCTTCAATCCCTCAAACTATGTCTAAAGGGGATCACTTTGACATTTCTACCAACATGATTCTTCTTAACTGCTCTGAAAGGGATTGACCCTGTTAATCAGTAATCTGTTTCAATAAACATTGCACACCATATACCAAGCCTTTGTATTCTCTTGTTAACGAATGGTGTTACAGCGACTCATTTTTTTATTAATTGGATTGCTTGTAAGTAGTCAAGAACAGTCCTGCCCTCTATCCACAGTCGACACAACAAAGGATGTGTTCTCTTGAAAAAACCTTCTGGAATTTTGAGAATTTTGTTATGGTCTCCTGCCTCTTAGATAACTTAGGCTCATAAGACTTGTGGTCAGTCATAACTTTCATGTCTACGTAGTGTATAATAATAATATTAAGGACAAAGGCGTCAAGACTGTGGCTTCGCCCGGAGTATACAGTAAGGAGGCACATTAATTTTTAAGTGAATATACACTACGGTTTAAAGTGTGGTAAAAGCAATAATATAGTATGTATAATAAGTATTATAAATTTAAAATAACTTTTATTTTTATATATTTTAAAATGTAATTTATTTCTGTGATGGCAAAGCTGAATTTTCAGCAGCCATTATTACGGTCTTCAGTGTCATAGAATCTAATTGGCTGACTTGGTGCTCAAGAAACATTTCTTATGAACATCAATGTTAAAAATAGTTGTGCTGCTTAATATTTTGGGGGTACTTGTTATGTATTTTTTCAAGACTGATGAATAGAAAGTAAAAAGAACAGCATTTATATGAAATAGACATTTTTGTGACATTATAAATGTCTTCATTATCACTTTTGATCAATTTTATGTATCCTTGCTGAGTAAAAGTATTACTTTCACACAAAAAAAAAAACTGACCCCAGATTTTTATAAGGTAGTGTATGCATTGTACCTGGTCACCAGTCATTGTCTGTTAAAGTGCCGTGGAAGCAGTTTTTGATGTAAATGATACATTAGATTTAAGTAGCTTCCAGTTTCATGTAGAGTGTTGGAGATGGGTGTGAAAAGTGCTGATGTGACTATATGTACTGTAAGTCCGGCATTTAATTCCATTAGGCTTTTATAACGAGGAACATTACTTGTATAAAAATTTCATTAATGGAGTTTTATGAGTTGAACTTGAATAGTGTTATATATGTAATGAAATAAAAGCCAGTAAAAAAATGATGTAATGAAAAAAATGGTAATGACGTTCTAAGCAAAGACTAATAATAGAGAAGATCGGCTCATACTGAACCTTTTCATAAGGTTTTCACATGTCATGAAGACCCCACTTCAAATATTGTGCAACAACTGAACAAATTACTGTTCTTCTAATCCTCCTGAGCAACACTCATAATTGAAGCACTCAAGACTCTCCATCTGGCGATGACACAAAGTCGGAGCTCATTACAGCTTTGTTCTGAATAATGCAATTTCAGAAAGAGACTTTGATCTATATTGTAACTTGTCAGCTCCTTTAGTTCTCATGAGACACACATTTGAACATGTTCATCACATCAGTAAAAGGTAGACTAATATTTGATTGCAAAACAGAAGAGAAACCCCTATGCGCTAGGGGGATTTTCACACTTTAAATGTTATTTTTAAGAATAGGATTAAAGTTCTTTCAAAACTGCAAACCCTGTTTGCATAGAAGTTTAATTCAGAATAGACTATAGTCTCAAGCCTTCCATTTTACTTGCTATTCAGTTAAAATACTTTTTGTATCATTAGTCACACATTTTCGTGTGAGCATTGCATTGAAACTGATCAGTATTCTGACAAATCTTAAAAGTAGGTATAATTGTTTTACATTTTTTATATTATTGCCCTTTGAAAATGCTGCTGTGTTACTAAGTTGTTGCTGTTAATTTGTGTTCTGTTCCATAAAAAAAAAAAAAAAATCTGGCAGTGATTGCTTTGCCTCATTTGTCATTAGTGACTAAATGAGTGGTGAATCACAAAATGACAAAGCTATAGCTACAGTTTCTGTTTTGATATTACAAACACAGTAGGTGACTAATTAATCATACATGTATAGTAATAATGAAATTGTTCCTGCAATGTGAGTCATGGTGTGAGAGTTTAGACTTTTGCATTAAGAGGTTTTTGTTCCTTTCATTTACTTGTGTTATTTTGTACTGATTTTCATCTTGCATGATATTTTATAAACTGTAAAAGCAATATCACACTTGCAAGAGAGGGCCGTACTGCTAAATGGCCATAACACACTCTTAGTTGTGTGATACTGCTTTAATGTACTGTATACTACTGTTTAAATGTTTGGGGTCAGTGTTTTTTTTTAATATATATATATATATAGTTTTGAGCAAGAATGCATTAAATCAAAAGGGACAGACATTTGTAATGTGACAGATGATTTCTGAAATGCTGCTCTTTTAAACTATTTATCAAAGAATCCTGAAAAAAAATCACGATTTCAACAAAAATATGAAGCAGCACAACCGCCTTGATCATTAATAATAATAAATGCTTCTTGAGCACCAAAACGGCATATTAAAATGATTTCTGAAGAATCATGTGACTATAGAAATAGAAAACTATAGAAAATGTATTTTAAAATAGTAATAATATTTCACAATACTTACTGTTTTTACTGTATTTTTTATTAAATAAATGCAGCCTTGGTGAACATAAGAGAGAGAAAAAAACATTAAAAAATCTTACTGACCCCAAGCATTTGAACAGTTTTGTATATTGGATCAAGTTTGTTTCAAATAAGAGAGGTAAGGCTGGCAAAAGCTGCTGAGGTGAACAGACAACATCCAGATATGTTATGTGCTATTAGACTCCTAATAAAAGCAGTATAATTGATTATCTCTGGTACACTGAATAAAGAGTGTTCAGAGGGTTCATTCTGTAGATAAGACTGACATGTCTTGAGAGGAGCTGGAAAAGTAATAATTTTTAGATGTTTTATGCAACATGTACACTCGTTATTTTTTCTGTTTCCAGGACTGTGGGAGGTGGAAAGAACTCCTGTTGTTGCTTTCCTCCCAGCGACTGCAGTGGGACCATGTGAATCTTGGAAGTTCTGGATTACGAGTTAAATGAAATTCCTCAAATTCCTCTGGGCCGAGAGAAAGAGTCAAAGGGGATTGATTAATTCTGCTACTCAAAATAATATCTTTCCACGGTTTGTGTATGAGCTACTGCTAAAAAGAGTATGCAAACCATTCCGTGTGAAAAAAAAGAGTATGCAAACCACAGTATCCTTTAACAATGGCATTTCTGGAGTTCAGTGGTATAGTATTTTGTCATTTGTAATTTTAACAAGTGCAGTTTCTGTGCTATGGTGTGGCCTGAAACCTGACTGAAATTCTTCATAGAGATCTTTTTTTTTTTTTTGCAGGAAAGAGCACAATTGAGCAGACACAACTTTTTCTAAAATTTTAGACATAAAAGGAAGATTTGAGATGGGTCTGTAATTTGCCAATTCACTAGGATCTAGTTGTGGTTTCTTAATAAGAGGCTTAATGACCGCCAGCTTGAATGTTTTTGGGACGTTACACAGCTGATGCTTCCTCATGTTGTAAAAATCATTCCTCTGTTGATTCACAGGCCCTCTTTGTGAAGACCTCCAGAGGTCATACTACCAAGTCATGACATGTAGAGGACTTTGGGGGTTTATTAGGATGGGTCATTGTGTTAAGATAGACTGAGCCTCAGTAAGTGTCCGGGTCACTCTTCTGCAGCTGTGGAAATAAACAGCTCCATTATAAACCCTGCACATTCAAGTGGGTGGAAAAGGGCCTTAATTGTTATAGTTATCACATAAACAGGTGCTGTGTTGTTGGTTGTCCACTTCAGATTTCCATAGACAGATAAAATCATTTGAATAAGTTTCCCACAATCTAAAATTATATTTGACAAATAAAGTGATCAAGAAACAAATAACCCATACAGTAAAAAAAGAGTAAACATACGGTGAGATCATTCATTTTCAACATTACAATGGATAATATACAGAATAGACCTACTACAGATCCATTGCCACCAATGGTCTCTACAATCAACTTATCTCACGATGCTTTTGATTAATGCAGCCCCGCAGTCTTTAATGGGGAGTGTTGCGCATCTCGTCTCTACAGAATCCCCACAGGTACTCAAGAGAATGTATATAGAATGTGGAGGGGGTGGCATCATCTGTTTCAAGTTTTTGCATTACATCACTCAGTTTTGTGTGAATTCCTGATAATAAAGAACAACTCCCTCACATGTTCAGCACTTACACATCAGAACTTTACTGCCACTAAACTTCATTGTGAGGACCAGGCACTTTTCACTGTAGCAACACCATAACATTTGGGATGCTGTCAGATCCAAAAAGATTGGCTTGACTTTAAAGCATATTTTGCCTTATTTTAAATCATTTTAAGCCATATTGCAGACCACTGGAATTGTGCTAAGCCCCAGTGCCCTGGTTGAGAACTAATTGAGAGGATTCAAGTGTACATTTTCATTTAGCAAACCAGCCTAAGATGGTTTGCTGGTCTTAACTTGTCTCCAAGCCTTGGCTCGTTTCAGAGGGGTTTTTGGGTACTTTTCAGTTTGACATTAAACAGTGAATGACCATAAGATAGCCCCGGACCACCATAGACACTGAGGGGGACAACATTCCTGCAAAAACCTAAGCTGGTTGGCGGGTTTTAGCTGGTTGTCCAGCCTGGTCATAGCTGGTCAGCAGGCTGGTTTTAGAGGGGCTTTGGCCATTTCTTTAGCTGGTCAGGCTGGGAGACAAGTTGGCCAGCCAGCTAAAATCAGCTTAGTCAGGCTGGGAGACCAGCTAAACCCAATCAGCTTAGGCTGATTTTAGCTGAGTTTTTTCAGCAGGGATGGGCTTCTCAGTGGCGTACTTACACTTTTACTACACAATTTTGGATATTTAGTAATTGAGATCAATAATACACTCACACAATGAGTTCCACACCAACGCATACCGGCGGGAAGAGCAGTGGACGCCCCCTAGCGTCTGCTGCGTGAACTGGTTGAACTGATTAGCCCTATCTTCCCCTCATCTTGCAGCACACTGAGCACAGGCAGTCCAGTCAGTGCCTGGTAGCGATTTAGACGAGGGCGTGTGGACTTGAGGCAGCAGTGAATGCATTTCCCACAGACTGTGGTCGCACTTTTGTCCTCTCGTACGGATTACCACTGAGTTCACACATCGCCTAAACGCCGCATCGCATTTTTTCCTCTGCATTTCTCCATCTGAAGGCCTGTCACAGAGTAAAGTGGCTCGGTGTGCGTGTGTTTAGACAGCGGAGCGAGAGCAGCAGTGTGTCCCCGATGGCTGGCTGGAAGGACGGCTCAGTGCAGGAGAAATATCGCCTGGTGGTCGTCGGAGGTGGTGGCGTCGGAAAATCAGCATTAACCATTCAGTTTATCCAGGTAAGCGGATAGATGGCGGAATGTTGTGTGCTTTTCGTCCCTTTAAAAAGATGTGAGGGTGTTTAGGAGATAGGGGTGGATCTTGCTCACAGAAATGGGGACCCCATAAGCGGAAAAGGGGGTTCAGGAATCCGAGCGAGGCCTGCGTCACTTTAACTCTCCGCCTGTATTCAAGAAAATGACTGCCTAAACGTAAAAATAAACATATCTGGAGAAATGTAGGAGTTCATGCATGCAGTGAGAGTTAAAACTCTGTAGCGAAAGTGCTGTATGTAGTTCATATGCATGAGAAACACTTTCGTAAACTGTTGCATATTAGACCGAGATACACAACATTAATAAACATAGCACGCGATTGTAATACTTGAACTGTTTGTTTGGAGTTTCAAAGGCAATATAGTGAGTAGAAATATATTTAAAGGCTGCATAACAGTTATGCAACAGTATGTAAAACAATATTGACACAATTTTCCCCCCTTTTCTTTTGAATAGTTGACTAGTCTCTTAGAAATGTACCGTGTTTCTGCTAGCTATTGTTTCTTCTGCCAAATCTGTGTTAATGAAAATGACATTTCTAGTGTAAGAAGTTTTCAGAATCATTATGTCATTTTAATTGTTGATGAAATGGGTGGTTAATACCAGGTTATTGTAGTGAAAACTGCAGTTATTGTTACACTCATTCTTGAGACATGGGACAAAACATGTATCACAACTTTACCTGCTTAGTTTTCAAAATGGCAACATTTGCACGTCACAATTAACCAGAAATGGTAAATAGAATGTTCATAACACAGATGTATCATTTGTTTTGGTTTTAAATGTATTTTTATCTATGATATTACGTTATTACTCGCTACCCTAAAACCACTTGTTCTCAGACCATTAATCAGTACTTCATGTACCGATAGAAATCATTTAAACTTAAAGAAAATAAACATATAAAGGTTGTGTTTTTAATATATATATAATTTATTATGCTTAAGTTTTCTTTGTTCAATTACAATATATTAACTCCACTGATAAAATAATAAAGAAATTGTTTAGGATTTTACCCAAAGTTTAAGTAAGCCATGTTAGTAGTTAGCAACATAAAAAAAACAAAATGGCTACTGCATTTAATGTGATATGCAAGATATGATTGTTTTGAAAATATCATAAGCTGTAAACAACACTAAGATTTTCTGTCTGGCTGTGCTAACAGCTCAATAGTTGGAGCTGAATATAAATCTGAACCCATCTTGTTGTCTAAGTTCATTCATTCAGTGAAGTGAATGCTAAATTTGTCAATGTTTATGATAGATATCATTTTGTATTTGACACTCTTGCATATGTTATGCAAGAAAAAAAAACATGTATTCTGTAAGAAAACTGAAGAAGTATACATTTAAAAATAATTGTGATGCATTAACTTTAATCTTATTTAGTTTTGTAATTTGTTTTGTCCCAGTACTCAAGAATCTGTTGTTACAATAATACAAGAAAACAAAAAATAATTTTATTTTAGGGGAATTATGTACCTATGATGCCGCAAAATGGTGTCTACTGTAGGTAGACAGCTGACTAGGGTTTGAGACACAGTCTAAATCAGTCTCTCGTAAAGTTGTTTCATCTCTCATAGTTTGTCCTAATAAACTTCTAGCCAAGCAGCTACATTGCAGCAGATTACAGGGTAGGGTGTGCTAAATAACTTGGCGTGACCGGCAACATGTTGATGAGATATTTTGGGTGTAATTCAAGAAAATGTAGTTACATGCCTGAGGAAGCTGATTTGTTTTTGTGATGAACGTTTAATAGGAAAGCAGAGTTTCTTATCTTTTAGGTGTACACATTCAAGCCTAACTTTTTTTTCTTGCCGAAGAAAACCAATGATGAATGTTAGGGTGAGTGTGTAACAAGGTTTACAGTAATTCATTTATAGTGTGAAGATATTAAAAGTGTATTTGTTGGATTTAAGAGCAGCGATATACAACTGATGTTTCTACTGAATCAGTCTGATCTGCTTAAAGCAGCAGATCTATATCAGAACAGACATTTTCTCTTTAATTGCTTTTCTTTATCATAGTAGTGCTGTATCTTCCTTACATTCATGCCAGATTGCTGTCTTTCAGCCACAGGCTCCTCCCCATAAACCAGTTTAATCATAAACTTGCTGAAATATAGCTTTCTTTGTCCATATTTTTGCAAGCATGAGCAAGAGAGGAATTAAAGTGCATTAAAATGCTCGATCACCTTCTACCCTTGTGATTTTTATTAATGCTTAACTGCTGCTGACAGTGCCGCATTTGAGCTTAATAATCTACATTTGTTGACATCATGATCTGTTACTAGCAAATGGGCTGAATAAAACACCTTCAGATAGTAATGAAAATCAGACTACAATTATGCATGAACCAAACACACTTTAGCATGCAGAGAAAGGAAATCAAATCAGCTGTTTTTAAGTGTGTGTATTATGCTGAAACGGTTTAATAGGGATGTAGGATGAAAGTGTTGATTTTCACTGGTGCTAAATGTGTGAAAACCAGAGTAGTCCAAAGAAAACCATGGAAGAGCCTTCCTGTTGGAGTGTTTCTAGAAGTCTTTGCCAGTGAGAAAGCACAGCCCAGCTGTTTTCTGACTCCAGGCTTTCCCATTCAGATGCGTGTTACTCAGGGAGGTTTCATCTGAGTCATGTTGGGTTAATGACCATGGAGAAGCCAGAATCCGGCATCTGAAAGAGGAAGTCCCTCCACTCCTGTTTGGTCTCTAAAGACCCCCTGGATGTGTATGGGAAAGTATGTGCTGCCTCCTGACTCGCACCGCTCTGCGACAGTGTGTTAGGTGCATGTGTGACATTCTACATTAGTTACACTGTCCAGAAACATAATTGATTGCTGTCAAAATTTGGTTGAAGATACTGCAGTGATGCATTACTTTGCTTGACTGCTACACATGGTGCCACAACGTTGACTTCACTACAAAAGCAGGCTGGTTGATCTCAAACTAGCGTCATGACATAAGCCACGATCAGCATCAGTCAGGCATGTGATTCAGACCAAAATGGATTAGTTTACGTCATTGTGATGCAACCCAAGCTGTGTAGCGTAAGTATGGCCTTTCATGTAGTTTCATACAGGTATTATATAGTAACCGATTACGTTTTTGTTAATAAAATCAAAATGATTTTTGTCATTTATTTTTCATTTTTTGGCTATTTTAACCTTGAGTCATAGATATTAATTAAATAAACAAATGATAATTTCATGATTAATAATAATGTTAATTAACATATCTACTAATCAAGATTAATTTTCTTTATTTAAAATTTTTTAACTTAGGTATTATATAGTAACCGATTACGTTTTTGTTAATAAAATCAAAATTATTTTTGTCATTTATTTTTCATTTTTTGGCTATTTTAACCTTGAGTCATAGATATTAATTAAATAAACAAATGATAATTTCATGATTAATAATAATGTTAATTAACATATCTACTAATCAAGATAAATTTTCTTTATTTTAAATTTTTTAACTTTAAAAAATGGAGAGTTAATGTAATTTATGTGATTATTAAAGCTGCAAGAAAATCATTGTTTTTTGCCTTGTGTCGTCAGCTGAGCTTCTTGTGAGTAACGGCTGTTCCTTCATTAGCAAAGGTGTGAAAGTGAAATTGTTGCAGGCCTCACTGACCTTTTTATGGCTTCAGATGGTCTCAGAGTACACTAAGTGTAGCATGGCGCTGTTGAAGGCATGATCACATGTTAGCTAATATTAGCTCTTATTGCTGGCTCTCTCATTTCTGGGAGAACGGACTCCCTGCAGCACCACTTTCTTATGATTGCAGCATGGTCAGAACTCAGTGGTTACGTATGTGAATGTTTTAGCTTCAAACAAGGCCTACACTATGCTGAGAGAAAGCAGAAACAACAGTCTTCTGACAATTTTAGAGGTGCATGGTAGACCATTTTGATTGCTAATATGTAAAATCATTTTGGATAAATGCTGTATGGAGCTGTAATCAGATATATAGATTAAAATATGGCGAGTTTTATTTAGCAAAGACACATTTAATTGATCATTTGGTGACAGTAACATTGTTACCAAACATTTCTGTTTTAAATAAATGCTGTTATTTTGAACTTTCTATTCATAAAAGAATAAAAATGTACCACAGTTTCCACAAAAAAATGTTAAGCAGTGTTTTCAACACGATGAAAATAATAATAAATATTTCCTGAGCATCAAATATTTTCTATTGAAATTTTCTATTTAACTATTTTATTTAAAAATTGTTTCCTGCCTTATACTTTTGTATGATATTGGTAATATCAGTTCTCTTATATTTGTTTTTCTGATACAGTTTTGCCATTTCTGCTTATTATATAGCAATTTAAAGGGGCTTGTTTTTGCTTACCCAAAACACAGTAACTGTAGACCAGGTTGTATTTTTAAAAATATCTGGCAACCCATCACTTGGAGCTTTAAAGAAGAGAACACGTTTGTGCGAGGGAAGAATTCAGAAGAGAGTGGAAGGAGAGCAGTACATGTATGCAAACTGAATAGAAACTGTTGTTAATGCCGATTGGTGGGGAGTTATATAAATAGTTTGAATTACACACACCTTGTAACTGCATTTTTTGCACCCGTATTTTACCTCAAACCACAGCTCTAGTTGAGGGGAAGACTATCTGTGAAATAAAGACTTGCATGTTTGTGGAAATAATTGTTTTAAATGTACACTTTACCTTTAAACAAATCACTGCATTTTCACAACGGGTTTGACAGTAGTAAGTGTGAAAGACTGTGTGTGGGAGGCTG
Source organism: Sinocyclocheilus grahami (assembly GCF_001515645.1). Taxonomy (NCBI): domain Eukaryota; kingdom Metazoa; phylum Chordata; class Actinopteri; order Cypriniformes; family Cyprinidae; genus Sinocyclocheilus; species Sinocyclocheilus grahami. The sequence continues at coordinate 1,559,843 of NW_015505189.1, read as the reverse complement.
TGTGAAGCAAGTAACGTGAGAGTAGAGATGTTGTTTTCTTCCTGCAGACTCACCTGTTGATTTCTCACACTGCTGTACTGATAAACACACACTGTACTGATTAAAACAGTACTGTTTTCCCAAGCATGTGGCTTAAAAGAAGATCCTCCTTCTCTATCTGAATGGGAAGGACCTCCACATTTTACTAGTACTTTTACATAACTACGCTACCATTGAAAAGTTTAGGGTCAGTTTTTTTTTTTTGGAAAGAAATTAATATTGTTAATCAAGGATGCAATAAATTGATCAAAAATAACAGTAAAAATATTTAGAATGTTACAAAAAAGTTTTCAATTTCAAATAAATGCTGTTCTTTTGACATTTCTATTCATTAAATAAACCTGAACAAAATGATCACGGTTTCCACGAAATTAATAAGCAGCACAAAAAAATATTCAACACTGAAAATAAAAAGAAATGTTTCTTTAGCCCCAAATTAGCATATTAGAATAATTCATTTCTGAAGTATCTTGTGACACAAACACAGACACTGAAGACTGGAGGAATGGATGCTGAAACTTCAACTTTGCCATCACAGGAATAAATTACATTTTAAAATATATTGAAATAGAAAGTTAATATTTAAAATTGTAATAATATTTCAGAATATGATTGTTTTTTCCCCCATATGTTCACTCAAATAAATGCAGGCTTGATAAGCAAGAGACTTCTTTAAAAAAAACTAACTTTTGAAAGGTACATCTGAGCCGCTGAACTCACAGTGGATTACATTTGTTTCTGAAGGGAATGCTCCCCGATCTACATAAATGCGTCTGTTTGCGCAAATAATTTGTGATCCAGCTTCACCTACAGAAGAAGTGAGTGTAAGGTTTTTTTAACAAATCTTTGCAAATCGCCTTTCCTAATAATGTGCTTATTAGCAAGTTTCACAACGAATGCAGCTAAAGTAAACAGTCTCTCTGAGAGCGGCTCAGAATAGAGGGGCGGGGTCAGCAGAGCTTGATGTAATCTTGGTTAAATTCAAAATAAAGGCATCTAAACCAGGGATGGGCAACTGGCGGTATACGGTCCGCAGCATCTTTTAGTACGGCCCGCTGGATCATATTAGACTGTTAATACTATCTCCAACCAGGAGAGGTCGCTAGTTTCCAGCCACTCCCCTATTAATTTCTGTGTAGGACGTGCACTAATGTAAACATTCATTAACATTAGCAAATAATAAATGAAAAGCTGATCATGAAAACAGTATTTTCAAGTCAAGATGGTAAACCGATTATCTTTTTACCTAGTTCATGGGGATGCCCATATGTTTGGATTGTTTGGAAATCGGTATTTTATTTAAATCACCATCACACCACTGCTAACAAACAACGGGGACGCCAGAGTTGCACTTGCCTCAAATTTCAAAGGTAAAATTCATAGTCAACAAAAGCTTTTTGCCAAATGCATGACAGAAATGTTTGCACTGGACTATGTTCTTATTACCCGTTTCCGCGGGTCCTTTAAACGTCTTCAGTTAAATTGTTTACATTTAAGGCCATGCAAACTCTTTAATGGTACAAAAGTCTAAATTATAAGAGGTCTTTGGGGACGGAAAGACAAGAATTGCTATATGGATTAATATGACGATTAAACTTAAAAGGCTACGATTTCACTGAATAAACTTGAGTGCTGCATGTCAGCTTTGTGTACTGCAGTTACAGGGGAAACCACTATATTTCTGCAGTTCTGAAAGTGACACCTGCTGGCAGAGAATGAATTTGCTTTTTCAATAAGCCCATCTGCTATTTTGCTACATATTTCTAAATGTGAACCAGTGGATCGACAAAAAGCTAATGCATTATAAAAATCTAAACAATTAAGACACTAAGATATATTTGGTATTTAATATAATAATTAATTGATAATAATTGTTTAAATTAATATAATAATTGATACTTTTGACTCATGACTTTTCTTAAAAAATTGTTTAAAGGCTGAAATGTGAAGTGCAGATCTTAAAAAGGTCCTGCAGATACCAGGTTATTTTATGGTACCATTTAGAATAACAATTTTTTTTAAATTAAGCCCTTTTTAACTGTCCTTTTAGGTTGTTTTGAGAATGGTCTGTAGGATACCAATAAAAAAAGGACCTCTGTATATTTGTTTGTTGCAAATTTACAGACAATGCAATTGAAATGTTAACATTGGCTTGTCGGGGTGATATTTCTGTCCACTGACAACAAAGTTTTCCTTCTGAATTAGCATAACTGCACAAGTTTTATACTTAATAAAATCTTTAAAAACAAATGACATTAGTTATACTTTAATTTCCTTCAATAAAAAGGAAATCGAGTAAGACGGTGTAAAAAGTGTGTGGACGTGGATTAGTAATCTGGCCCCTTGGTATAAAGGAGAAAAAATGCTGGCCCTCGTCACTATCAAAGTTGCCCATCCCTGCCCTAAAGAATCATATCAACTTGTGGAAAATGGGCATCCTATGACCCCTTTAAGTCTAAGCCCTAGTTAAAGACACTTGTCCAGCAAGATGTTTTGTTTAATTGAAAGGTTTGATTTTTGTTTCTTTGCTAGACAGAGTAGAGAGCGATGGGAAATTATTGGGCAGAAGGAATGGAATCAGGAGTTGCACTATGACTATTTTGTTATAAGATATTAGGGCTGGGTTTTGACACAAATTTCACGATTCGATTCTCATTCACAAGCTTTCGATTCGATTACCGATTCGATTCAATATCGATTATTTTGGATTAGGGATGTACCGATTACCGGTTTGATGATAAATCATGATAAAAATTCCCCACGGTTAGTATTACCGTTTCATCTTTTAATTATCATTAAAACTGTATTATATAAAAAAATACTGTCCAGCATAAAGCACGGTTTTAAGTAACAGTCTCACGTGTGCACAGCACGCAGTGTAGTTTCGTTTTGAGTGAAAACAGGGCGGAAAAGCTGGGAGGTTTTAAAAGGGTGCTAAGGGAATTATACAAATGAATATATGAATTAATTAATAATATGAATGTACCTCTGAAGGTTCTGACTGTCTTCAGAAACGATTCGATGGCATTTTGTTTTCATCTTCGCTCCATGTCATGCCTTAATCGCAATACTGCTTTGTCCACGGAGGTTACGGAAACAGCTCTAATTCAGTTTTTCCATAAGCGCCACCTGCTGTCAGCGAGTGGATTTACAGAGACTTATATTTACATTCAGTCTGGGTGCAGTTTCTGTCTGGCCAAAAAACGGACCGAATTTGCATGCCCTGCTGTAAATTGACCGGTTGATGAAAAACAAGCTTATGTGGATTCTACACATTTAAACAATTCAGATAAGTTATCTAGAATTATTTATGGAGCAGATAAAATACATATAATCATTTATGAATCAATTATAATTTTGACATATCTTTTCTTTATTTAAAGGCTGAAATGTGCGGTTTACCTTTTTATTAAACTTTTTAAAAGCTTTATTTGAACATTTACATCAGATATTTCAACATGCTATTAAACTGTTGTCAGTCAAGTTGTCATTTAAAATCCGAACATCATTGGTAATGTTATTGTTTTAGTGATTATGCAAACAAAAAGTCATTTTATTTGTTGTTTGTTGACTTTTAAATATAAAACTTGGTCAAGTGATTTATGTGTTGGTACTTTTTTAACATCTCCAGCACATTTATCAATACCGTGATAATACTGATAACCGTGATAATTTTGGTCACTATAACAGTGATAAGAAATTTTCAGACCGTTACATCCCTATTTTGGATATATATCAGGTACAGTAGGCCTCCATGCCAAATTTTCTCAAGGGAAAAAAATCTCTCAACTAATGCTGTAAAATATACATGAGTGTCAGTTGGTATACATTACTATAATATTGAAGGTTAAAATTAATTAAGTTTTTACAATAATAAAGTTACAGTTACATAATAATTCTACTTCAATTTGTTTTTTTGAAATATAAACATTTAAATGGTGGCTGTCATAACTTGATGGATTTATTCAAACATAAATTAAACATTGAAGAACAGTAAAAAATATAATGAATATGTTATATGGTGCATATATTAAGCAAAATGCCCCTCTCTACAGTTTATTTTTCTATCTGACTAATGAGTTTATGGTCGAATATGTTTTTTCTGAGGTAAATGTGACGTTACGTGCCATTATATACTTTACAAGCCATTATATTGACGTCTTTGCACGGCTGGAACACTGATTGAGCGATTACTTGAGACAGGATACGGATTGTAAGTTGTGCTCTTTCTGTTAACTTGCCTTCAGATGTTTAGTCATGTTTATTTTGTGCTGAAACTGGTATTAATGTGGAGAAGACGATTAGTTCACGTGCGCCTCGCCCTGCCGCGTCTGTTGATCGAGGCGCTACAGCGATCTGTCACTTCAAATTAAACAGCGCCAAACGGCATTTATTGTTTAAATACTGCAATACAATGGACAGAATTTGAAATCTGAGACTTTGCTTCATATTAAAAGTACCAAAGCACAATGCTTATTGCGATTTATTGGATGGGAAGTACCCTTCAATGTTCCGTCCATTAACTGAAAACAGGCTAGACTAATTGATTCTTGGGATTTAAGAATCGATATCATTCCGTAAAAATGAGAATCCATTAATATCGAGATATCGATATTTTTTTACCCAGCCCTATAAGATATGTAATCATAGGTAAGTTTAGTCATGACTACAGCATGCTACACACAACAAAAATAATAAATCATGCATTTCATTGGATTTAATCACACAGTGATAAACCGTTTTGGCTCTGTCCCCTGGCACCCCACAAACTCCACCTATGTTAATTTCCTCTTGTCTGATGTAATACTCTCAAGAGTAGCTGTCAGCTAAAGCCAGCCAGTGAGCTAAATAATGTTTGTAAGCATATGTCATTTAGCTCAGAGTGATTGTCAGTTTGTAATGGGCCTGTTTTTGTTTGTCTTGTGAGCACTGTTTTAGTTAGCGCATTATGGAAATTGGTAATTTTGGTGACATGTTCTTTCTCTTTTCCCTATGTAATTTCTTGTCCACTGTGTAACACTAATGAAGGGACATTTTGTGGTTTGTTGGCCTATTAATTGCTCTCATTGCTCAGGTGATTATAGAAACATTGTAGCAAGATACCCCTCATGGCCTTGATTTTGTGAAGGATCTTCTAGATTAAGCAGACAAAGATTGCTGTACTTTGTTTATTATTAATTCTTGCTTTTGTTTATTGCTAACAGTGTATGATAATCTGTTCTGTTCTGTGTTGTTAGCTTAAACAAGGTTATAAATGGTGCTCTAGGAAAGGCACTTCTTTTAAAACAATTGTTTTATCTGTAGTGTTCTTCCTCCTGTTTATAGCATGTCTGCTTTTTGCATTTAATTTGCACTCTCACAATATTCCTTAGTTATTATGTACAATTAAATTTTTTAGTGGATAGAAGGTTATTAGCAAAAAGCCTGGGAGATGCAATGTGTTATAGAGTGATTAACTAGTATCTCTATAATTTGTATGTTAGTCTAAGATTGTGCTTTCATCTGTCTGTGATTAAAACCCTGACAGGACGTTGCAGGTTTTAAGTTAAAGATGGAGATTTGATGTCATGTACTTTTTTTCATTAGCCCCTTTAACACAGTAATACCAGTAAACTGCTGTAAAATTACTGGTAAATACAAAAACGCGCTGTTCACACAGGCAATGACATCATGTCTTTTTACCGGTAAAGCACCATGCACACATCAGTTTCAAATTACCGTTAAATTCTGTGACATCATTAACGGGAAATGACCTCTAAATGGCTGCGCTCCCCGGTGTTGTGTTTGTAAACATGGAGGGGTATACGCGGTCAGTGTTTTTGTTGATGTTTTCATTTTTGTGTCAAACGTTCACATTCATACAGCTGCTTTTGGCCCAGAGACATCGCATTAGACGACTTGAAACCAAACTACACAGCACGGAGTAAATGCATCATCTGCGTCAGAATGTTATGATTGGACCAGACTGTTGAATTTTGAATTTCAACGGCTTTGGATTAGCCCAGAGTAGACGTCTTACATCAGCGCGCTCTGAACGTGTACGTGCTCATACCGGTAATCTTCATTCTGCGTTCACACTAGGGCTGTCAAAAAAATTTTGAATTTCGAATATTTGTCGAATTTAAAATAAAAATCCACATTAGAATGCAAAAACGTTGCATTCGAATTTTAGGTGTGCGTTAAGGAGGCAGCCTTATCAGTGGCGCACGAGATGCGATGACGATGTAAGTGTTATTGCATTTTAATGTTTTTGTTAGCCTATCCAGTTGAAACCACTAGATGTGGCGCTGCTGCAGATATTGCGGGAAAAAAGAACGATGTGGAGTCAATGCGGAGAAGATGTTGTTTAAAACTGAAATCAAGCCGTACACACGCATTTTCTAGAGGGACATCTATCACAGTTGCACTCGCATCTCGCACAAAAGAGCCACATGTTTAGAAAGCCATGTAAAATTAATGTAAGTTAAATTTGAAAAAACATATCTCGAGACTTTATGGCGGGGTTTTTTCCCCATTCCACTGCAACTTGTGTTTTGAAAAATGAAAAATGTTCTCTGTGTGATTCACTTTTTTCACAGGTAGTCATGTTACCTTATGCTTTGAAGAAATGTGCATTAGTAATATTTTGCTCGGGGCGCCCTCTTATAGCCTCAGGAGAGAATCCAAAAGCTTTTCTTCACCCTAACTGAAATTATGCATTTTAAATTCGAATATAATTCGAAATTTGATAATATTTAAGTACAAAATTCGAATTTAGTTTTTCAGCCATTTTGACAGCCCTACTTCACAGTTCACACAGAGCAGATTACCCATAGATATGTATGTGTAGATGCCTCATTCGACAGCTCCAAGCACGTGGACATGTTGTCCACCATCTTTCAATGGTCAACTTGACGTCATTCACCATAATAATTAATGAATATTCAAAGAAGCCACAATCCTACACAGCCGATGGTTGTAAAAACCGCCGGGATTTAAATTCCTGATGAAACGGGATAACCTTTCACAGCTGAGAATCCGAGAGAGGGGTGGAACCATAGATATGTAAGGATTGTGTCATCTTCAAATATTCATTAATTATTATGGTGAATGACAGACGGCTTATGTATAGCGGCCCATAGAAACAAGCCGCTAATGAGGCATCTACGAATACATATCTATGAGATTACTGATATTTTACTGGTAATGTTACAACTTCTAATACTGGTAAATTGCCGGAACGAATTTACCGGTATTTTTGAAAAGGTCCTGCTCACACATGATCTCTTAACGGTAATTTACCAGTAGTCTGTATGTGTGAAAGGGGCTATTGTTTCCCAACATGTTGAATGACCCATGTCAAGAATCACTGTCAGAGTTGCATGATAGATTAAATTGAGCTCAACAGAGGTTAAAAAGGTGATTTTCCCGCCAACACGGATCTGTCCTCTGTGTTAAAGGGGTCATATCATGAGGAATAAAGTTAACCCACACAATGCTGTTCATAAGTTTGGCAGTGTTTCCCACACATAGACTTTACTTGGGTGGGCCGCCCAGGTATATTAATGGCTGCCCAAGTATATTTGGAGAAACATTTTTGCTTTTATTATTTTTATCCTCTTATACTTTTTTTATCCGCCCAAAATAACGAAATCATCTGTGCTCGATTACCTTTCGTATCTGCTTGTTCTGTGTGTGCGAGAACTGTTTACTCCCACTGACATTCCCACATGCTCTGCAGCAAAGACTATAGAATACCCAAGATGTGTCACTCGTATAGTTTTGAATGGGGAAAAATGCAACACTCAATATGGCCGCTCTATCTAAGGAAGCCCCGCCTTCTGAGTAAAAGCTAGGCAATCGCTAATCTGTAAAGTAATCGCGTCACTGCAGCTGCCGTTAGAAGTCCCGGTTGCTTTAGAAACAGTCAGCGTTCTGAGACGTGCGCTTAGGACTGCGCATGCACACTGGCTGGTCTAGCCTGAATAATACACTTTTTTTAACACTATTTGAGCAAAAGAAATGACATTTATGAGACAGTTGTTGTCAGATTTCATTGGTGATTTCAAATATGAAATTTAATTGTAAGCTTGTCGAACAGCTTTAGAGAGTTTGATGTTTCCTCATTCAAAGAGATAGGAGCTGCACTTGCAGGCTCGCGCAACAGCACTTCAAAGTGATTCTCAATCAGTGAATAGGGCACATTTATGCCAAGCAATTGCTTATGAACTCGAGTTGATGAATTATGACAGCAGGGCTTTTTAGGAGCACCTTCTAATCAATAATCCAAAATTTTATCAAAAATTTGCCTTCCCATTACAAGGTGATATTTGACTCCTTAAAGTGATTAACAGTGGAATTTTGTTTTTACCTTTTGTAATGGCATTTTTCTGACTTTATTAAAAATGTGTCATCTTTTGTCAAATTCTTTAAAAATTATATTTTATAAGCTTTTTAAAAAATTTTAATTAAAGCGACAGAATAAGTATAAGTAGAATAAGAAACATAAGTTACCAATCAAATGAAATCAGTATTAACAAAATTAATTTGTAGAGGTGGCACAGAAGAACACAAAAGTGGCTGAGGTTGCATGAGTCCAATTAAATCCATAAATTCATGATGAGATTAATGTTTTAAATATAGAAATATTAAATGATTTAAGTAACTGAAAAGATACTTTAAAAATTAAACTAAAACTACCAGTAGGTGGCGGCAAGTCACTGATTTTTTATCACTGAATCATTCATTCAATTGATTCATTCGAACAGCTGAATCATTCAGGAATGAATCAAGCGACTGTATTTATGAATGGGTAATCATGAATCACTGACTCACTAGATTAATTTAAAAATGCAGCTCATTCATAAACAAAACACCGCTGTGTTTGAATGGAGATGCGCAGCGGCTCTGCTGTGTCTTTGTTTTAAACTATTTTTGACGACGAAATAGAGCAAAATCAGATAAAATTCAGATGTTATAGGCAGACAATGCAAGTCACTTAATATTAAATTCTTGTTTATTGAACTGTTGTATTAAATCAGTATCACATTTACAAACTCCCTTTAAAATAATTAAAAGCTGTCACTCATCTTAGTTCATCTCGATCTCACATTTATAATCAACGAAGCTCTCTACGCTGCACAATGAATCTCTAATTTACATCCTGTCTACACTTTGCTTAAGAAAGGATTCGTGAGATATGAGTCTGTGATACATTACTCAACGCTGCAAAAACATGTAGAAACCTTTGACTAATGTGTATGTATGTATGTATATGTATGTATGTATGTATATATATATATATATATATATATATATATATATATATATATATATATATATTGATTATATTTTAAATGATATATGTTATAACATGATGGTGTTTGAGGATTGGACTCTTTAATTCTCAAAGGGGTCATATGATGCGATTTCAAGTTTTCCTTTCTCTTTGGAGTGTTACAAGCTGATTGTGCATAGATAAGATCCCTGA
>NW_015505189.1:1543002-1550101 GCF_001515645.1 Sinocyclocheilus grahami | reverse complement strand
GAAAACGAAGCATTTGAGAGAGGCGGGGCATGGAGGACCTACAATAATGTACAGTATTTGAAAAATAATGTGTTTTTTGAACATTAAAGCATGTCAACATATTCTGTTACACCAAATACACAAAATAATGATCTTTAAAAAAAAGCATCATATGACCCCTTTAATGCCAGAGAGAGATGATGGAAAAGGGTCTTGAATGAAATATGACTGTTTTGGGAGTAATGATCTTAAATAAGTAGACCTCAGTGGAAAGTCATAAGAATATATGACAATGTATATATATAACTCTTAAGTAGTGTTAATTCCGTTAACGAAAACTAAGACGAAAAATGTTCGTTGACAAGCTTTTTTCCATGACTAATGCCGGGTTCAGACTGCACCATATTTTTGTCGGTCATGATAGTCACTGTGTCAGATTACACGATTTTGACTCCTAAAATCTTGTCGTGTCGTGGACAAGAAACATGTCAGACTACACGTTGCTTCCCGACAATTCATCGCGTGCCGTCTTTAATGATGCGCATGATGTCATCGAGAAGGCGGAACTAGCGACTGACTTCTGAAAACAAGAGTGTAAACATTGCTGAAGCGCTTCCGCTATAGTTCACCAGCATTTTTCTTTCTTTGTTCTGTCGTGGTAGTCCCTCAATGACACATCATACAGGCAGGAGTACTGTTGCCACAGCTCCACGAACCTTTCCTCCATCTCATAATTCCACCTAGCAGCACTGTCATCTCTCTTTCGTTTTGCCATGTTTGAAACCTGTGTAAGAAAGAGCTTCTGTGCTGCTATTGGTCAACGTCCCCAATGTGACAGAACTCGTCGTGGACGACGGAAAAAAAATTAAACATGCTAGTCTTTCTGTCATAATTTCGTGAAGCATCACAGACGTGGAATCGGTTGTCGTCCACTATGACATACTACACGTGCTGAAACGATGGAATCTTGCGTCCCGACGCCCATTGTTGTCTACGAATCCCCACGACACCCTACGTCAAGGAAATCGTGGCAAAATCGGGCTAAAATCGTGTAGTCTGAACTGGGCATAAGACAATAAGGTCAATAGACGATAACTAAGACTATATCAACATGCAATTTCGTAGACGAAATAAGACAAGACTAAAATGTATTCAAAAAGATAAAAACTTTACCAAAAACCTTTTTATTTTCGTCAATAAAGGAGTCAAAATGTTATTGCAGACTGCTCTACACGCCTCTACTACGCGAGCTTTCGTGAGTGCAGTTGCCAGATGTGAAGAGTTCTAATCCCCGAAATCAGAGCTTCACTGTTACATTCATACATTTTCTGCCCATTGTGTTTTGCTTATTTTAAGCAATCTGGCAACCATGTGCATGCGCTCGCTCCTCATTGCGGAAGCACTGCTGCAGATGATCTGAAAAACAAACAAGCTGGAGTTTAGCGATCTAAATGAAAGCGTCATTCAGCTGGTCAGTGTTCTGTCATGAGATCTCACTATATTGTTTGCGATTGTGATCGCTGAATAAATACACTTACTCAATCGCTGTTGTTTTAATAGAGAAATAGACTATTGCAATTATGGAATTACTAGGAATTTCACTGTTATAATATTTTTCATTTGTTTTAGCTGTTTTCATAATGTAGGCCGAGAGATTGCATACGTCTTTGGTGTTGATTTATATAATAAAAAGCCTATAATAAATCAGTACACTAGATGAGGTCAAATACACCATGTATGTGTCCACATTCTATTGATTTGTGCTTACTGGAGAAAGTGCAATACCTGAAATGCAAAAGTAAATTTCTCAAATGACAACAATCATTACGATTATAATTTTGAGAATTTTAATTTTTTTTGATCAGTTTAACCATTATACAGAATGACGAAAATGTGACTAATATTTAATTGACTAAAAAACCCGACTAAAATGCTCATACATTTCATTGAATAAACAATAAACTGACAAGTTTGTCTAAATATGATAACTAAAATGTACTTTTGAGTAAGACTAAATTAAAAATGGCTGCTAAAATGAATACTGCTGTACGGTTAATTAATAACAATCTTATTGCTAAAATGTCACGTTTTCTTTGACTAAAACTAGACTAAAATGTTGAGACTTTTAGTCGACTAAAACTAAATAGGATAAGGTTGACTAAATATGATAAAAACTACCAAGGACATTTTAGCCCAGGACTAAGACTAAAATGAAAATAGCTGACAAAATTAGCACTACTCTTAAGGAATAGTTCCCCGAACAGATCAGAGCCAGCAACTTCTACATGAGGACCTTGTTTAAATCGAGAAGGAGGGCCGCACGCCTCACCATGAACCTCCCATCTGAGTCCTTGCAGAAGTCCGTCGATTTCAACTAGCACATTAGGCAGATGCTGTAAGCGTAAACTTCTTAGAAGGGTTACGCTTCGTCCCAGCTGTAGCTTATCCACTGCTGTGCTGACTTATCTGGTTCTTTAATAAAGTACAGCGACAGGCCAATTCATCGCAGTGTCTCAGGAGGCTACACCTCATCATCCGAAATGGAGCACACGGCGTACCTCATTTACTTGCCCGTCTATTGTAGGTTACACACGCCCGACTCATCTAATAATACACCTCTCGGATGTTTTTCAGCCCTCATTTAAATGAAGGCACTCTTTTCCAATTTGCGTTGCTACTGAAAACACAGCTCTGCATTGGTTAGAGTAGCAGTTTGCAGAAGTGGTAAGTTTTGGTTACATGTGATTTGAGTATGTGTGTATTTGAAGGAGAGGAGTGTGACTTCACGAGAGGGGGAGGGTATGTAGGCTGTGCGTCTGTGTTTGTCTGATGTTTGTTAAGTGACACCCACACACATCTCTTGCTCGCATACTGCCTCTTTCGTTAACTTCTGTGGCTTTGATGTGGCTCGAGTTCTTCTGAGGTATCCTGTTTACTTGTGCTAACTGCTGGATGAACATCTATTGACTGAATCGTGGCTCATACCTTGTCTGTTTTATGCTGTGCTCTAAAAATTATACCACACCTTTTCTAGTACAGAACAAAAAAAACAACACTTTCATTGTGTAACAAACATATAATCTATGGTATGTTTTCTTCTATAGAGACTGTCACAAGTTTGTATTTCTATTACGCCAATCGTTTATTAGGTTAAAACGAGGAGAATAAAATGAGATCTGTCACGTCAAGCAGTCTGCTGCGAATCTGCTAGACATTTTCATAAGTTTATCTGCTTATTTACATATCTCACATTCAATTATACTTGATTTTTTTAATCAGAGTTGGAATTTGTGTCTGTTCATCAACAAACATGATATTTTTGCTTCGAAGTAGATCGGTCAGTTGATTCAAAATTTGAAAATGTTATTACATTAATTAGATTAAACACAATTCAAGATTGCTGTATTTTCAGATGCTGTGTCAGTAGTCCAACGTTTTTTTGTAAGAAAGAATATAATATAATTCAGGAGGGACATTGTAACATTAATGTCACATTAAAAGACATTAAAGAAAATGTTTATATTACAAATAAATGCTTTTGAACTTTCTGTTCATCAATTAATCACAATATTTGCACATGTAACATATTAAGCAGCATAACTGTTTTCAACATTGATAAGGGCTGGGCGATAAAACGATAACAATAATTATCACAAATTCACAATATATTTTCCCTTGATAGATCGATAACACATGTTCGATAAATGTTTGATATAATGTTTATGTGCGAAAAGCGGATCGAAACAGCGTTAATGGCGCCACACAGAGCGTATATCAGCTTGGCTCAATGGGCGTCGTGGCGCGAGCAGATGCGTTTACTCGCTGATCTGTCTCGATCACGTGACCAGCGCTGTGAGATCCAGCAAGAAGCGCTTGAACTCAGCGAAGAACACAAATGACTCTGTGATTTAGTTTAAATCCAGATGAAACAGCGCTGACGATCTCAACAGGACTGACAAACACAAGAAACACTGTGCCATGAACAATCCCATTAGAAGGCTTTTCCATGGATTTACTGTAGTAACACTAACTGCTTCATGGTATTGTGGCAGAAATGTGGATATCCATTAGGGCTGTGCGATTTGGGAGAAAATATCAAATGTATAACAATGGTATAACTACTTTTACAGAATTCACTTAATTACTGAATTTCACAGAAAATATTTGTTTATTTTTTTATAAATAAAGAACTGTATTTCTTAAGTCAATTATTAAAGTATTACATATGTTACATAGGCTGATTTATTCATTTTAAGTATTTGGGATTTTAAGAACAAGTGGAAAATGTGCTGAATGTTTCATTTCATCCAAGTGAATTAGCAAGCAGTTAGACTGAATTTACATTCGTTTTAAATGCGGAGCCAGGCACGAGTCGACACAGGTTGTGTGCGTGCGTCAAGCCTCATCCATACTGCCGTGGAGACTTGCGGTGCGAGTATAAACGAGCATTACGAGACAGGCTGCGTGAGTGCGGCAAGCGTGGGGCAGAGAGGAGCGAGTATGAGAAGCATTCACAGACACAGGCTGTGTGTGTGCTCTTCTGAATTGGGAATAGCGAACATGCATCATAAACTTATTTCAAATGAATCTGTTGGGAAGATAAAATGTATAAGATAACGTTCACGTACTAACAAAAACATCTAAGAATGTATCTTTTATTCTCCAATACTGAAAACAGAACCGATACGGGAGCTTTTGATATGCGCTGTGACGCAGCTCTTGCAGATTACATTTTTTGTTCATTGTCTGTCATTTCAAAGCTTAAGTTGCATACGGTTTTTTTTTTGTTTTAATTTGCCTAACTATCGATCTGACCCAGTGGATGCCATAATCCCACTCTGTCTCTCTCCCGTCCCGCGTTCCGGGTTTTTTTTTTGTTTACGCAGTTGGCTAGAGCAGTGCTGATTGGGGAGAACGGAGGTGCGCTCACTCTTGCCCAGGGCAAGTAAGATTGCAACTCAAGGCAGGCAGTCATGCATATGCTCTGGAACAGAGTAATATCGCGTCCATATCGTAGGCTTTGCGATTAGGAAATCGCAACGTCTCAAATCGCGATTTCGATTAATCGCACAGCCCTAATATCCATATGGAATTTTATTATATTATCATTAATGCAGACATGTATTAAATATATTAAAGTAGTAATGGTTGTTATTGAGTTCTAGCATTTGTGTGGAATTTTTTTATTTTTTTGCCCATATCGCCCAGCCCTACATTGATGATAATAAGAAATGATTTCTTGAGCGTCAAATCAGCATATAGTTTTCTGATGGATCATGTGACACTGAAATCTGAATTAATGACTAAATTAGAAATTAGAAAACAGTTATTTTAAATCGTAATAATGTTTCACAATATTACATTTTTGATCAAATAATTGCAGCCTTGGTGAGCTTAAGAGACTTCTTTCAGAAACATTTAAAAACTGTTCTATGTAAATAATGTTCTCTATCTTTGCAAGCTGGATGAAGAGTTATTTGCTCTCTGAAGTTGGGTGGGTAACAATGCAAGTCTTTATTGTGGCAGCAAGTGTGGAACAGTCACATGCAGGAGGGACGTTATAAAAGTGCTGACCTGATATCACACTCAACCTGTTATCACAAACAATTGTTCAAACACCCCCACCGCCCACTCTCTTTCCGTCTTTATTTCATTGTGCTGTGGAGCAATGTTTAAGCCTTTTGGCGTTGCCTGCCCTGATGATTTTCCATAAAGGGCACGTGCCACGGGGTCAGTGGCTTTATACTGGGCTTTGATGAAGTTACAGTTCAGCTGCTTTGTGAGTTACTGAGCTCATGGCGCCTTCCCCCGGAAGTCTGGCCAGTGAATCAGCCCCCCTTCCCTGTATTCCTCATGTTCCCTCAGTATGCATGCATTCATACCTCACCCTGTCCCCCTGGTCTAGCCCAGTAGAAGCCACCCACTCCCCTCAGGCCTAGCCCCGCATGCACCATTATCACCTTCAGCTGTAGCATAGCATGCAGACCACCATCTGAACTTACAAAGAAGTCTTTTCCAACATATTTAAGACAGCATAAAATGAAAATTCACCCTATTATCTAAATACATGTTATTGATCTGATGATTCTTCCATTATATTTCATGTATACATTTTTGTGAAATATTACAGTGAAACCACAGACTTCTCTGGTGACACAAGCCAGACTTCTCCAATAATTTCGTCCACATAAACTCCGCCCCTTAATTACAATCAACTATAAGCTCAGATCCAGAGCTGCCTCCATCCAATCAACAACCAATGGAAAGAACTAAATATTTTTTTATTCTTGATTTGGGCTGGGCGATAAAACAATAGCGATAATTATGGTGATATAATTTTCCTCGATAAAGCGATAACGAGTTCAATAAATGTTTGATATAATGCTTATGCGAACGAACGAAACAACGCTACTCATTTGAAGCGCGTCACGCGAACCATTTATCCGTTCAGCTCAAAGTTCAAACAGTAGCGAGCTCGAACTAAAGCAGGTGTGTTTACTCGCTGATGAGTCTCGGTCACGCTACATGAAACAGTGCTGTTAAACTACTTTTTTTAAAGCCGGATGACAAACAGGAGAAACACTGTGTGCAACGATGCAGTCAGAAGGCTTTTCATTCTAGACCGCCATCATTTACCATGGATTCACTGTAGTAACACTGACTTCACCATGGGATTGTGGCCAAAATGAGGAATATTCATATAAAATATTATATTATTAATGTAGATATGTATTAAAGGAGTAATGGAATATAATTACAGTATTTTGTGTAATTAAGCTATAGCATTTGTGCATTTATACTTTTTATTTAGACTTTTTCATGCAAATACCTAGAAATCATATAGTTGCATTTTTACCATTGAGGTGGTATATGTAAAACTCAAACTGTCAGAATAATTTAAATTTCACCATATAAAAATGAGGTTGTTACAATTTTTACAGATGTTACTGTTTTTGTTTATGAACAAACTTACGTGTACAGTTTTTTTTTTCTTTTTTTTGTCAAATAAGTTTTTGTCATTGAATAGCCTTGAAATAATCACAAATGTCAGGATACATTTTCTTATATGCACAAAATACAAACTTATTAAAAAAAATTATGTATAAAATAATATATATAT
>NW_015505189.1:1532772-1542431 GCF_001515645.1 Sinocyclocheilus grahami | reverse complement strand
TAAGAGTCAGCCACGCCTACCTAAAACGGCTCGTTCTAACACGCCCCCACATGTCTACGTCACTGTGAGGGGAGATTTGCATAACACTGCCCAAATGTTCACGCAAAAAAAGAAGGCGTGACTTTTATTCTCGCTGTAGTATTGTTGTTGCCGCTGCCGCCATGTCGTGAAATGTCATGTGTTTCGTTGTGAAAGCGAAACTACTTTGTTTGGCCTTCCAAAAGAGGACGATATCCGCTTCATCATGCCTAGAGCTGATCCATGCTGGTCGCTGAGAAAATACATCAACTTCGCGCTGTGGATCGCCGAATCGGCTTTCACCGTGGACGACGCAACGCAATGCGTAAAAACACAGTATAAGTCATTATAATCAGTAATTATGTCCCCACTGTATGCAACAAATGCCTCGTTTGTAATGGGTTTTATTGGTTTTGTCTCGTCGTGTCGGGAGATGGCATCACAGTATGTTAAGGGGCGTAACATTTCCGTCACACGCTTGAGGTATTCAGCCAATCACAACGCAATGGATAGCTGGCCAATCAGAGCTCACCTCGCTTTTCAGAACGATGAGCTTTGTAAAAATCGACGCGTTTCAGAAAGGCGGGGCATAGAGGAGAAACAATAATGTACATTATGTGGAAAATAATGTGTTTTTTAACCTTAAACCACATAAACACATTTCATTACACCAAATACACAACATAATGTTCTTTTTAGTAGCGTCATATGACCCCTTTAAGGAATATAATTCCAACCGAGGTAACAGAAGAAAGGTCCCAAATCTTGTGAAATTGTCCAGTGCTGCCTTTTAAGATATATCTGGTTTGTTCCAGGTGTAGAGTACATATCAGTTCCTCAAGCCATAGTTTGACAGCAGAAGGATTAGCCTTTTTACAGAACAGTAATAACAGTTTCTTGGCTGTTATCAAACAATATGTAAGGAATTTCTGTTGTGCACCGTTAAATAAATATGTATAATCAGAATGTCCTAATATAATGAGCACTGGGTCTGGTTCCAAGTGTACATCAAGGACATCTGAAAGCACTTTAAAAACTTCACACCAGAATCCGTGCATTTTATGACAGAAAATAAAACTATGAGCTAAGTCAGCATCCTCTGATTTGCCCTTGTCACGAAGAGGAGAAATTGGGAAAAAAATATATATATTTTTTAAAATGTAGTCTATGTAAGACCTTAAATTAAATAAGGCATAATCTAGTATTGACCGATCGTTTATCAATATCCTCCAAACCACTCTGCCAAATCTCCTCCGAGATTGCAATTCTAATCTCTTGCGCCCATTCCTCTCTGATCAAGTTTGTAGAGAAGAAAATAGCTGTTGGTAACCTTCCATAAATTAAAGATAGCTGATTCTTGTTTCCCCTGAACTGTATGAGACAATCATCAATAATGGAGGGTGAGACCTTGTCTTGGAAAACATTGTGTATATGCTCATATCTTCTTGCTAAACCAACAAAAGGTTGTACCTCAAGTGAGCATATGCTTTTCATGCACATTTTGGAAATTTGAATTGCACTTTGGTGTTTCCACCCATCAAATGTATGCAGTATGGCAAATTTGCATACAAATATGCAGACGGAAACCTATTTTGTGGTGTATAGCCTAGTTTTTCTCTTAGCTGTTCACTGTTTACTAGAGTTCACTGTTTACTGTGACTGTAATCAAATGCCACGCTTTCCGGAAATTCATTCACATTGTCGGAGTAGACAGGGACTGAGGATTTCAGGAATCCAGGCTCAGTGATTCTAATAATCCCATGTCCTGTGAACATCCAAAGGCCTTTGTTGTGCAATAAATGAGAGCCTTTCATAATATTTTTTTTTATAATCATTTAATATAATAGGCAATTAAATCAAACATCATCCAGTCCAACTGATCTGTATCGTTGCACTGCAGGAGATCTTCTCAGTCCGCTGAAGCTTGGGGTCCAGTCCACAGGGGCAGCCCAGTTGTCAGCGTGTGAGACAGGTTCAGTTTAGACAGCCGAGTTGAGTTCATTAGCGGTGCAGCTGTTGCACAGAAAGCAGGGGGCCGGAGAGCTCCTCAACAGGTGATGGACGTGTGTCTCACAGCCTGCTTCACGACCTGAGAGCATGTGGCCCATTAGAACCACTTGACCTAAGAGTCATGTCAAGTGGGCCTGATAAATGTTTGGCATAACCAACCAAAACATTTGATATTTCTGTTTTGCAGGACCTGACCCCAGATTGCACTCGTATAACCTCTAATCTTCAGCAAACAAAACATTCTTTCAGGTTTAAGATCTAATTCCTCTGAATAGAGTGATGTTTGTTGAGGAGGAGGAGCACTTTGATTTTGCGTGATCTGTATCAGCCTCCCCGGGTGTAAAAATGGTGTCTCTATATGAATTGTACTGCTCCCTCCTTACTTTCTCAAACAGAAGGGCTCTTGAGGACAGTCGGTGCATAGTGCCATTAGCTCTTATTTATTAGCAGCATTCTGGTGCTTTAATAGCATTTCTGTTCTCTGTGTGCGTTGGGAAACCGCTGGCCTAAAACGGTAATGGTGCTGTATTTCTGTCAGGCTGCCAAGCAAAGATCTCATTCTGTTTCTTTTTGGAACAATGCACAAGCCTCTTTTTAACTTCCAAAATATTGTAATATTACGTAGCCAGAAAGCTGTGTAAAGGTTTTTTGATCAGAAAATTCCCCTTTTGTCCTTAGAAAGCCATGGTGGCAGTGGAATTCTGACCGTGTGGGTGGTTAACGTCGAGCCGAAGAGCAGTAACCATAAAAGAAGGCTGTTTGATTAGACGGGGGTCGAGAGGGTGACTACCCTCGGCCCTCCCGTGCTGCTAATAGTCGTTTTTGACACGGCCGACTCGTTCCACATTCCAGGCATTGAATGACTGCAGTATGCTAACACATGACCTCATCCAGCTCTGTGTCATGTACTTCCTGGAATCTGAAGTGGTCTGGTAATTAGTGCTGCTTGCTAAGGCAAGCATCAATATTAGTGTTGATCCTCACACTAAGTATCCGATTTTGGCATGGTACACAGTAAATTTTGCAGTGTTAAATGAACTCTATAAGAGTTGAATTTAACGCTCGGCCCGAGTGTATTTGGTCCCACTCAGAATTGGTGATAAATTGACTCTTGTCATAGTGTTACATTTTCAGAGTTAAATTAACTCGATTTTGAGTAAAAAATTAACACTGCTCAACACTGAATAGTGTTACCAGAGTTTAACACTAGGGGAAATTAACTCTGTTCTGTGTTACCACAATTTAACTCTGCAGGAAAATTTACTCTGATTAGTGTTAATATTTCACTTATGTAGAGTTAATTTACATTTATAATAGTGAAAAATTATCTAATTTTAAAACCCAATTGGTGTTTTAAAAACAGAATAGAAAACAAGATCAACAACGTCACATTTAAAACATTTATTAAAAAATTTTGTCAGGCTCAAGAAACTACACATACATGCACAAAAATACATCACGTCTGCATGAAATGACAATACATCATTATATTCAGTACAGAACCTGTTGAACTTACTAGCTAAGCAGCCTTGCTCTTAACCTCAGCGATACAAGGACCTTCACTTTGCCAACATCTTTGTTGTACACAGTGGTCTGAATGAAAGTGTACATCTTGTGTAGAATAGTGTTATAAGTGGTGCCAAAAACAAAGTGTGCCTTAAGAAGTTTGTTCACCAAAAAATAGAATTATCCTTAATTACTCACCATTATGCCATTCCATTTCTATAAGACTTTTGTTAATTTTCAGAACACAAATAAAGATATTTTTAATGAAATCTGACAGACTTTTATCCTTTCATTGACAGTCTATACAGCTAAAACTTTCAAGGCCCAGAAAGGTGTTAAAGACATCATTAAATTAACCTGTGTGACTCTGGTGATTTAACTTCAGTTTTATTAAGCAACACAAGTGCTTTGTTTGCGCAAAGAAAAAAATAATAATTTACCACTTTATGAAAATATTAATCTCTGATAAGCGTACATGAGAGCACGACAACGGATGAATGTTTTGTTGAAATGAAAGCAGACGTTGTGCGAATGCATGCATAAAATTGAGGTTAAACCAGTGGAGTCACATGGATTACTTTAAATTTACCACTTGTAAAATACAGCAATAAAGAGCATGTGATGAATTTTGTTGGGATGGTTTTGTTATAGGGATTTTCATCCAAAAATGAAAATTGTCATCATTAAATGTAGGGTACACAGTAAATTTTGCAGTGTTAAATGAACTCTATAAGAGTTGAATTTAACACTCGGCCCGAGTGTATTTGGTCCCACTCAGAATTGGTGATAAATTGACTCTTGTCATAGTGTTACATTTTCAGAGTTAAATTAACTCTATTTTGAGTAAAAAATTAACACTGCTCAACACTGAATAGTGTTACCAGAGTTTAACACTAGGGGAAATTAACTCTGTTCTGTGTTACCACAATTTAACTCTGCAGGAAAATTTACTCTGATTAGTGTTAATATTTCACTTATGTGGAGTTAATTTACATTTGTAATAGTGAAAATTATATAATTTAAATTTAAATTATAAAATTAACTAATTTTAAAACCCATTTGGTGTTTTAAAAACAAAATAGAAAACAAGATCAACGATGTCACATTTAAAACATTTATTAAAAAATGTTGTCAGGCTCAAGAAACATACACATACATGCACAAAAATACATCACGTCTGCATGAAATGACAATACATCATTATATTCAGTACAGAACCTGTTGAACCTACAAGCTAAGCAGCCTTGCTCTTAACCTCAGCGATGAAATTAATGAAAAGTGTACATCTTGTGTAGAATACTGTTATAAGTGGTGCCAAAAACAAAGTGTGCCTTAAGAAGTTTGTTCACCAAAAAATAGAATTATAGTTAATTACTCACCCTTATGTTATTCCATTTCTATAAGACTTTTGTTCATTTTCGGAACACAAATAAAGATATTTTTAATTAAATCTGACAGACTTTTATCCTTTCATTGACAGCCTATACAACTAAAACTTTCAAGACCCAGAAAGGTGTTAAAGACATCATTAAATTAACCCGTGTGACTCTGATGATTTAACTTCAGTTTTATCAAGCAACACGAGTGCTTTGTTTGCGCAAAGAAAAGAAAAAAATTTACCACTTTATGAAAATATTCATCTCTGACAAGCGTACACGAGAGCACGACAACGGATGAATGTTTTGTTGAAATGAAAGCAGACGTTGTGTGAATGCATGCATAAAATTGAGGTTAAACCAGTGGAGTCACATGG
This sequence comes from Sinocyclocheilus grahami, assembly GCF_001515645.1. Classification (NCBI taxonomy): domain Eukaryota; kingdom Metazoa; phylum Chordata; class Actinopteri; order Cypriniformes; family Cyprinidae; genus Sinocyclocheilus; species Sinocyclocheilus grahami. The sequence goes on along the minus strand of NW_015505189.1, from coordinate 1,537,144 downwards.
ATTACTTTAATGAATGTCATTACTACCTTTCTGTGCCTTGAATGTGCTAGTTGCATGGACTGTCAATGTAGGGACAGAAATCTCTCAGATTTCATTCAAATATCTTCATTGGTGTTATGAAGATGAACGAAAGTCTTACAGGTTTGGAACGACATGAGGGTGAGTAAATGTTGACAGAATTTGGGTAAATTAACCCCATTAAACAGTTTGTCAAAAGCATCAAGAGAAGAGACTGACTTGCATGGAATGGCATGCTGATCAAAATTGAAGTACTGGTGAACTTAATAATTCTTCCAAGAGCCAGGAGACAGGGCTGAGCACTTCCAGCAATGCCTTGAAGATGCTCCTCAATGCTTGTTCCACTCTGGGAAAAAAAAAACAAGAAAATTGCAGAGGACTATCACTGATATGGTAAATAAAATAAAAAAAACTTCAAAAAAATAATAAATAAAAACAAACCTTCTAGAAGATATCTCTACTTGAGACATAGACACCTTTCCTGGTCTCGTCTGGCCTTGACAAGACACACACAACAAACATTTTAAGATCATCAACTCCAGCAATGCCTTGAAGATGCTCCTCAATGCTTGTTCCACTCTGGGAAAAAAAAAACAAGAAAATTGCAGAGGACTATCACTGATATGGTAAATAAAATAAAAAAAACTTCAAAAAAATAATAAATAAAAACAAACCTTCTAGAAGATATCTCTACTTGAGACATAGACACCTTTCCTGGTCTCGTCTGGCCTTGACAAGACACACACAACAAACATTTTAAGATCATCAACTGCTTAAAGAATGCTATATGAAGTTAATCCTTAGTCACAGTTAATGCAACTCAGTAGCTACAAAACTGCTGTGAAAAGTGGCACAATGACATTTCTCTTTTCATTTTGTACCTTCAAATTATATTCCTCGTTAGAAATGCCTCTCTGTATAGTTTTGATTCTCCATAGCAAGCATCCGGTGGCACTCTTACCAACATCATAGTAATGCTCCTTAGAAAGACAAAAATACAGAAAAAGGAGAAGAAAAAGTGTTTTAAAATCCAAAAGAAAAATACACCACCTATATTATAGGCATGTGATCAAAACATTTAAAAGTTGTCAACAATGCATTAAAACTAAAACTAAAACAGTGCGATACTTACATAGCCATTTTTGAAGAAGGGGACACTGAGGTACGGAAACAAAGGCACAATTCCTCTGGCATAGTTTTTGTTCACCTTCCTTGGTGGTGATGTACTGCAAAAATGAATAATTTTTTGAAATATAAAAATATAATACATCTTTTTAAGTGGGAGAACTTGCACAATTGGTGGCTGACTAAATACTTTTTTTCCCCACTGTATATATATATATATACACACACACATACAGTTATCATATATACAATTATGTATATGAAATATTACCTATTCTTTTCTTTAATGTCATCTGTCAGGATATTGACAGTTTTTCATTGAGAATCAATCAGACCAGCTTAATAATAATTAAAAAAATAAATAAAAAGTATCAAAGCAAAAACATAAATATGGTATATAAACAATAAAAATACTACTTCAAACAATACTTAACAATACAAAATCTTGTAAACTTTAACCTTATAAAGATCAAATTAATGTTGTATTTTTAAGTAGATTTATGCGTTTCAACAGTCCCCCAAATGCAAAAGTAATAAAAACGCATTGCCCACCTTTTAGCTCCATCATCTAACGTTAGTCTTATTCGTTTACTGGAGGACCTTTCTTCAATAATGAGTGCATCCTGTCACTAGTCACTGGAGTCAAAGAATGAAGACAGGGACTGATTTGACTGCACAGGAGAAGTTTGTTACTTAAAAGGAGAAAGATAATACGTTAGTTCTGTGCTATGACATGCCAATAACAGTCTCTCCTAATAAACAGGCAATATTTTAAAATGCATTACGTTACTTGTACCATCACTTACATGTACCGCTCTGATCAGGCCAACTAACTGTGTATGTCTAACAGCAATAACGTAAAATAGTTGTTTGTGGTACCGTAATCACTGCATAAGGTTAAAATGACGAAAACAAAGGCTGTTTTTAAATTAAATGTTCTGCCTTCCCCATTGGCTTCTTCTTCGCGCAATGTTGAGCCAAGTTAACGCTAATCCCACAGCGCCATCTACGTGGCTTCAATAAAGATGCAATGGTGGCGTTCGACTAATTCGTCTAATTAATTCTACTAATTAATGCCGTTGGACACATTTAGTCTTTCGTGAGCTGAACAGTAGCAAATATAGAGTTTATATATTATACATTCCAACGGTTTACATAACATAGGGCTGGACAATAATTCAATATCAATATGTATCGCGATATAATTTTTTTCAATAACGGTGATATGATTTTTAAACACATTCCGCTGTTTTCAACATCATAATAATAAATGTTTTTTGAGCAGCAAATCAGAATATTAGAATGATTTCTGAAGGATTATGTGACACTGAAGACTGGAGTAATGATGCTAAAGCTCTGCTTTGAAATCACAGAAATAAATTATATTTTCAAATAGAAAACAGTTATTTTAAATAGTAAAAATATTTCAAAATGGTACTGTTTTTGCTGTATTTTGGATCAAATAAATGCAGGCTTGGTGAGCAGAAGATAATTCTTTAAAAAACATTAAAAATCTTACTGTTCAAAAACTTTTGACTGGTATATTGACTGCCTATAGTTTGGAGTAAAAAAATAATATTAATACGGAGAGTCTGAGATTTATTTGACAGTGATTTCACATTTCTTGTTTGTATGAAGGCTAAATACCAATAAAAGGTGAACATGTATTTATTTGCGCCATTTTTTTAATAAAATTAAAAATATTAATATAGTTTTATAGGAGTAGGTTTCATAGAGTTGGCAAATTAATTTTTCATAAGTTTGTAGGTACAGACAACTTTTGTGTCCGTTCTTGGCCATTTTTATGAGGCTTTTTTAATAGTGTTCATATCGATATCGGAATTATATCGTATCGACCGAAATTAAGAAATATATCGTGATATAAATTTTGGCCATATCGTCCAGCCCTAACATAACATCATATATATGTATGAAGAGTTTGGTTCCAAAACGCTATAGATCCATTTTGATTGATTTGAGTAAAAATGTGTTTTCTTTACCAAGAAAGTGGCAAGATGAAAACCACTGTTTTCCGTTTCAAACTTTCACATAACATCTTTAGGTTATAATAACATTAAAAATTCAAATCCAGATTTTGATTTTCAAAGATTAAAAAAATAATTATTAATAATAATTATTATAAAAACTGATAATTTCCCCCCCAAAATGCAATAAATCCTTGACACTTTTTTTTTTTTCAAAATGCAATAAATCCATTGAATCAATATAAAAGTTATTTTTCATATTGAAACTGTTGGAAATACACAACATAGTAAGTTGATCCACATTTGACAGCCTCTGAACTTGGTCAATACTAATCTTATATGCAGGCACTGGACTAAAAATACATTCAATCAGTCATCGCTCCCAAAATGAATTCAACGGGTCATCTTCTTAATGCTATAAATTAATTACAACAATAAAAGAAAATTTAATCATGAACAAGAACATGAACAACAATATCACATTAGACCACAGAAATTCCAAAATGATTTCCCTTACATTCAACTTCCAAAAGTGCATTCATCTTTGCCGTGTTACATTCATTTCATTGACTAGTGCTATACGCTGTATTAACAAAAACATGAATGGCATTCATAAAAACACTTACCCTGACAAGCTACGCAATATCGCGTTCATAATCGAATGCGATTAATCTGCAATTATGAACATGATATTGCGTAGCTTGTCAGTGTCAGTGATCTATGGCTCTGTGTAGTAAATGCTGCTCCATCTGAAAGCACGTGATGGAGATTTACTACTGATCACAGAACCGGCTTTACTGACGAGATGCGCATGACAATCACATGCGATTTATCGTGCAGTCCTAATTTTTTTGTTTGTTTGTTGATCACAAAGTGCAAAGTAGATGAGAAAAACTAGGATGCCAGGTGTATTCAAAGCGCCGCCATTACTGTCTAGAGTGCGTGGAATGGTGTGCTGTGATTGGTTGAGCGGATATATCGCATTCTGCAGAGAAGGGAGACTGGCGTTTGTCGCGGTTTGGAAAGATGCGTAAAATTAAAAATGGACTTTTCAATACCGACCAGATACAATAATGATTTTGGCGGAAACTCAATATTTAAAAAAATGGCATTTCTCACGTTTTGGAACCAAACTCTACATAGTAAGAAAAACTATATACTATATACTATATATATAAAAACTATATATATATATATATATATATATATATATATATATATATATATATATATATATATATATA
>NW_015505189.1:1510141-1530000 GCF_001515645.1 Sinocyclocheilus grahami | reverse complement strand
ATAGTAAAATTATTTCAAAATGTTACTGTTTTTGCTGTATTTTGGATCAAATAAATGCAGGCTTGGTGAGCAGAAGATAATTCTTTAAAAAACATTAAAAATCTTACTGTTCAAAAACTTTTGACTGGTATATTGACTGCCTATAGTTTGGAGTAAAAAAATAATATTAATACGGAGAGTCTGAGATTTATTTGACAGTGATTTCACATTTCTTGTTTGTATGAAGGCTAAATACCAATAAAAGGTGAACATGTATTTATTTGCGCCATTTTTTTAATAAAATTAAAAATATTAATATAGTTTTATAGGAGTAGGTTTCATAGAGTTGGCAAATTAATTTTTCATAAGTTTGTAGGTACAGACAACTTTTGTGTCCGTTCTTGGCCATTTTTATGAGGCTTTTTTAATAGTGTTCATATCGATATCGGAATTATATCGTATCGACCGAAATTAAGAAATATATCGTGATATAAATTTTGGCCATATCGTCCAGCCCTAACATAACATCATATAATTTCTATAAAAATGTGTCAGCTTATGCCCCATAAAAAAACAAATTAAGCGGATATAACAAAGCTAAATACAGCTGAAAATCAAATTAAGTAAGATTACTGACATCATTTCAACTTTATCATTACCACATTGAGATGAAAAAAGCACATTTCTCCAACATACTGACTTGCCTATTCGATATTTCCGCGTTTAAATTACACAAAGTTAAAAAAATTACAACTTATGCATTAATAGTAGCACAATTATTAACATCAAATATTAAACTTATGTTTTAATAAATTAAAAGAGCTTACCATTTGGCGCAAGGCAAAAGAAAATGGCGAAGAGAGAACTTTTGCTCTGGTCTTCGGGGATGGCTTGAGGGGTAAATTAAAAAAACGGAGTAAATTTAACAATGCAGAATTGGCAGTGGAAACGACAAAACTACAGCGAGAATAAAAGTTACGCCTTCTTTTTTGCGTGAACATTTGGGCGGCGTTATGCAAATCTTCCCTCAGAGCGACGTAGGTATGTTGGGGCGTGTTTGAACGAGCCGTTTTAGGTAGGCGTGGTTGACTCTTAACTTTTATAAAGAATATCTCTTTGGATTTGAGACTTTAGTCTTTGCAACTTTAAAGATCTTCTTTATGCACCAAGAGCTTGTAACACTCCAAAGAGAAAGGAAAAATTGAAAATGCATCATATGACCGCTTTAATGAATCAAGCACTGCTCACAATTTAAAATCTAGTTTCTATTTGTGAACATTTTCAGTATGGTTTACCTGCAAGGTAGGGCTGCACGATTATGACAGAAATCATAATTGTCGATTATTCCCTTTAAATTGTAATTGTGATTATTAATTACGATGATCACAATTCACATTGAATGTTTACACCATTGTTTGAAGCAACTGCGTGCCATATTTTTATATGAAAATAAAAAAACTCTCTAACTGAAAAACTTTTATTGCTTTTCTATAGTATCAAGCCTCAAATGTAAAATAAACATTAAATTAGTTTCTTCTTTAAATAAAAAAAGTTAAAATACTAAGGATGCACAATATTATCGGAACATTATCGAAATTCACTGATAACGGCTTAAAATGCAAATATCTGCATCAGCCGATTTGAAAAAATTATGCTGATATGTCTTGCCGATAAGATGAATAACTCTGATGTGCTGAGGGTGTGCTAGCGATAAGATCACTTTAGTAATGTGGTCAATCTTGAAGCGAACTTTTGCCTGAATGATTCACTGTTTTGGATCACCTCATTTAATCTGAGAATACAGAACAATGCGTCTGGTGTGTGATAGAGTCAACAATTAGTAGTGCATGCAGCAGCGGGTCCTAACGCTTGTCCGGTAAGGTATTTTATTTACTTGGGGAGCGCTGTTGGCCTTAATTGTAATAAGATGAAAGTAAAATACACAAATATCATTAAGATAATTGTGTTTCTGAATAAATAAAGCAGTAGCTAATTTGGTCTGTTTTGATTTAAAGGTCAGAAGCTATAGTTTACATGAATTAATAAAAATCACAAACATGACACTTATAAATTAAATAATTTAATATATACAGATTTATTCATTATGCAATATATTTTTTCAAACGTATTATGAAAATTATATATAAGGAGCTCTAAAAGATTTTAAAATTTTTATTTTTACAGCTCTTTTGCTTTAGACCAGGGTTCCTCAAATCTTGCCCTGGAGGGCCAATGCGCTGCAGAGTTTAGCTCCAACCCTGATCAAACTCACCTACCTGTGATTTTCTAATGATCCTGAAGATATTGATTAGCTTGCTCAGGTGTGTTTGATTAGGGTTAGAGCTAAACTCTGCAGGAAAGTGGATTTCGTGGGCCAGATTTGAGGATCCCTGCTTTAGACCATCTATTAATGTTAAATCCACAAATAAAATGTTAAGGTTTCAAATGCATCGGTCCGAAAAAAGAAAAAAAAACCAGCAGAGATTGATTTTATTTTAGTTATTTTCAAGGCTTTCAATGTACTCTCATTAAAAAAAGAACTTTTAATAATGTTTATTAGTTCTAACAAATAATTTTTTGCTCAAACCTAACCAAAATTAAAAATAATTTGTTTATAATTTCCAGGAGAGGCTTGGTGTTGTTTCAGTTCAAAGCAGAGTTGCCAAGTCCGTGTATTATACGTGATTTTGGGCTTCTTTTTTTGTAAAGTTTCGTGAAAAAATCCAGTGTCGCGGGTTGCAGTTTTTTTGGGCTTATTTTAAAAAATATGGTTGCTTGTTAGGAAAACAATCAGTAAGCGACAGGTGCTAGGAAACGCTGTTTTGTAATAATTTATTGACGAGTCGGCTGCGGTGCGGCCAACTGAATGCACTGCTTCTCTGCCGCTCACTGCACAGAACAGACGCAGAGAGAGGTGACACTTCTCCGGGAAAGTCAGACCTCGCGCTTGTGGGACAGCACTGGCGAAATCTTCCAACTAATCCATAGCTAAAGTTTATCCAAAAAAGTCGCTAGGTTTGTCAGTATGAATATTCTATGGAAAAAAAGCAGCTAAAAGGGTCTGAAAGTTGCTAAATCTAGTGCTAAAGTCGCGCTCGTGTGTGTGTGTGAGATGCGGGAGCTGATGGCAAGGGGCGGTGGATATTTGTGGCAGTGGATATTTGTGGTGGTGGCAACAGTGAAAAGGGACCCCTTTCAAACAGTGTGGCGTTCCGAACGTTGTTTAAGCGACATACACCGGTATTGCGGTATTTTAAAAATTCATATCATCATAAAAATAATTCGGTATGAATACCGCCCAGCACTAGTAGTCACTAAGTTAGTTGTGATGAATGAGGTCAAATAGTTAATTTTAACTGTGGTCCATGACTGATTGGTTTTCTTGGCCAACCAACTGAAGGGTACTCCATTTTAGCTTTTTACGCCACTAAAAAGAGAATACCGTAGTCCCAGCTTGTGTTTCTGAATAAATAAAGCAGTAGCTAATTTGGTCTGTTTTGATTTAAAGGTCAGAAGCTATAGTTTACATGAATTAATAAAAATCACAAACATGACACTTATAAATTAAATAATTTAATATATACAGATTTATTCATTATGCAATATATTTTTTCAAACGTATTATGAAAATTATATATAAGGAGCTCTAAAAGATTTTAAAATTTTTATTTTTACAGCTCTTTTGCTTTAGACCAGGGTTCCTCAAATCTTGCCCTGGAGGGCCAATGCGCTGCAGAGTTTAGCTCCAACCCTGATCAAACTCACCTACCTGTGATTTTCTAATGATCCTGAAGATATTGATTAGCTTGCTCAGGTGTGTTTGATTAGGGTTAGAGCTAAACTCTGCAGGAAAGTGGATTTCGTGGGCCAGATTTGAGGATCCCTGCTTTAGACCATCTATTAATGTTAAATCCACAAATAAAATGTTAAGGTTTCAAATGCATCGGTCCGAAAAAAGAAAAAAAACCCAGCAGAGATTGATTTTATTTTAGTTATTTTCAAGGCTTTCAATGTACTCTCATTAAAAAAAGAACTTTTAATAATGTTTATTAGTTCTAACAAATAATTTTTTGCTCAAACCTAACCAAAATTAAAAATAATTTGTTTATAATTTCCAGGAGAGGCTTGGTGTTGTTTCAGTTCAAAGCAGAGTTGCCAAGTCCGTGTATTATACGTGATTTTGGGCTTCTTTTTTTGTAAAGTTTCGTGAAAAAATCCAGTGTCGCGGGTTGCAGTTTTTTTGGGCTTATTTTAAAAAATATGGTTGCTTGTTAGGAAAACAATCAGTAAGCGACAGGTGCTAGGAAACGCTGTTTTGTAATAATTTATTGACGAGTCGGCTGCGGTGCGGCCAACTGAATGCACTGCTTCTCTGCCGCTCACTGCACAGAACAGACGCAGAGAGAGGTGACACTTCTCCGGGAAAGTCAGACCTCGCGCTTGTGGGACAGCACTGGCGAAATCTTCCAACTAATCCATAGCTAAAGTTTATCCAAAAAAGTCGCTAGGTTTGTCAGTATGAATATTCTATGGAAAAAAAGCAGCTAAAAGGGTCTGAAAGTTGCTAAATCTAGTGCTAAAGTCGCGCTCGTGTGTGTGTGTGAGATGCGGGAGCTGATGGCAAGGGGCGGTGGATATTTGTGGCAGTGGATATTTGTGGTGGTGGCAACAGTGAAAAGGGACCCCTTTCAAACAGTGTGGCGTTCCGAACGTTGTTTAAGCGACATACACCGGTATTGCGGTATTTTAAAAATTCATATCATCATAAAAATAATTCGGTATGAATACCGCCCAGCACTAGTAGTCACTAAGTTAGTTGTGATGAATGAGGTCAAATAGTTAATTTTAACTGTGGTCCATGACTGATTGGTTTTCTTGGCCAACCAACTGAAGGGTACTCCATTTTAGCTTTTTACGCCACTAAAAAGAGAATACCGTAGTCCCAGCATTCAGGGTCTGAATCCAGCTGAAACAAAAAGTCTGTTTTTCCTTTCACTGGCCTCAGTGGCAGCCTAGCAACATGAGTGGCTGATTGATGTGATGCTGTGCTTCTGCTTGTTTTGGTGTGATTTAGAACAAAGCCATCTACGCAGGGGACAAGGAAGTGTTTTACACAACTGGAAACCAGTTCTACAAATTGTGGTAAAATATAGGCCATGACGCAGAGCGGTCAGCCGTCGATTAAAAGCCAGTTGTGTGAAATTAGTTCTTTGAGTGTGTTGAGTGGGGCGGTTGCTGGTCGTGTGTCTTTATAGGACCCCCTGGAGAGTTCAAACAGAGCGCTGATCTTTTGCAACACGATTGAAGGCCTGAAACTATTGGTCAGTTCTCTGTTCTTTTAAACTCTGCAGGGATGCTCCTCTTGTTGGCAAAGCCATCAACAGGTTCCATTGAACTATTTCAGGTTTATGTAGCTCCTCTTCAAAAACTATTCACAGGTGTCCTCAATACACAGACATCGATGATGGTTTGGGCTTCCCCAAGGTCTGTTTATGTGGTTTTGTGTAACTTTGTAATGCAAGTTTATACTTTTTAACAGGACAGATTCCTTCACCCACAGATGGAGGTTTTCATGCCTGACCAGCTGCTCTGAGGAGTTTCCAGGGGTTTCAGATGATTTGCTCAGACCACTGCTGGGAACGATCAATGACCGGGCTGGAATTCTTGATTACATATGGAAATAAAGAGTTGTGTGTCTTCTTGTTGGTTCTGCAGCTTTAAGCCTCCAGCTGCAGTTCATGTGATGAGAAAATGCATGGAAATGCATTTGCTTGGCTGAAACACATGATGTCAACAGGAAGTTTACTGTGTCCCACAGGTTTCGGATGAGCATCAACTTATTTGATTGGTTACAAAAGATGGGAGCAGTGAAAATTAAATTCAACAACAGTTACTCCCTATACACTCCTTGTTTTTGTTCATATTGTTATTATTGAATAAAGTTTTTGGCTGTTGCATGAGCTCATGGGAAAAATAGGTGTTTCCCCAGGAAATGGAGGCTCTTTTGTGTGCTAGTCAGTCTGTACTGAACGAGAAGGAAATGGAGGCCCTGAACTCACGGTGTGGACACCACACCACACAGTCCATCTGCTTCATCTTAACCTTTCCATCACAGCTATTTGCCCATGATTACTGACAGCTGCCAAAGGCCAAGCCCATCTACTAGCCTGTGTGGAGGTCAGCCAGCAGTGTGAAGACCTCTGAATGTCATCATGGTAAAAGTTGAATAAGGAGATTGTTGGTTACTGGTTGCTAATCGTGATTGATATGCTTGACTGGTATACAGGAGAGAGCTGCAAACATGGCCTGATGAGGGTCAGTGGCTTCAGGGAATCAATAAAAAACTTGTCACGTGTCCCTGACCTTCCTGTCTCTACAATCCTATTTTTCATCATGATTATCTACAAGACAAGGGTTCTTCCTGTAGCAAATGTTCTCAGACTGTAAGCTGGCACTGTCTGCAGCAGTCAGCTACACTGTGATGAATTCATTCCAGGATGAATCTGTCTCTTCTTCTCTCATTGTGTCCTGGAGCCCATAAAAATGAAAAGCAATTGGCATTGGCATTTTTAATTTAATTTGAACCTTTCCAGAAGTAGCTCCATCTCATTGGAGCATGTTTCTTGAATGTGCTGTTGAATTGAGCTGTATTGAATGGGAAACTAGATGGAAATCCTGCATTGATGTGTAGCCTAATTTAGCAGTCTAATGGCGCTTTTCCAAATAAAAATAAAAAAATATTTGGCATGCTAAATATCTGGACATGTCGGCGATTCAAAATCCTGCTGTGTGAAATTAGTTCTGACTGAAAAATACATCTGCGATGACCTACAGCCAATGAGAGAACAAGATACAGGACAGTGGGAAGTTTGGGGAGGAGTTATTTCCTTATCAGTTCTCGTTCTTGTTTGTAAAACGTAGTTTGCGGACCAGATGGAGTTGTCAGCGATTCTTCCTATTGTAAAGTCATGCAGTGTAACCTCCTGTCGCTTATCCATTGTGCACTGTGAACACAGCAGCAACTGAATGCTACCCCAGATAGTCGTGCAGTGTGAAAACAACGGTGATCTGACGATGAAAAATCGTGCAGTGTGAACTAGGGTTGGGAATCGAAAATTGATTCAGATTCCAGAATCGGATACTTAAGGTCAGGAATCGGACACTTGTTGTCAAATTTGCTTTTTTTTTCTTTATCTGTGAGGACCGGACCTAGCGATCTGCCAGGACCTTGCTCGCTAATCTAAGCACTCCAAAGTTTGGCTACATTTGCAATCAGAAAACAAAAAATCTACGTATAATATCTGTGATAGCTAAACATGTTGCAAGAGAGGTGTCACCACCAACATGAAAGCACTTTAATTTAATAGATCGTTAAAGATCGCGAACACGATTCAGACACCAACGTGATTCTGTTCCTAAATTGGTGTTGGTGAAATTACGATGATTCGTCTGTTTCATTCCTCAAACTTTGACGTGTGCGATCAATGTTGTGATCACTTGGTTCGTCCGTGCAGCGTATGATCACACCACTGTAATTTGAACATTTAAATTTGCGTTCACGCTGCCATTGACCTAAAGAGAACAGCTGTCATCTGTCATGAATGAAACAGCTTCACAGTTATTTCAACCACACAGTATTATTATTTCTGTGTTACAAACATTCAAATCACAGAAGTACTGGGATAAAAGTTTATAGTTCAGATATAAACTCTGATGTGTACGGTAGCGATTAAAATAAGAGTAAATCACCTTTTGAAAGTAATTTGACAGTTAAAAGGTATTTGTCTTTGAATCATACAAGAGATTAGTTCAAGAACGCTGATTCATCCAGTAATGAAACAAGTACATCTTGAGTGAGTCATTTAATAATTTATTCATAAATTACATGTGCTTTTGTTTAGTTGTCTAATGTGTTTTCTTCAGAATCATGAGAGAACCACTGAATTTATCCAGAAATCATGCAGTTCTATTTTGCACACAAACAGCTCTTAAAGAGTCCAGTTTTTATGTAGCCTGTTGATTTTTGTTCATGGTATTCAGCTCCAATAAATGGTTTGCAAAAAAGAGACACAGGATAAATGATTGATATCATTATTTAATCACATTGGAATCGAAACTGGGAATCGAAAAGAATCGGAATCGGAAATGATAAAATTCAAACGATACCCCAACCCTAGTGTGAACTCGGCATTAAACAGCGATTGATAATGGATAATGGATGTCGCGCTGTTGAGGATCGTGCTGTGTGTCTCTGTGAGAGACTTTCATGGAGAAATCTAATCAAATGAGCGTAACGGCACACATAAAGAAACTCAGAGAACAAACATACTGAGGAAGGTACAAATTCAAAATGTTTAGTTTATTTATAACATGATATAGTTAAGTAACATACCTTGACAAGGGGGCTATTTTGCTGAATATTTTCACGATTGCAAACGTTACATAAAATTTGGCCTTTATAAAGGTAAATAACATCCTGGGGTAAATATTAAAAACATGCAGAGTATGTAAAAGCTGATAGGACACTGATGAAAATATTGCTTCATAATAAATTGTTTACACCACCAGAAATCTAGGTGATGCTGTGCTTTTGTGGTGATATTTTGTATGGGATATAGTCTGCAGATATGAAAAGTTCACTGTATATCGTAATAATAAATAGCATTTTTGACAGCAATGATATTTAGTTTTCTTTCTACGTTAGCACATTAAATATTACATCAGGCCTGGGTGTGGCTAGAGAAATTGAACTCAGGTGTGATAAACCACAGTTTTAACAGGGGGGCAAACACTTCTTCACACAGGGCCATGTAGTTTTGGATTTAGTTTTCCCTTAATAATAAAAACCTTCATTTAAAAACTGCATGCTGTGTTTACTTGTGTTATCTTTGACTAATATTTAAATTTGTTTGATGATCTGAAACATTAAAGTGTGACAAACATGCAAAAAAAAAAGAAATCAGGAAGGGGGCCAACACCTTTTCACACCACTGTATATATGCATTTAATATAATGTGTATTTTCATCTGAGGTTTGGTCTTAAATTTCACATAAGGTGGTATTAAAGTCTTAAATTTAACTTGTTCACATCTGTAGACACCCTATGTATGTCAATTTGAGTCTATTTAACTTATGCACTAAGTTTTCTGAATCTATACAGGGCTTTTCACACTGTGCTAAACCCCGGGTAATTGTTGTTCTAGGAATGTAATGTGTGAAACGTCTGCGGATGAATACCCAGGATTAATTGTAAACCCCGGGTAAATTATGAGCAGTGTGAAGCATGAAGCAAGATAACCCAGGATTCTTTTTACCCGGGTTTTGAATGACGCAGGGTTAACTATTTCAAGCGAGAAGTGCCCTTACTTCATTTTTTCTACTTCCAGCACATATAAGGTCACTTTGGATGCATGAATGTAAAAAAGTGGGTGCTTCTTTTTAAGGCATGGCATGATGCCCGAGGTGGATGTGATTTGGCTGCATAACGAAAGCCTGGCTTTAATTAAAGAAGTAGAACTCAAAGCAGGATCTCCTTGATTCTGACTCCAAGCCATACACCTGTCATCTAAACTCGCACTCCCTTACTCCATATACGAGTACACACACACACACACACAGTGAGAAACCGAGGTTGGTATATTTTTAATGTTTTAATTGTACATATGTCTCATATGCCCACCTAGGCTGCATTTATTTGATCAAAAATTCAGTAAAAACAGCAATATATAATTACAATTGAAGATAACTTTTTTCTATTTTAATATATTTTATAATGTAATGTGATGGCACAGCTGAATTTTCTTTAGCCATTACTCTAGTCTTCAGTGTCACATGATACTTCAGAAATAATTTTAATATGCGGATTTGGTGCTCAGGAAACATTCCTATTATTGGTGATTAGTGGTCAACCGATATATCGCCAAGGCCGATATATCGTCTGATATTTGGCATTTTCCAAATATCGGCATCGGCCGATGTTTGGCCGATATGGACTTTTATTTTGACGGCGCTGAGAGCGGCAGCGCCTGAGCCTGAGTGCTCACATTCTCCCTCTTTTTCGCCATCGTCTTTAACAGTTCTGTCTAATACGGATAGAAGTCTGTCATCAGCAAATACGCATTTACATAATTTAAACAAATCTTTGAATGGCTAATGAAAATTTAATTTCACAAACCTTGCAAACTTAATCGAATCCAGTTGTGAGATCTTGTGAAGTGTGCATGTGACCTGCATGATCGCGTGTTCTCTGCGTGACTTTCGGTCCGTGCAAATTGAATGCTTTAAACATTAAATTAGTGATTCAAAATTATGCTGCTCTTTATGCATTTGCCCACTGTCATATTCATGTGTTTTCACTGTGTGATGTATGTCAAATGAGTGTTACCTTGGCTTTATTTGAAAAAATATGATTCCCAATGCACACAAACTTCCCAGAATACTGAGTGCTCTGTTGGTTACAGAATAGTTTACTTCCTTTTTAATTATATATTTATTCAATATTTATTTGTTTGTGGAAAATACTAAAGTATAAGTATGTTTATTTTACAAATGTATTTATTAATCCATCTTCAAATGATTTAAAATTTCTTAAATATTAATTAAAATAAATACAATTATATCGGCCACCCTGCTTTACAAGATATCGGCATCGGCTGTCAAAAAAACAATATCGGTCGACCACTATTGGTGATTAAACAGTTGTATTGCTTAATATTTTTCTGAAAACTATCATACTTTTTCAGGATCCTTTCATAAATAGAACTTTATGAATAGTTTCATTATTTTCAATTATCTCCACTAATGCTGCTTACTAAATACACTTGTATGGTTTTGTATGGCTGATGGATCCGTGCTAGTTTACATGTGAATGTACAGTATGTGATTGAGATCTCAAAAATGTGTCAGATGAATCAATGTGTGGAGGCGTCTTTGGTTAGGAAGTGGGTGAATGGTGAAGGCGAAGTGTAGATTGGTGCACACCCACTCATTTTTTTATGTTTGCATTTTTATTTTCAGACAGTTACAGACAGTTACAGATACCCATCTCTTGTATTGCTGTAAGACTACAAGCTCCCCAGTCTGACTGCTGTTCTTTGCTTTGTTTCCTTTTTTCTGTGCAGACAAGCGCTTACTGTTTAAAGGTATGAATTCACTGGGTGGATAGAGGCAGAGCCGGTGGCAGGGCACCTACATCTGGGGGGCATTTATATTTCTGGGGGGGTTGTATCGGGTGGGAAGCATGCAATCTGAGATTGCGTGCAGTCGCTGAACTCACGAAAATCATATGCACGCTGTTTTTTCCCGTTTCACTTTTGAAATCGATCACGTTCAGCAAGGAGGGGAAAGGAGGAGAAGGGGGGCACAGTAACTCGTTTGGGGGGGGGGTGCCCGCGATTGACCCCGATTGACCCCTTGCCACCAGCCCTGGATAGTAGGGTTGTGCCGATAGATGATAGTATTGTGTATCGATGATGGTCAGAGATATTGACGGTGGCTGATGCCTTTGACAATAACGAGGATTATCATTATTATTATCAGGCTAGTATTATTATCTAATTAATATTAGGGCTTAATTGTTCCATCATATTTCTTTTTCTGCATTTTTACAGTGTTGCACTTAATAACCAATCACACACGATTCTGTTGAGTTTATGAATGCAGTGGCCAATCAGAGGTGTTCGGATTAGTCATGGCTGAAACACCAGAGTTTTGTTGTCCATTGTGCACTTGCTGACTGAATTCTGCTCTCTCGCGAATTCTCATCATAGACAACAAAGTGCAGATGATCATGCGACGCAAGTATAAGAGATTTGTTCATCAAATAGTGTAGATAGCTTCACTGATCATAATGGGAGTGTTTTTTTAAAGTGCATAAACTTACGCTAGATTGTCAGTGTCATGATGTTGTCAGTGATGATGTTGTATGATAATGTAAATGTTCTTTGCTGAAGCTGCTGTTTGAATAACTGAGGAAATGTTAGCATTATAGTAACTTACAATGTTTTTATTAAATTATGTTAAATACAAATTCAGTCATATTAAAATTATTGACATTACATCCATATGCTACTTGACTAAAAAGGTATAATGTGTAGTTAATAGATTACAGTAACATTAGGCTGCTTTTAGCCTTACCCTGGAGTTGGTTCACTCTCCGTCTATGAAACTAAGTAAATAATTAAATAAATGAGCATGATAATATCGTGTATCGGCGATCTCACAGGCTGACGATAGGACTATGGAGCATATCGCCTAACACTACTGGATAGAGGATGCATGAATGGATGGAGGGATTGGTGGGTGTGGAAAAGCAGATAGAAAGAGAAATGGCTGGACTGGAAAGGAGTGTCCATGTATGCGGTGGGAGGGTGGGCGGAACGGGAATATCTCTTTTGTGAAATCATCACCACACAGAGGACTGTGCTTTGCTGGCTGCTGGCCCTGTAGGTGGAGTTTCCTTCCTTTAGGCCAAACGTTGGAGGTGCCCGGTTGGTTTTGACTCACTGGGTTGGGCCTTTTCCTCTCCTCTCCTCTCCCAGAATGCTTTACGTCAGGTGGCTCGGATCACCCTTTATGGCAGCCGAGACTTGTATGACACAGTTGGAAACTCTGGCTAGCACTCTTTAATTGGTATACCTTGGCACAGAGAGCATTTATACGGCCTTCAGGGAGTTTGGAGGCCCCCTAAAAATTGCTGAACGATTGATGACTGAAGTGTTTATATATTGGGATCTCCTGCACTGGTACAGCTCGGCTGAATGGAGTGGACTACACTCTTAAAAATAAATGGTTCAAAAGTTTTAGTTTTTTTCCAGCGATGCCACAGAAGAACAAAACAAAAAACATTTCAGTGATTGGTTCTCAAAGGAACCATTTTTTTCTTTGAAAAAAACCTTTGCCCTTATAAAGAACCATTTACCCAATGGACAGATTTCATGGATGATAAAGTTTCTTCATGGAACCAGATGCAAATAAAGAGCCTTTATCTTTAAGTGTTGATAGTAGATTTGTTGAGGTGAAGAGATGTGATTTGCATTTAGGATGGTTGTTTCTAAGATCTTCTGTACTCTGTAGTTTTGTATTTAGGCCTATATACAGCTGTGTGTTAGTTTAGGTCTACAGTTTAACTGAGATTATTTAATAACTACGGAGCTCCGAATATAATTTGAATTAACAATTCGTTTCTACGACGTCAGCAGAATTAATTTATTATTATTTATACATTTTAAGTAATAATGATTTTAATAAGTAATTACGAAATATAATAATTAGTTCCACGATTTAGGCCTACTAAAACTAGGGAACGAACGAATTAACGAATGAATGAATTCGTGGCATCTAAGCCTAAACAAGAGAACAAATACTTAATTCGTGGCCATAATTTAGACTAAACGAAAAAAATAATTCTTAATTCGTGGCCATAATGTAGTCCTAGCATAAAAGAGAACTAGCCTATTCTAAATTAGTTGGCCGTGATTGTCTGCATGTCATGATCGGGGCTCCGTACAACCGAATATAACCTTAGCCTACCTGTTTATTCATTTATTATGGTATGTAACTAGCTCACCTTTTGCGGCACCATGTTTGCGTAGCACATCCTCGTGCTTTCTGGCAATGTGCCGCTTCAGATTCCAATATGAATCTTTACTAACTCTCCCCGCACTCCCTCTCAGTTTCTTCTCCCTGCTCATTCTTAACTTAGATTTTTTACTTTACATTTATGTATAAGGCTTGCAACTTCGTTGAAACAATATCTGAACTCCATAACTGCTCTACTATTCTCGATCTCTACAGATTCTCGATCTCGAACAAGCAAATCACCAAACGGCATTCTGGGTTGAGCGAGCGGCGCTGTGCGCTCTGCGCTCTTAAGGAAATATTACCACTCCGCTCCGCTCACGTGCTCTGGAACAAACACACTCTGTGGGAGAGTTTGTGTGTGTGTTTGTGTGAGGGCCAAAGCAGATGGGACCCCCCACTGTTAGAGTTAGCCATTAGTTCTGGTCATTCTTACGTCTGATGAAGGTCAACTGGGACGTGCTGTCACACAGAGCAAAGGTAGGACAGGTGGGCATTACTAAACAGCTACCCACAGCTACTGTTTGACTTTGAAATGCAGGCTTTGTTTAACCACAGACCCTCTACACGTGCCCTACAACCAAAGCAGACTATGTGTTTTGGTTTACTTAGCTATTCTTTGGTTACAATATTGTCCCTAGAAATTGACTAAATATTACAAACTTCTTTTGGTGGCGATCAAGAGACTTACAAAAAAATAAATAGTAAGTAAATGTGGTTTTTATATACTGTGTATTTTATCCTAAAATTGTATGTGTTTTTACTCTAAAAGTTCTTGTAATTGGTATTTTGAGCTATTGTTGCAGATAATAACTGTAATAAATTAAATGTTGTATATTAGGAATGTACTGATATTAAAATTCTGGAAAATGTTTATAAAAATGATATTAAAAGAAAAATTCTAAAAATTAGTTTAAATGTGTGTATATATAATGCCCTCATTTAAATAACTATAATACCATTCAAATGTTGGGGTCAGTATGATTTTGTTTTATTAATACTTTTATTCAGCAAGTATGCATTCAAATCATTATATAAAAGCATATTAAAGTAAAGAAAAAATAATAATCTGCAAAAAAGTATCACAATATAAAAAAGTATCAAAATAAATAAGTAGCACACCTGATTTCAACATTGATAACAACAAAATGAAATGCTTCTTGAGTACCAGATCAGTATAATAAAATTATTTGACACAGAAGACTAAAGTAATGGCTGCTGAAAATTCAGCTTTGCCATCACAGGAATAAATTACATTTTTAAATATATTAAAATAGAAAACTGATGTTTCAAATTGTAATAATATTTCACAATATTACTGTTTTTACTGTATTTTTGATAAAAAAAAATACAGCTTTTGTAAGCATAGGACACATTAAAAGAAATCGAACTGATCTCAAATTTTTGAAAGGGGTACAGGTATGTGTGTGTGTGTGTTTGTGTAACATGCTGTCAGTTTGATAGGTGTTGCTCTGCAGGAAACTCAGTGGAATGTGTGAGCTTCCATATTGCATCATGGCTAAAGGTTTGGACTGTTCACGTGCAGACTAATGTTTTTCAGCTCTCTTTCTCACTTACTCATCAAACTAAAGTGTGACTTTCACTCTCAATGGGTTGTAGCTTTATCACGAAATCAAGTGCCTTGTTCTTTTGTTCACGAGTGTATTTGAATGTGTGTGATTTCAATGGAAGGTGCAGTGCTTAAAATATTTTGTTTGTTTGAATTAGCAGCAGGTATTCTCTCTCTGTCTGTCCATCTGTCTTGCTCTCTCTCACCTCATTTTGCCTGTATCCCCACTGCGACGAGAGAGCGATGAAGTCGACTGCATATGCAGCACTGCTGATGAATTATTGAACAGTGGAAAGTGGACGTGATGGAGTCTTGCACGCAGTGCATACAGAGGAGCCACTGTGTGAAAGGATGACTGATGTCAAGAAAAAAGAGCGAGGGTTTACAAGCTTCTTTGTCAATGCACAAATGGCAACATGCATGCTTCATTTGCTCACTTTCAGAAATGTTTGCAAATGTACTTTGCCTGCACTTTAAAAGTAGCAGTATACTGCAAATAATCCTATTCTGGTTACAGCTTTTTTTGGATCAGCACACAGGCAAATGTCTGTATTACCTGACAGTTATCATGTCTCTGTGACAGCCAAAGAATCTGACCACAGCCTGCATGAGCCAATCAGCAATCTTGGCATGAATTTGGGCTGGGAATTTCTGTTGGTATTTATTTAGTTATACAGAGAGTATTTAGGAAAACTTTTGGGAAAAATTATTATTTTTAGAATTCTAATTTTTTTTAATTACAATTCTTTAAAATTCAGATTTTTTTTTACTGCAACTTAAAAATGAGATCCATTTACCTGAGAGGCAAAATTACAGAGAATGTACCTTACAGAGACCTTCAGAGAATGTATCCTGAATATTTTAATTATCTGGTTTATTAGGCAGCTTTTCTGCTTGTTTTAAGGGTCAGTATGTTTCTTTTTTTTTTTTTAAGAAATTAATACTTTTCTTCAGCAAGGATGCATTAAATTGAATTGATTTTGAACTTTTTTGATTTGATTTGAATTGATTTGATTTTTGTCTTTTTATCAAAGTATCCTGAAATATCCTGAAAAAAATGTATCACAGTTATCATAAGTATTAGGTTGAAAAACTTTTCAAAATTTATAAGAAATGCTGATTTGAGCACCAAATCAGCATGTTAAATTGATTTTGGAAGGATCACGTGACACTGAAGGCTTGAGTAATGCTGCTGAAAATTCAGCTTTGCCATTACAGAAATAAATAACTATGTATAAAAACTGTAATAATATTTCACAATATTACTGTATTTTTGATCAAATAAATGCAGTCTTGGTGAGTACAAAAAGCTTTTAAAAACTTTCAAAAGCATTAAAGAATCTTACGACCCCATACTTTTCAGTGGTGGTGTGTATGTATCATCAGACAAAAGTTTGGACACACTTACTCATTCTTTACTATTACTATTTTCAGTTTTTTAGAATAACAGTAAAGCCATTAGTAATTTGAAATATGAATTCTGAAATATAATTATTATAATGAGGTCGATGGATAGTGGATTTTACCGATACTGATAGCTAGGTTGCACCACACTGGCCGAATTAATCAACCGATAGTTTTTAAAATGGCTACTGAACGAAAACTAAAATAGTGCTTTACTGTAAAAGAAAGTACTGAACCATATTTTGTAAATGTATATAAATATTAATATTAAATATGAATTATATATTGATCATCAAAGTAAGTTCATAGCTTATTAACTAATGTTAACAGAAGCAACTTCAGAATAAAAAAATTTATTAGTAGATGTTGAAATTAACACTCTAAATAAATGGTGTCTTTAAATATCTACACAAAGATACATATGGCAGTCGGCAAAAAGCGCATCTAGTGCCGCTTCTAGTGTCCCGCTCTGAAAACTATCAGCATGCATTTTTTGCCGATAGTTCCAGCAATCAACTATCGGTGCCGATTAATCAGCAAAACCGATACATCGGTCGACCTCTAATTATAATTATGCTAAATTTTGTCAACAAAAATTTCTAATATTTTTTTTAAACAGAGCTTCTGAGCTTTTAAAGATCATATTAATAAATATTTAACTGGTAAGACAGTGTATACAGGATAAATTAGTTGAAAAATTTTTAATTCGATTTTTGCAGTATAGGCTTGTATTCTCTTTCAGAAGTTAAAACCATCCTCAGTGAATGGTTGATGCGGAAAAGAGAACAAAGCTAGACTCTACTCTCATTTTTGGAGTGCTTCTCGTTTCGCTACTAAAAACAGATTACTAGTCCAGCGGTTACAGGAACATCAATAGTCAAACCCGTAAGCTACTGATGGGCATAGTGTGTTTGTGTGTGAGCATGATCATGTGTTCAGTTGATACAGAGACAAGTCTGAACATAACATTCCACTGTCTTCACTTAAACAGCCTCCTGGGAGGAGAGGCACACAAAACATGGGAAAAATTTGAAAAATGCCTCCTTAGAACTCCCCCTTCTCCTACAAACTAATACAGTGTTTAGATTAGCATAGAAACATAGCCTGTGGAAACAGAAAAGTTTGCGGTTAATTAACCGTAATTATCAACCCTAAACGGAGGGCTGCTCAGATAATGTTGACGTGAAGTCAGTGTTTTGACCATACACACAAGGGCGGACGTCTTTTTTTTTTATCTTTCAAAAGAGATGGAACAGTTTGTCTGTTGGGTTGTGTTTTGAGTCTAAGCTCTCATTTAGCGTAGCTTTCGAAACAAATGCTCTTTATGCATGTAGATCCCTCAAAGCTGAAGTCTGGTGCTTTTTATGATGTTTGTGTACAAAGGTTCCTCAAAAGGGAAACTGGTTTCAGACGGGCTTCCAGAGCACAATAACGTCACGTCTAATGATCTAAAATGAATTCAAGTGAGCTTTAGATATAAACAAGCAAATATTTAGAGACTACAATGCTAATTTCTTGGTAAAATGAAGTCATTTCTAAGAGAAATTCTTTTAACTGCTTCATCAGACGCCATTTTTATTCATTTCCACCATCTGTCAAACCACGTGCACAGGATTCTGGGATATTGTAAGCTGTCAACGAGACATCTATTCTATCAAAATCCAAGGAGATTAAAGGATTTTAGTACACAGGATGTCACAGATATTGGATGTGAACATGTCTTGATGCCTTCCCACCTCCTAATACAGCATTTTTTTAATCTGATGTAATATTGACCTTTCTTATGTTTATATTCTCTCTCTTTTTGTGTTTAGTCATACTTCGTCACTGACTATGACCCTACGATTGAAGACTCCTACACAAAGCAGTGTGTGATTGACGAGAGGCCTGCGCGGCTAGACAGTAAGTATGCCGCTGATGGATGAAGGAGTCTGATTGTCAAACAAATCACAGGATGTAGGGAAACAACCTACTGCTTTCCAGCAGCAAAGATGAAGCACTTTATGATTTGATAATACTTCACAGAGATCAGGTAAATTACAGAGGAACTGGTGCATTTTGTTTTTGTTCTGTGCGTTATGCATACTTGTACAGGTGGGGTTATAATAAATGTACTGTAATATCACTTTAGAAAAAACATCTACAAAATAACTACTTACTCCATTATACATATAATACATGGCTGGTGAAAAAAGGAGGCTTGAAATACTTTAAATTGAAAAAAAAAAAATTCTAGGCAGAAAATTGCACGATTAAAGGCATAGTTTACCAAAAATGTTGTCATTATTTACTCACCCTCATATTCTCTAAATCTGTATGACTGAATTTCTTCTGTGGAAAACAATAGAACATATTTTGAAAAATGTCTGGTTTTGTTTGGACCCCAACATTCTTTGAAATATCTTTTGTGTTCCACAGAATAGAGATAGTCAGGGTGAGTAAATAATGACAGAAGTTTCATTTTTGGGTCACTTTAAAGCAGTGGTTAACAATCAGGAGGACAGGACCAGCTAGGGGCCCTCAGCAAACTTCTAAGGGGGAATAATAAAAATAAAAATTTAAATAATCTTTAACTGTAATCTAAATTAAAATGCTAAAAAACACAGAAGCGCCTTCGTACATGCTTTCAAACAAGCCGAAACGAAACAGAAACAATTGACTTGATCGGTGTCGCGTCATAGCTGTGTGGGTGGAGTCGGCATGGGGGAAAACAGTCCTTTCCCCCTCATTGGAAAAGCCATGGTGTTGACTCAGAATGGCCTACATAAAATTATTTGTGCCGCTCGACAGAGCAACATACGCATAAAAACTGAGCCGTATTGGGTCGGACTGTCCGTACAGTATCTGTGAATGGACAAACGACCCAACGGAATGGCCAGAGGTGTTGTTTCCCAACATTTGTTGTTACCTAATTGAGCAAGAGACAGCTTAGGCTACTACAAGCCTATACGAGACGGCTTGTGAAAGTAAACATTTGTCGTTTTGTTTTGCTTAATTTTAATAAAGTGATAAAGACTCGAGTAAAAGCCTGTCGTACGTTCTTATTGATATATTAAAACGTTTTTTAACATTGACAAAACAGGTAACGTTAAGGTCCACTGAAGTGCCTTGAAATGCGCAGCGTTATTCTATGTGGTGTGTGCTGCAGCTGCCTAATCATTTTCACAAATACGTGCCACAAATACGTGCCTTAAATAAAGATAACATGAAAATATGTATATAAAATACCAAAAAACATGGTTATTGGTTACTGTAGTTAAACCATGGTAAAAACAACATGTTTTACTACACTAACCATAGTTTAACCATGGTATTTGTAGTAAAACTG
>NW_015505189.1:1500256-1509246 GCF_001515645.1 Sinocyclocheilus grahami | reverse complement strand
AAATAAAGATAACATGAAAATATGTATATAAAATACCAAAAAACATGGTTATTGGTTACTGTAGTTAAACCATGGTAAAAACAACATGTTTTACTACACTAACCATAGTTTAACCATGGTATTTGTAGTAAAACTGTGGTTATAGGCTACAATTGGTAATAAAAACGCCCCAAAAAAACATGGTTAGCCTACTATACATTTACTATAGTAATACCATTGCTAATTTTCATAAGGGATTGTGTATAATAATATGAAATAAATGTTTTAATAGATTATGACATCACAAAATATCAGGGAGTGAGATTTGTTTGATTGCGATGCGAAGGGGGGTTACTGTAAGCCCCATCAGAACTGGGTTGCGGTGCAGGGGGACGGGAGTAATGACAGATCGTTGCAGTGTATCGGTCATATACATCGTCAGATCAGGTTTTTTAACTTATTAGAGGTACAGAACGCCGCTCAGCAACTTTTCGCCATTGCACCAAGCAAAAATCATTCGAAATCATCACACAAAGTAAAGATCAAGTGCCTAACAAGGTCTCCGCGCGTTCATTCGAATGGTTTGTTTTCCCCCTCGGCATAAACGGTTATGACGTTTTTGTGGGCGTTCCCAGCAATGCCGAACAAGTCAATAGGTATGGGTCCTGCTAGGTGGAATTTTACAATGGAGGAAATGTTTGGTGGATCTATGACAATAATACTCCTGCTGCATTTATGATGTTTCCTCAAGGGACTAGAGTGAAAAATGGTTAAATAAACACTATTTTACCTCAGTTCTCTTTGACAGTCCATACTGTCCTCTTCATGCAATCCAGATTTGTATCCACTGTCAGGTTTTCTTTCTTTTTTGGGCTTTTCTGACGACAAGACAGGGCAAAACACACTGTTTGCTAGCCATTATTTGTTTACGCTCATGGCACATTCTGTCTAGTCCCGCTGTATCGATGACAGCACACACGTCGTTAAAGAATGAATGGTCGGGTAGCAACGTGTAGTCGTTTCTTGTTCACGACACAACAAGATTTTAGGAATCAAAATCACATAATCTGACACAGTGACTGTCGTAACCGACAAAAAAATCTTGTAGTCTGAACCGTGCTTTAGATGCATTTAAATAACTGATAAGGTGAATTTTCATTTCGTGCTGACCTTAATGGGATCTGATCACTGAAAACACAAATGAGGCCTGTGATTACAGGCGTTACTCAAGGCTGTTGTGAGTTAAAGAAGGGGGCCGACTTCATACAGACATTATTTTTTGTAATGTGAGTCACAGCTGTTAGTAAATACACTTATCAATCCTAACCGTTGCCATAGATACACAACACAGAACTCCTGTTAGGCCTATAAATAAAGAAATTTGAATATAATAGAAAATCATTTAATTTAGATAAAGTTGTAGTCAAACCCATAGTGCTGATGTGGCTAAAGTGAGTGTGTGCAGTCAGTGGGTGACTAACATGGCTGTTCTGTGTTTGTTAGTCCTGGATACAGCAGGACAGGAAGAGTTTGGAGCCATGAGAGAACAATACATGAGGACAGGGGAGGGCTTCCTTCTCGTCTTCTCTGTCACTGACCGGGGAAGGTGAGCAACGTCCCACTCACGTTTTCTCTCAACTTTCTCTCTTTCTTCCCCTTTCCCCTACATTGTCTGTCTCGGTTTCACTTTCATTCTGTTTCTGTCTCTCCAGTTTTATTAATGTCCCTCCTCCCTGCACTCATTTACATTTTCTGTAACTGTCAAATTAGAAGCGTGCTAATTTACGCCCCAGGTTTTGTCTTGGTGAAACCCAGCACATGCAAATAAACAGATCTCACACACATTGCAGTGTAGGTTCTCGAGGAATGCGGTGTGTGATCGGCCAGTTTGTGCCCTCTTGGGGTCCTTCCCACTTTGTGTTTATGCTGTAAACAGTCTTTCCTTCCTTCATTTACATTACCCTGCTTGGAGCCGATGGCACAGGCCTCTCTGAACACACACTCTCTCTCACAATCTCTCCAGAGTCCATGACAAGCATTTCCTCCTCCTGCATGACATTTAAACGACTCGAACTGTTAGAATCAACAGAGACCTCATATCAGTGTCCTTCCCTCCCCAGCCTACACACGCTGTTCTCCATATGCCGGCTTCTAGCTGTCTTACAGCGTTACTGGAAAGTTTATAGCAGCGGCATGAGAACCGTGTGACCTCATGTCATCCTGTGTACTGTAATGCAGTTCTGTGGCCCAAAACAGAGAGATAGCTGCTCATCAGCTGGAAGGGTGGGCTTGCATTCCTTTTAGGTTTTGTGGAGAGGAGGAGCTCTGCTTTGTGGGTGTATGTGTGTACTTTCATTTCATCATTTCTGAAAATGTCCTCACTAGGGATACATGATATATTGGGACCATATGGGTTATCGGCCAATTATAAAGAGGTTTTTTTTTTATTTCCCCTCAAGTTGACACACCAGGTGTCTTAGCAGAAAAACACAGATGTAGTTCATTTAGAGTATTTTCCACAAAGTTTGACACTGAGAATGTGCCAGTCTTTTTGTCTTAACTTTGGAAAGAGTATTTCATTTTATTTCGTTTCATATTTTGAAACTTAGTTTTGACTCAAATTTCAGTTTCAAAAAATGAACTAATTTTCAGTATTTTGTTATATAATGTAAAGACCATTTTTAAAACCACTACATACTATATACGTTTGGGGTAAGATGTTTTTTTTTTAAATAAATTAATACTTCTATTCAGTAAGAATGCATTATATTTATCAAAAATGATAGTAGAGATTTTTACATTGTTACAAAAATATGTATTTATTTTATATAAATGCTGTTCTTTTGAACTTTTTATTCATCAACGGCTCCTGAAGAAAATGCATAATGGTTTCCACAAAAATATATTTATCACCTGTTTTCATCATTGGTAATCTAGGTCTTTTTAGAGCAGCAAATCAATATATTATAATCACTGTTTTACTGTATTTTTGATCAAAAAAACAGTCTTCTGACTGCCTTTTCTTACTGACCTCAAATTATTGATTTGATTAATTAAATGATGGATGTATTTTTTTTATTATGTTTAAATATTTATTGTTAAATATAATTGTTTTTATTTATTAATTTGTAGGGTTTACCCCAAAATGAAAATTTTATTATCATTTATTATTTTATGACATTTAGAGCTACACGTGTGTGAATAAATGATGACGTTTTCATGTTTGTATTTGTGTCTGTGTGTGTCTGAGAGAGAGAAAATGCTTTGCTAGTTCGTTTGGACCTTTTTAATGGCCATGCATCATCATGTTTTCCTCAGCTTTGAAGAGATCTACAAGTTCCAACGACAGATCTTGAGAGTGAAGGACCGGGATGAATTTCCCATGATTCTAGTGGGTAACAAAGCTGATCTTGAGCAACAGAGACAAGTGAGTGGCATGAATCACTTCAAGTACTGTAATTTCAGAGAGCTACGCTGAATCAGTATTGATATGAACATTTTAACACTCTTTGTCTTCACTGTAACCATAGCATGACTTGGCAGTCTATTGTATCCATTGCAAAGATTCCGCCTATAGTTTCTGTTGTAAAATGACACATGTACACATACTGTACACATATATACAGTACTCAAGAGCACAATGTCACTGTAATTAAATGTGAATGAAATTCAGTCCTGAAAATCAATGAGCTGAAAGGCTGAAACATATCACAGAGAGTGTGTGTGTCTGTGAGGTAAGAGATGGTAATAAAAGTTATGGGGTTACTGAGTGCATAGAAATACACTCTGATTGTGTTACATTGCCACCTAGAGTCAGAACAGAAAACGTCAGCCTGTTGTAAATTAACTTCATCACTTGTCTTTACTTTTATGAAAGGTAACTTATAAGACATATTGTTTTATTTAATATCAAACAAAAAGTAAAAAATTGTGATAGGACAATTTTAATGGATTTTAATTAAGGAGGGTTTTCTTTTTCAGGTGACCCAGGAGGAGGGACAGCAGCTCGCCCGACAACTTAAAGTCACATACATGGAGGCCTCAGCTAAGATCCGTATGAATGTAGACCAGGCTTTCCACGAGCTGGTCCGAGTCATAAGGTGTGTGTGTGTGTGTGTGTGTGTGTGTGTGTGTGTGTGTGTGTGGGTGTGTGTGTGTGTGGGTGTGTGTGTGTGTGGGTGTGTGTGTGTGTGTGTGGGTGTGTGTGTGTGTGTGTGTGTGTGTGGGTGTGTGTGTGTGTGGGTGTGTGTGTGTGTGGGTGTGTGTGTGTGAGTGTGTCATACAGTGCTGTTTTGTGCCACCACATGGTGGCAGCACACAATCAGCAGGATGTGGTTGGAATGGAACACTTGCATACTGCATTAAAAGTTTTACCGTACATTTCTGCCATATGTACATCAATTTGACATCACTGACATCACCACTGACAAGCTCCTACTAAATATATTGTAGAAACATAATTTTCTGTAAAGCTGCTTTGCAACGATTTGTATCGTGAAAAACACTAAACAAAGAAACTTGAATTGAATTGAATTCAAAATATGTATGTACACATGTGTACACATTAAACACTGATAAACACTTCAAACAGTAGTATGCTACAATGTAGAGCCGCACAATTAATATAATTCCTAATCACGATTACGATCACAGATGCCACAATTACATAATCGTTCAAAGCGACAATTAATCGGTCAATGTCCACTTATGTTTTTCTTTCTACGGGTTATCTTAAGGGTTTTTCCATTTGATTTAATTTTAGTTTTAGTATAACATTATAATACCATGCATATGTTTTACTTTTTTTATTTTATTTAAAGAAGAAACAATCCATTGTAAAGTTGACATTAGAGGCTTAATACTATAGAAAAGCGTGTTTTCAGCTTGTTTATATTCGTATATAAATATGGCATGCGGTTGCTTCAAACAGTGGTATAAACATAATTCAATGTAAATTGTGCTAATCGTAATTAATAATCGCAGTTACAATTTCAAGGGAATAATCAACAATTATGATTTCTGTCATAATCGTGCATCTCTACTACAGTGTTGTCACATGACCTCATGATGTTGCATATTTAATATAGCAATTAGTGTCTACTTATCTCAGGATTATTTATTCATTTATTTTAATCCAATTTTATGGGTAAAAATGTCTTGCATTTTGGCAGGCCAATAGTTTTTTATTTGTATTGTATTCAATTGAGATTGACATTTTAATTTATTTGTCATACTAGAAATGGAAAATGAAATCAGGCATATTGCATTGTGAGATACAATATCTGTATCTTTTATGCACAGTATCTGGGTTTTCCATATGAAACTAAATGTTCATACTGAGCATTATATTCTTATGTAAGAGTATGATTAGTATGCTAGTATGCTGTTCTGAACATATGTAGTGAACAGATTGATAATATGTGTGCGGCTTAAATGTTTTCAGTGTTAATTTTAGTATTATTTATGTACTTTTATGGTGTTCGATTAGCTTGATATTTTCTTTATATAGCTTGATATTTTATAGGTATTATTTTTTTTATGTTTTCAATTTTCGTTTTAGTAATTCATTATGTCCTTTTGTCAATTTTATTTGACGTTTAAGGTTTTTTATATTTCTATTTCGCTTTCATTTTAAACTTTTATAATTTCAGTTTTAGTTTTAGTAATTTTAGTACTTTTTAACTTATTAATTTCAGTTAGTTGCCAAAGGAAAATTTTTTTATATTTACATTTTATTTCAGCCTTATTTCAATGCCAGATTATTTCAGTTTCAGTTAACAAACAAACTAAATAAAGTGAAATAAATTCAGTTGGAAGCCAAATGTCTCGTATGACATGTAACGGCAGATCTTAATTTGAGCTCAGAGGTTTGTACACTGAGTGTGACTTGTTTTGATTGATTGTCACATCCTCTCACAGGAAGTTCCAGGAGCAAGAGTGCAAAGGCAGAAAGTTCATGTAGCTAGAAAAACAGAATTGAATTGACCCCTTCATTTACAGAGTAATTGACTCAAATGAAGTATATATTCTGACTGGTCCAGATATATCTGAAATTTTCCACTTCTCATTATTATATATATTGCTAGACCCCCTCCGCGACAACATGCACGGGGTTTGCAGATGTAAACATGGGGGGAGCAGAATGATTAAGTTGCGTAAAGTCATTACTTTGTTGCCACGTCTCAGTCAGTAAGAGAAAACAAACCTACGGTCCGAGAGCAAGTCATAAACATTTGGGCATTTGTTGGACAGCGTTCAATTGTTCCATAGTCTAAAAGTAAGATAATTCTTACTGGTATTTGTGCCGGCAGATCTGGCTATTGTTAGCATGCTGTGGTCCACGGATATTTCTTAGTAGGATGACGCCTAGAAGACGATATTGCACTTGAAGAGCCAGTTTTGTAACTTCGTCGGGACCCCCGATGTATCTGCGTCGTGGCTGATAAGCGATGTCCTGATGAAAAGTGTAGAGCAGGAGGTGGCTCGCAGAATGAATGAATGAGGCATTTATATTTATATTGATCCTCATTTTCCCACTCAACGCTCAACGAGCAGACAGACTTGCCTATCTGTCTGCTCGTTGAGCGTTGAGTGGGAAAATACGTTACCGAGATATCAGGTATGCAGACTGTAATTAATATTGCATATTTATGCCAATAAAACAGCCAAAACAGCTGAGTAAAATAGAATACATCAAAATCGTAAAAATAGTAATATATCCTGGAGCAGCGGCAGCTAACTTGCACCAGCGTTCACTCCTGAAGTCACCTTTTTATAAAATGTCATAGTAGGCCTAATTTAATTTCTTAAGTTTCATGGATAATTTTAGAGATTTAGGTGTGCTACCTATTTTTGCTCTTTATTAGCTTCATGAGTTTTAATAAGTGTAAGATTAAAATGTGAAAATCTCACATTGGCGTACACTGACATGTTCAAGGCTTTCGGGGCCATAAATTATGTTTTGCTTGCTAGTATGTGGGAAAAGGATATTCTCATCCGAGAGCAGTTTATTGGATAAGCCTGTGAGTGCAAATGAGACATGAATATTATTGGTCCAGAAGAATACAATTTTTAACTGCATAAATCTGCTGAAAGACAATTTTGCCCTCTTTTAGATATAGACATCACGGAGCTGGTGGATGTTAGAGACCTTGCGCTCCTCCACCTTCCTTTTGAGGATGCCCATGCTTGGCCAATCCATCACCTTTACCCTCAGCTTCTTTAGCAAGGCAGTGGTCGTCTTGGAGGTGTGTTTGGGGTCATTATCATGTTGGAATGCTGCTCTGCGGCCCATTTTCCGAAGAGAGGGGATCATGCTCTGCTTCAGTATGTCACAGTATATGTTGGCATTCATGGTTCCCTCAATGAACTGTAGCTCCCCAGTGCTGGCAGCACTAATGTAGTCCCAGACCATGACACTCCCACCAGCATGCTTGACTGTAGGCAAGACACACTTGTCTTTGTACTCCTCACCTGGTTGCCGCCACACACGCTTGACAGGGGGCCAAACCGAACCGGTGGATTTGGGCAGACGTACTTTTAAACACATTTTAGTTTTGCTATAGTAAATCTACATGTTCACATTCACATAGAGCAGTGGCAAGTGCCTGAGGTTGTCATGGTAACCACATACATTGCCCACGAATTACAGCTGCGCTTCTATTTTGCCACACTAACCTTAGCAATAAACACGTTTAAAATGCACAATAAACATGTCTGTCAAAACGATCTCAAAGGAGGCTTTTATTAAGCAAATCAAGGAGTGAATTACTCCTCCACTGTTTTTAAAACAGACATTTGTTGGGCTTGATTCAAGTTAATGCACAATTAGGCGCACACTTTTTATTTATTCTTACTGAATAGACGATAAACAGTTTATATTCTAAAATCTATTTAAAGGTTGTGTTCTGTGAAGATTAAATTTGGATGTAAATGGTCGGCATTAAAAGTAGCGTGCGGCTAAACAATATTTCCTGCGTCCTGTGGATCACCTTTATCTGATTGTCCGTGTCCGGAATCATCAAGCACGGCATTAATATCTTCATCCAGATTTCTCTGCAGTTTGTGTATGTTGTTAAAAAGGCAAGCATTACCGTTAAGTCTATTATCCACCAAAATGCAGATTCGTCACGTGACAATTCTTACGCAAGTGAGATTGAGGGAGACGTTAAGTTTGTTTTGATTTATTAATTTACTTACAATAACAATTTAAAATGTATTAACTTTTACGTGTGAACTTTTACATGTATTATTAACTACATTATATGCATTTTTACTTAATAGAAAACTTTATAAATAAATATTTAGTAAAATTCTTAAATCGCTGGCCTGGCCCCCCCACAAGCTACGCCCATGCCCAGATGATGTACTATACATGTATGTTTGTGTATTTATATATACATTATATATATATATATATATATATATATATGTGTGTGTGTGTGTGTGTGTGTGTGTACTGTGTATATTTATTATATAAACAAAAACTTTTATTTTGGATGTGATTAATCGCAATTAATAATTTGACAGCACTTTATATATATATATTGAGACAAAAACAACAAAATTACTAAAACTTTACAATTAAAAGAAAAATATAAAAATAATAACTGATTCAAAATATTAATTAAAAAACCTATAACAGCATCTCAAAATAATATTGCAACATTAGTGCAAACTTGATTTGCAATCGCAGTGCAATGCATGTAAGAGCTTTAGGAAAGGTTTTAGGTTTTTTGCATGGCATGAAAATACTCAAAGAAGCACAAGATCTGAGCACAAGATGAAAAAACATTCATCCCCACATAATTAGTAGAGATGAATCTTAAAAACCAACACAGACGAACACAGACGAACACATCAAACACGTCCAGTGTGCAACTTCAGTCTGAGAAACTACGAGAGAGGAAAAAAAGCATCTTATTCCTAGAAGTGAATGCATCAGGACGGGTGGGGTTTGAAGGAGAGAGACGTCCAGAGAAACGAATGTTTCCATGCTTTCAGGAGAGCTG
>NW_015505189.1:1495368-1499559 GCF_001515645.1 Sinocyclocheilus grahami | reverse complement strand
GCATTAAATATTATGAGCCCAATATATATATATATATATATATATATATATATACACTACTACACTACACAAATAATTTAATATATAGCAATATACTATTATATATATATATATATATATATATATATATATATATATATTTGTATATACTTATAATTTGAGCCTTATGGTAAATTGTAATTTAATCATCTTCACCAATAATTAATTTAGCTTAATGTACTTTAATTATCAGTACATCTAAGGTCAAAGGACAATGCCAATGGCAGATGTAGTACATCTGGGATTGTATTTATATTGCATACCTGAAAAACACTCTTCATCAGTAGTCAGGGGGTATACATTTCGGATGCAGCATCTGTCCCTCTGTCTCTCTTTTCCGAGACCCTTTTGGCTAGTTCAGTGTTGGGGGATGCATGTGGGTGATAGGGCACGGAGGTAAATGGGGGAAGTGTTCCTATAGCAAAGACAGCACTTCAGAGAACAGCTGGTGCCTCTCTTCCAAACAAAGAAAATACTATCCATCGCTGAGCACCGTCTCTGATGAATGGAAAAAAGAGACAATACCTGCCAGCACATCAGGCTGGAATACATCCCAGATCATAGTTCTATCTGTATGATACGCAGCGAATACAGAGCCGGGTGTGATGAAGACAAAGCAGCACAATGTTTTGTTCAGCTGATTAACTAGCATTGCAGTAAGAACATTTCCCTCACCTATTTAATTCACCCTCTTCCTGTGGTTAGATCAGCTCCAGAATGATGCCCTGAGCTAGTTTGGGATTTAATGGAACCGGCGCTGATTACAGATTCATATGTGCACAGCTCATGCAGGCATTACAGTTGACAGCTGTCCTCATCAGGTCTGGAGTTGCTCTCAGACAGTCGAATCAACAATCTGGTGTCCCCATTAGCACAGCTGAAAGAGCCAAGGTGTTTGGCGCTGATAGTTTTCAGCACAGGCGAATTTCAATGGAAGTAGATAAGCATTTTCATATTTCTGTCAAAGAGGGGGGAGTCTGCTCCAATTATCCAAATAAATGTCAAGTGATCTCATTAGGAGGCTGATAAGGTTTCTCGCAATGGCCATTAGACAGACCTGATGATAATTCATTCCTGCTTTTTTTCCTTTCTTTCCAGAATACTCAATGGAGCACACGATCAATGCATTTAATTGACCCTTTGCTAAGCTTTGCCTGCTTGGTTACTGTTGCTAACTCTAGTTTCTCCAGACTAGTTTCACAGAAGATCCCACTGGAATGAACTAGAAAACACTGCCTGCATCCAAATATACATACTTCCCTTCTACACTGTAAAAACTGATACGAACAATAAGTTATGACAACATGAGTTTTTAGTAGGCAAAAAGCAATATGTGAGTAGAAAGTTCGAATTCACTGTATTCATAAAGTAAGCAAAAAGAATCTGGGAGAGAAGTTGTGAATGGCAGTGAGGCAATGCAACTGAGGCTGTAAGTCACATGACAAATGTAGTACATTCAAACCACACACATTCATATTATATAAAAATACTTTTTTTAAGTGGTGTGAAGTAAATACTTATTCAAAAGAAATACCTACTCGAAGAGTATCTGATTTCAGATGCTGCCAGTGTGATTTTCAGTGCTCATATAGGGGTAAAGATTGACTGGATATTATTTGTACATGGGCTGAAATGAATTGTGAGATTGGACTGCATATTTATTTGTATTTCTTCATACACATAGTTAAATTAAAATGAAACTGCTAAAAACTGCTGAGACAGCAAATTAGAACTGAGGCAAATGCTAAATGTATCACAGTCAATTGAAAAGAAAAATCTAGTTTGAAAATTATATTTGTGGATTATATTAGTGTAAGAGGACTGAAAATGGGTGCCTCTTTTAGGGTGCATTGCGTAACTATTATAAGTAACCCAGGCACACCATTTTACCATATTTATAGATGATTTCCATAGAATTGTTTAATACTATGCAAACACACAGTTCTTTCATGGACTTACGTTATAAAGAAGCTTGCTTGAGAAAATGTCAGATGGCCACAGTTGTTAAGGCAGGGCTTAGCGAAGGCTCAGTTATCTGAAAACAAAAAGAGGACTTTGGACCACTGGGCAACAGTCCAGTTCTTCTTCTCCTTAGCCCAGGTAAGATGCCTCTGATGTTGTCTGTGGTTCAGGAGTGGCTTAACAAGAGGAATACGACAACTGTAGCCAAATTCCTTGACACGTCTGTGTGTGGTGGCTCTTGATGCCTTGACCCCAGCCTCAGTCCATTCCTTGTGAAGTTCACTCAAATTCTTGAATCGATTTTGCTTGACAATCCTCATAAGGCTGCGGTTCTCTCGGTTGGTTGTGCATCTTTTTCTTCCACACTTTTTCCTTCCACTCAACTTTCTGTTAACATGCTTGGATACAGCACTCTGTGAACAGCCAGCTTCTTTGGCAATGAATGTTTGTGGCTCCTTGTGAAGGGTGTCAATGATTGTCTTCTGGACAACTGTCTGATCAGCAGTCTTCCCCATGATTGTGTAGCCTAGTGAACCAAACTGAGAGGCCATTTTGAAGGCTCAGGAAACCTTTGCAGGTGTTTTGTGTTGATTAGCTGATTGGCATGTCACCATATTCTCATTTGTTGAGATAGTGAATTGGTGGGTTTTTGTTAAATGTGAGCCAAAATCATCACAATTAAAAGAACCAAAGACTTAAACTACTTCAGTCTGTGTGCATTGAATTTATTTAATACACGAGTTTCACAATTTGAGTTGAATTACTGAAATAAATGAACTTTTCCACGACATTCTAATTTATTGAGATGCACCTGTATGTTTTTCATAGCTTATTTCACACATCTAACTATAGTGAAAAATATAAGAACTGAGATGGCGAAAAATCAGTGGGAGGCACTCACTTTTCACATCATTTACTGCAGCTCCAATAGGGGTTGAATCACTCTGTGAATTAAACAGAACATCTGTGTTCTTCTGACAGAAAAGTGGAACCATTGGAAGACATTTATATAAAGACACACTCTCTCTAAGGCAGATGCTTGATTTGTGGGATTCATTTTGTATTTCAGACTCATTAAGATTGTTGAGATTGCTCGGGGGAAAGAGGAGTCCATCGGATGACATCTCAGTTTTCTCACCTCAGAGAAGGTTTGTATAACCTGGAGAGAGAGCTATCCGTTAGCATTTTCATTCACCACATTAGGCGTGTTTCCATTACAGATTTATGCAAAACTTTGGCAATATTTTATAAATGTTGATAAAAAAGCATTGTCAAATGACGGCGTTTCCATTAACCAGTGTTATGCGACTTAAACGTAACCTCTTAAGTTTTGCCTCTCGCGATAAGTCATCGCAATGGATTTTGGTGGGATTTTGATGGATTTTAGCTATATTTATTCAAAGGAGGCGTATGCGTGTATCTTTACAGAAGCAGCACAGAGAGCCGCTTCAGAAACGTGCGTGGTGCGGCTGGAATAAACACAAGCATTGACTAGAGTGGCCGCAATCAACTTCAGTGGCCGTATCAAAGCCACACTGCACCACAGACGTGTGCAGTGTAAATTGTCTAAGCATTAATGGTAGGGAAAGCCCCTTATACTGGAGAGCTGCCACGTATGAAGGGTTTCTTGGAGGTTGTAGTACATTGAAGAATGATCATATGACTTTTTACATACGCCATGTGACCTGTAAATGCGAAAAAAAAAAAAATTTCCATTGCAGTTTTGCGAATTATTCCTTTTTCGCATTGCCTAAAAAACCACCTCATGCGAGCGTAAAAATTTTTTTGCGATATATGGGCGTTTTTGTGAAATTAATGCGTTTCCATTAGGTGTATTTCCATTAGGAGCGTGTGACCTGGATGGAGGCTTCCATCTTTGCTCATGGGTGTTTGGCTCTAGGAACTAGTTCTGTGAAAAATATATTTTATACCTTTGTATAAAATATATATTTTAAGGTATACTGTATATATGTTATACCTATGTATACCCAATGATAGGGAAACTTGCTTTTTCATCACAGTGTAGTTCTGGCATCCACCAGCAAGGGCTGAGAAAGTGATGCTAACTAGCCTTTTTCTTACCACCTCGTTGGAGGTTTAGTAACCCATGGCCCACTTAATCATCAAATGGGTTGTACTGATGGCACTGAAATCTTATTGATACTGATTTATTATTGGTACACACAATCC
>NW_015505189.1:1480668-1495338 GCF_001515645.1 Sinocyclocheilus grahami | reverse complement strand
CCCCCAAAAGAAAAGTGCTTTCTGATTATTGCTGATTGACGCACATCTGCTGAGAACACGATCATGAAAATGTTCCTTGTGGTTGAACATTGTGTTCCTGGACAACACTATAATACCTTTTTTATTTTGGTCTTCATCATTCATCAGGTTAATTTGCAGATGTCCACACCGGTCAACTTCTGCTGACAGATGTCTAAACAGAGCAATTTATGTGAGGCTAAGTAAATAAGTGGACTCGCCTCCTATCGACGTTTTGGAGCTTAGAGATCTTAGTGTGGCACAAGGGAACACATTTATAAGGCTTTTTGTTGATTCTGCTCACAATGCACTGCTGATCTACTGCAAGAAGAGCACAAGGCTGCATATGTATGTGTGGGTGCACTTCATTTCATACAGTACATAAGTGGTTTCCTTCAGGTCCGGTCCCTGGAGCTGTGACCCCTGACATAAACTCAGGCTCATTAAATATTTAGAACCCATTTCTGTAACCATTCACCCATAACTGAATCTACAGTAAACCTCTCCTCTACTGCACCTTGAAGATGCTCTTGTTCTTTCTCTAGCCGGTTCAAGCCTTATAATCTTATGGTAACAATAGTCATGGTTGTTGTTGTTTTTATTAGCTCACCATTCAAATAATTAATTTTTTCACAATTGTTTATTTATTTGAATTGTTGATATATATATATATATATATATATATATATATATATTTTTTTTTTTCAAATAAATGTTCTTCTATTTTCTACTTTCTATTCATACAAGAATCTTGAAAAATTAGTTATTTTAAATTGTGATAATATTTCACAATATTACTGTTTTTACTGTATTTTTGATCAAATGCAGCATTGGTGAGGAATAAAAGACTTATTTCAAAAACCACATTACCAACCTCAAACTTCTGAACTTTCTATATTTAATTGCTACAAATTAAAACTTATCACTAAATTGTGTAAATTAGCATGAGACCAATTTTTTTTATCACGTTAAATCTAATATCTAAATAAAAATTTTTACTTCAATAAACAAAGTGTTGTTTGTGGACATCACATTAACGCAACATACTGTAC
Source organism: Sinocyclocheilus grahami (assembly GCF_001515645.1). NCBI lineage: Eukaryota > Metazoa > Chordata > Actinopteri > Cypriniformes > Cyprinidae > Sinocyclocheilus > Sinocyclocheilus grahami. The sequence continues at coordinate 1,494,268 of NW_015505189.1, read as the reverse complement.
ACTGTTCTTTTGATTTCCTCACTGTAAGGTGTGAGCATTAGCCCTTTCTCCTTAAAGGACGGATGAGGGGCATAGAACAGAAACTACTGCACTGCTCTAATTACTGTCTCAGAGTCAGAGATGTGGAGTTCACCAGGGAAATGCAATCACAGGCTGGAATATGTTAAAACAGAATTGGTTAAAGCAGCAGAGAGGGAGAGAAAGAAGATCTTCCCAATGTCCCTAACACAAAAAATACGAGGCACGTTTCTCCTGTACCTAGTCTACTTATCTCTGCCTCTCCAAAATCAGTTCTAATTGTCTGAATGCTTCTGAAATGCCACTTAATTATAAAAACTCTGGTTTTGATTTAATTACGGCCAGTTACTCATTCACGCATTAACTCCAAGATGAGGGGAAAAAAAATAGATAGATGATAATTAAGCCAAAACAGACTGAAGACATGTTATTGTGCTAATTCTTTATTTATTTTTTATTCTTTCAGTTCACCTCAGAACCTTTCTGCCAATGAAACCTGAGGTCCCTGATTAATTTTGTGATAGAGGGCAGTCAGTTGTGTGGGAGTAATTTATTTAAACCCAGGAGCATTTAAAAAAAAAGACATTAGGTTGACATTATTAGCATTTATCAGCAGTGTTAGAAAATTAATTATTTAAAAAATAGCCAAATGCCTTAGTCAATAGACAATTGCTCTGAAATTATGGTGAGCTGCCTATATAGACAACATTTTAAGGTGTCAAAGTCGGTTTCCCAATGCATAGGTTGTTTCAAAAAGTACTGTAAGCAGGATGATTATGCAATTTTTTTTGACCTAATATTTGATATGCATTTTGTGCTTATTAGTCACATCACAGAGTTGGCACATTAAGACAACGTCTTCCTTTGTAGGCAGCAAGACAGCTCATATTTAGGAATAGAGCCAATATCTGTGACCTCACACCAATTAAATTCTATAATAATGCTATGAGTTACAATGTTTCGTGGTTAGTTACTGTACTGTACTTGGTTACTGTAAAATCTTATAGTTATTCTAATGAACTGTATTCTTGGCAGTAGAATTGTTTATGATTTCTGTTAATGAGAAATGCACAATAAGCCAGTTAAAGCTGTGTTTTACAGTGATTTTGCCATATAGGGCTTTGGAATGTGCTTAACAACTTCCAAATCATGATAATAAAATCACCCTCTTGTGTCTTAGGGCTTTTTTTGTGTATTATTGTGTTTGGTTGATTTTAACTTTTTGCCTCCCTCATACTCCATGACTCCATTTCACTAGCTATAGCTGTGAATGTGGTACAGTCAAGACTTAAAAGATTGTGTAGAGAATTTGAAATGTAACATGGCCCTTTCACTTGACCAAAATAGCCATCTCTTGAGTTATTCAAAACACGGTGAAAGCACTTTCTCATATTTTCTCTAGCACTCCATTTAATTTGAGGATTTAATTTCCTTTTCACTCCATTAGACATTCCTTCAGATAAACCTTGAGTAAAACGAGGCGCATTTTAAAAGCTTTTATTGGATAAAAAAAAGGTTGACATTTTTCTAGCATTTCAAGCTTGCTAGCTGCGGAGTCATTTTACTGTAGGAGAAAAAGCCAGGTAAACAGTCAGCAAATGGGAAATACTGGAAGTATTATTGCAACTTTTATTCTTGTTAAAGGAGAGGGAGAGGGAGAGGGAGAGAGAGAGAGAGAGAGGGAGAGGGAGAGGGAGAGAGAGAGAGAGAGCACCATACATTTAGTTTTAGTTACATTTTGGAGAGAGAGAGAGAGAGACATACATTGCTCACATAAGCCTTGTGGGTGTTTACTTTAAAGTATCCTTCTCATTAATCAAACTTCCAATTCATACCAGAGGTTATTGACATTATTATTTAAGAGCTCAGTCTCTTTAATCTGTCACCTCTAGTTTGCCAGTAGCCATTTCACAATTCATCTAAATGCATTTTGCTATAATTTATTACAACTATTTTCAAGAAAACAGATTTATAAGGTGGCCATATTAAGACTTGGAAATTGTAAAGAAGTGGACTTTCGATGGTCATCTAGAGTGCTACAACATGTGTACCAGGTTCTATTAGGTGTGACAGGTAATGAGCACTCAGATTTGCTCTGTCAGAATTGTGCTAAAGAGTTAGTCACCTTACCCAACTTTTCATAGTCGTGCAGAAGAATAACTAATACGTTTTGGAAGCGTCTGCTGAGAAGTAACTTAAAGGGTATTTTAAGTATTAACAAAGTTATGTGGTGTGTGTACTGTGGTGGCATGCAGCTTGTGAAATGTCAGGTTCCAGATAACTTGACAACAGGGTGATCACCTGGTGTGTTTCCACATTCCAGAAGTTGCCAGTGCCTTCTAGACATGCTGTTGGTATGAACACGGACATACAAACGCACAAGAAGAATTAAAGAGCTCGCTCAAAAAATAATAGTTCTGTCATCATTTACTTCCCCGAAGTTGTTCCAGACACATTTCACCCTTATACAAGCATATGTAGGTGGTTCTTAAAAAAGTTATGATAAGGGCTCAACAATTCTGTGTTTTTCTGTCAATATGGGGTGCTGTGTGTATAAACACGAAGCGTACACCATTTAAATTTAGATGTCTTTCGAAAAAAAGGACACTTGGAGATTCCAAAAGGACACCAAAGAGGAAATGAAAAGTCCATATATAACTGATTCATTTATGCGCAACCCCCCCCACACACACACACAAAAAAAACCCCATCATCAATTACACAACAACAAACTGATGTGTGTTTACGGTGCGTGTCAGCTATGTTGTCTTCGGCAGGGGCAGGGCAGACGGGGTCTGGTAGGGGCGTGGCTCGAATAGACGATATTATCGGATATCGCGATATTTATTAAGGCGATTGTCGATAACATATTTTTTACATATCGCCCAGCCCTAATGCACAATGGCCTCACATCCGTAATATCCATGTTGAGTTTTCTCTGCAAGCGAGCGGCACGCTGCTTTACAAGTCTAGCGAGCATTTCGGACAGTTGACGGAATTGTGACTGGCACGTCATTTTAAATCATGCCAATTTAAAAATTTCAGCTATTTTAACCCGTAAAGTACTTGGTCACTCTCTGAGAGACGGTCTTCAGTGCGCTCTCAGCCAAAGCACGCACAGCCGCCTCTCAAAGTGCTCATGACTCCCGAGTGTCAGATTGTCCGATTTTTACATAATTGATTAAAATGATTTCCTTATTGTCAGAACCATGATATGAACAGAACCATGGCATTGCTATATCGTTACACCCCTAATATATATATATATATATATATATACATATATATTCTCTTCTCTGTTGATGATGCATTTGCCTTAGAGATTGAAGGGCCATTAGTGGTGGATTCCATGGCAACATATTTTTCTGAGGAAATGCTTGTTTGTTGTTGTACAGCATGATGTGGTTTGACATCATCGTCTGATTTCTGGGTTGTCTGTCAAAATCAAATTTATATTCAATATAAATATACACATATTTAAAGATTTCACTGCCATTGAGTCTTCTAACATCATAAAGTACAGTATGATCAGTCAGTAAAATCACAAAATAGGTGCACTCAATGCACCCTTGAACTTATAATGAAGTTGAAGTTGAACTTCTAATGAAACCAGGATTTTAACAAGAGACAATTAAGTCTTAAATGTTACAATTACTAAATATTTTATTATTTATTCTGTAATTTTTTTTCTGTTGTCATGTTACAACTAGAAATTATGGCTGGAGTGACAATAACTCAGAAATATGATTATGTGATATTGCTTTTATACAACAGTTCAATAAAATTAAAATTGAGTAACTGAAATTTTTAGACAATATTACACTTTTGCTCATGAAACAGCCACAGCAGGACCATTGCAACACTGTTGCCAAATGAATCAGTGTTTTTGGAATGAATCGATTGAGTGATTCAATGATTAATTCATAAAGACAGTCACTTGTTTCACTCCTGAATGAATCAGTGTTTTTTAAACAAATCATTTGAATGTATAATTCATGACTCACTCATAAAGACAGTCACTTGGTGTAACGTTAAACCCTACAAAAGGAGTCAAGAAATAACAAATTCATTCTGTGTCTAGGACTGGTCATATCTGTTGTTTAATTAGTGGGAGAAATAATGGAACTTAACTCCACATGCAAAAAGATTTGAACAGAAGGTCAGCTGAATCACAGTTAATGGCAAGAGCATTAATAATGTGGTGGCTGGGTTGTTTGTGCCGCAGTTACAAAATTATCCATTGTGTCAATGGGCCTCAGAAATGATGATTATTACATAACAAGCTCAAATAAACTGGTAAAGATGAACAGTGTTCATAACATGAGATACAAACAGAAGAGAAATTGCCCTGGGCAATGGAAAAATGTAATGTAGTCTGATGAGTCATCTATCATACGTCATTTTCTACATCAAGACCGCTTTAGTAGAAATACAAAGGATGCCTTCAACACACATTGTCAGCAGCTGTTAAACATGGTGGGGGACCGGCAGCCATCTCATAGTGGTAAATATGTTTGAAAAATATGTGCAGATGTTAAAGTGGGATTTTAGAGGGTCTGTGTCACAGAGCCGACTTCGTCAGCTCCAGATCCTCACTCCCTGCCAGCCCGTTCCCAATCACCTGAGTTCTGATTCCTGACACCTAGCACTCCCTATTTAAGTTAGATCCTCACACTTCTTCAGTGTCTGGTCTCGTCATTCTCTAGTGAACTGGTGCCCGTCTCACCTTTGATATCCTGCCAGTCAGTCTGCCTGTCCATCCGTCAGTCTTTAGCCAGTCAGTATCCTGCATATATCTATTGCTGTTATTACATACCTGCACCTGCACCTGCACTTCAGCCACCAGTCTCTGCTCCTCTAAAGGTGGTTTTAGAGGAATGGCGGCATTGGCTGGAGAGAGCTAAGCACCCATTTGAGGGATGATACATTGAAACCTTGAATACCTTAGAGAGGCTAAGAGACTGAATACCCATCAGGGCCTGTGGGTCCTCTACTTTACCCGTTTTAACTTTACCGTCACCCAGGCTCTAAGAATCAGAAAGCAGATGCCCTTTCCCGCCTCTACCTACCCAAACCTGAAATCAGTCTGTCTGAACCCATCCTCCATCAAGCCATAATCGTGAGTCCCATCCAGTGGTCCATCGACGCCCAGATCACCACTGCCACACAGGCCAAACCCGCTCCCCCGGGAGGTCCGGAGGGGTAGATTTACGTGCCACGCCATCTTCGACTACCCCTCCTGGACTCTGTGCTTTCTTCTCCGGGTTCTACACTTGGGCAGCCAGCAAACCCTCCCGTTCATCCAAAATTGCTACTGTTGGCCCAATATGATCCAGGAGGTCTCCGAATTTGTAAAAGGATGCTCAGTCTGTGCCATCTCCAAGTTACCTCGTCAACTCCCAGAAGGCAAACTACAACCCTGCCACTGCCCAATCGACCCTGGTTCCATCTGGGAGTTGACTTCCTCACTGACCTTCCTCCGTCTGACTCGTCGATTCTTCAAGGCATGCAAACTCATCCCACTCAAAAGTCTGCCCACTGCCTTTGAAACTGCAGAAACCTTATTCCAGCAAGTCTTCCGCCACTGCAAAATCCCAGAGGACATAGTCTCGGACCACGGTCCTCAGTTTATCAGTTTATCCTGTGTCTGGCATCCTTTCTTCCAGCTCCTTGGTGCGTCAGCTTAACCTCTGGCTATCACCCTCCGTCAAGCCTCTATGGGACTCACCTAGTCAGGTGAGCCTTCTGATGTTCCAGCTGTCCACCACTGGTTTCAAGAGAGCGAGAGGGTATGGGACTAGGGGAGCTCCGATCAGGATTTTTGAGGCCGATCACCAATCGCCGATCACAGAAAGCAGTATCTGCCGATACCGATCTTTTTAAAGCCTTTATTTTTATCAACTATTTATAGTGAAAATGGGGGGAATTATCCTCTTAGGTGACTCTTGTGAGAGGGGAAGCAGCTTTCACACAGGAGTCCGCTACTGATCCGTGGCTGTTTACCACAAACACAGCATTTATCCATTATTTTGATTTCAAATCCAAACATTGTAAAAAAATTTTTACACAGTACAGTAATACAATCTTTCACAGGCATGTTTAAACAATAAATATAAGCAACACATTATTCAACGCTTTTTACTTTTGCATTTACTTATATATTAAGTTGCTCAAGCAAGTGGCAAAACATTTAAACTACTTTTCTTACGTTATCACAATTTACCATTGACAGAAATAGTCAGCTCGACTGCCTTTCCTTTTGCATTGAAATCTTTATTACAAGCAATCCTGCAGTTCATAAAGAACTTTGTTTTCCTACCTCCACGAGTGCCATCTATTATTGCCTTGTTTATCTAAAAGTGCTCTTTTCCTTTAAACCTAGCCAAAAAGCCATATGTGTTGACTGTGAAACACAGTAGACTTTAATAATATGCATTTATGGTGTAATTACTAAATTTTCATGTCAATCCATGCTTATATTTACTCCAAACAATGTGCTGTTACTTTAATTCAGTGCTTGCAGCGCAGCAAAAATAGACTCGGTGCGGAAACGATCTCTGCACTGTTGCAGACGCACCGCTCCTGAACGCACTGCTGGACCACAAACGTGTGCAGTGAATGCTTTAATCCGTTAACATGAGCGAGGAAAAAATATACACCATGTATGCACTGCAAACGAAGTAATGTGAACCTGGCATTATGTGTGTGCGCTGCGAGTGTGCATGAGCGCACGATCTCCAGGAGAGCGCGCGAGCGCTGAAGTGTGGTATAGATGGAATAGGAATAGAATAAAATAAGTTGTAGGGATGTACTAGGGTTTAGGGTGATAAATAAGTATAAGGTTATTGCACATACTGTACTTTAATTGCACAATGGGAGAACATTAACTGTTCATGAGGTAGTTTGCCTGGGGAAAGAAACTGTTCTTGTGCCTGGCTGTCCTGGTATTCGGTGGTCTGTAACGCAGACCAGATGGCAAAAGTTCAAAAAGGAGATGGCTTGGATGTGATGGATCCAGAGTGATTTTCTGAGCCCTTTTCCTCACTCTGGATGTATACAGTTCTTGGAGGGTAGGCAGGGGGGCACCAATAATCCTTTCAGCAGTCCGAACCATTCTCTGTAGTCTTCTGATGTCTGATTTCTGATGTCTGATAATGATTTCACCCGTGCTGGACAGAGACTGAGACAGTGCTGCTGCATGTCATGCCAAACCTCTCACGGCAGCGTCATCAGCTTGAGATCGTTTTTTTAGATCGACCTTATAGAGACCGCCGATCAATCATCCCAAAGCGATTATCGGCCGATACTGATCGGTAGCCGATCAATCGGAGCACCCCTATATGGGACTCAGCTCACATCCATCTTCAGAGGGCAGTCCGAAGACACAAGAGCCAGGCTGACGCTTCTGGCTCTCTACCAGGGACATCCGTCTTCGGCTGCCCTGCCAGGAGCTGAGCTCCCGCTACATCGGCCCCTTTACCATCCAGAGGCAGATCGACGAGGTCACATACAGGCTAAACCTCCCAGCACACTTTTACATCTCACCTTCCTTCCACTTATGCCCAGTTCAGACTACGTGATTTTTGCCCGATTTTGCCACGATTTGCTTGACGTAGGGTGTCGTGGGGATTCGTAAATGACAATGGGCGTCGGGACACAAGATTCCATCGTTTCAGCACGTGTAGTGTGTCATAGTGGACGACAACCGATTACGCATCTTCGATGCTTCACGACAGAAAGACTAGCATGTTTAATTTCTTTTCCGTCGTCCACGACGAGTTCTGTCACATTTGTGACGTTAACCAATAGCAGCACAGAAGCGCTTTCATACACAGGTTTCAAACATGGCAAAACAAAAGAGAGATGACGGTGCTGCTAGGTGGAATTATGAGATGGAGGAAAGGTTCGTGGAGCTGTGGCAACAGTACTCCTGCCTGTATGATGTGTCATTGAGGGACTACCACGACAGAATAAAGTAAAAAAAATGCTGGCGAACTATAGCGGAAGCGCTTCAGCAATGTTTACACTCTTGTTTTCAGAAGTCAGTCGCTAGTTCTGCCTTCTCGATGACATCATGCACGTCATTAAAGACGGCACGCGATGAATGGTCGGGAAGCAACGTGTAGTCTTACATGTTTCTTGTCCACGAGTCAAAAGGAGTCAAAATCGTGTAATCTGACACAGTGACTATCGTAACCGACAAAAATAATGTGTAGTCTGAACCCGGCATTTATCCCTACTGTCACAGAGCCAACTTCATCAGCTCAAGATCCTCACGCCCTGCAGGCCCATTCCCAATCACTGGAGTTCTGATTCCTGACACCTGGAACTCCTCATCAGCACTCCCTATTTAAGTTAGATCCTCACGCTCCTACAGTGTTTGGTCTCGTTCTCTAGTGAACTGCTGCTAAACTCACTTTTGATATCCAGTCAGTCAGTCAGTCAGTCAGTCAGCCTGTCCATCAATCAATCAATCTTTAGCCTGTCAGTATCCTGCATATATCTATTGCTGTTATTACATACCTGCCTAATAAATCTCCTGCAGCTTGCTATTTTGTTTCTGTTCCCTTCTGTTGTGTGAGTCTGTGCCAGGTGTTGGAATACTCTTGCATAGACAACATGGTTGATGAGCATAATGTGGAAGTTTTTTTTCTCATTTATCAAATAAAGCACATAGATTTACTTGTTAACAAATAGTGCAGTATACCACCATACATACAGTGGGTACGGAAAGTATTCAGACCCCCTTACATTTTTCACTCTTTGTTAAATTGCAGCCATTTGCTAAAATCATTTAAGTTAATTTTTTTTCCTCATTAATGTACACACAGCACCCCATATTGACAGAAAAACACAGAATTGTTGACATTTTTGCAGATTTATTAAAAAAGAAAAACTGAAATATCACATGGTCCTAAGTATTCAGACCCTTTGCTCAGTATTTAGTAGAAGCACCCTTTTGATCGAATACAGCCATGAGTCTTTTTGGGAAAGAGGCAACAAGTTTTTCACACCTGGATTTAGGGATCCTCTGCCATTCCTCCTTGCAGAGCCTCTCCAGTTCTGTCAGGTTGGATGGTAAACGTTGGTGGACAGCCATTCTTAGGTCTCTCCAGAGATGCTCAATTGGGTTTAAGTCAGGGCTCTGGCTGGGCCATTCAAGAACAGTCACAGAGTTGTTGTGAAGCCACTCCTTCATTATTTTAGCTGTGTGCTTAGGGTCATTGTCTTGTTGGAAGATAAACCTTCGGCCCAGTCTGAGGTCCTGAACACTCTGGAGAAGGTTTTCGTCCAGGAAATCCCTGTACTTGGCCGCATTCATCTTTCCCTCGATTGCAACCAGTCGTCCTGTCCCTGCAGCTGAAAAACACCCCCACAGCATGATGCTGCCACCACCATGCTTCACTGTTGGGACTGTATTGGACAGGTGATGAGCAGTGCCTGGTTTTCTCCACACATACCGCTTAGAATTAAGGCCAAAAAGTTATATCTTGGCCTCATCCGACCAGAGAATCTTATTTCTCACCATCTCACAACTCCATGCGGGCTTTCATGTGTCTTGCACGGAGGAGAGGCTTCCGTCGGGCCACTCTGCCATAAAGCCCCGACTGGTGGAGGGCTGCAGTGATGGTTGACTTTCTACAACTTTCTCCCATCTCCCGACTGCATCTCTGGAGCTCAGCCACAGTGATCTTTGGGTTCTTCTTTACCTCTCTCACCAAGGCTCTTCTCCCCCGATAGCTCAGTTTGGCTGGACGGCCAGCTCTAAAATAATATTTTGACGTAGAGAATCAAAATTTCAGACTTTCAATTGAATTTTTTTTTTAAACACATAAAGCTCTGAAATATTTTTACAAACTCACAAAGAAATATATTAAAGGCAGGCTTACATTTTTTTGATTTACATTTATAAATATGATATTTATCTAGCAATAAAACCAAGTTTACAACATTTGTGAAATGGGAATTTAAATCACACTTAAAATGTAGTGCTTTTGCACTGATACATTTCCTCAAAACTATTTTCTACTTTTTCACACGTTGCAAAGGCGATAGTAAAAGGTGATAGTAAAGTCAGATGATTGTCTTAAACACAGTGAATTAAATAATAGTTTGTTATCATTCATATTTATCTCAATGCTGGGGGCTCTGCTGGCACAGGAGCTTGGCATGCACTTATTGTGTCCCCTGTAAGACTAGCTTTACAAAATCACACCACAATGTAATTTTTCATATTTAAACCAAAGTACATAAAAGCCTGTTGAAAATAAAGTAGGAGCATTAGTCTGCAATACTTTTTCATTGGTCATGACGGTTTTAAATCAAAGTGACAAGTCACACTGTCTTAGAGCATGGTAATACATTATAGCTGACCTTTGGACAGATTTGATTCAATAGCCGAACGCTGCACACACTGCTACTCATTACTTTCAAGGTGACACATGCTGCTGTGACAGCTGCTGATAGGAAATGTTCTCGAAAAGAAAAAATGTTTCCTGGAAAATGGGATTATATATCACAGTGTCCATTTCTCCTGTGGTGACCGTGTTTCCATCCAGTTCAATTACAGTATTTCCAACATGGTTACGTTTTAAATTCAACTGGAGTCATGATAGCAAATACATCAAATGCATTTGAGGTTAGTTTTATTCTAAACTTTTTTAAATGTAATGTATAGATGATACTAATACAGTATTAATGGCTTTTTTCTTTGTAAGAACAGTTTACTGTAAATATCATGTACAAATACACGGTGCCCCTTGACTGACAGTCTTAACCGTGAAGAAGGGATATTTGACAGATTCATGAAGTTAGCTTCTCAATCACTCTCTGTCTTATTGAAATTCATGAACTCGCTTTTCCAGGCGATTTTAATCATGGGTTTAAGAAATAATTTGCAACGTACCAACCTTTCTGACAGACACTGTGATAATTTGGTGTATCACTGTCAGCAGATAAAAGCAGATTACAATCAATTGTTCAGTACATATCTGAGCAAAAACAAATTGCTTGCTTAAGACTGAATCTAAATAAATCTAAGTCTATGAATTCCTAAGCAGAAAAAATGAGGAATAAAAAAACAGTAAAAACAGCTTGCAGCATAAATTAATATCTCTTTTCTTTGCCCCAAGCATTATTACCTTTTTTGTTACTGTGTCCTGAAATGATTTGTTGTTTGAAAAATCAAGTGTATTCACTATTTCAAAAGGTTGACTTTTATTTATTTTATTTTATTTTTTATCTCTTATTATTATTATTATTTTCTGTGTTTTACTAATATTAATTCAGTACTAATATTTGTTATAATATTAAATGTTCACCTCCATTATGTCCAAAATGAGGTTAAACATTTTAGCACTGTGTAAAGTCGTTTGTGCAGATATATGATATATATTCACAGGCCTTGAGGGTAGTCATCCCATAAAAGTGCATAACACAATGACAAATGTGTGATTCAGCTTAACCATATATTTGAGCTCCAGCAGCAGCAGTCAGTGAAGGGTGGGTGGTGAGCCTGCTGTTACAGTGTTACATTGCTTTCTCTGACGTGAAAATGGTATGAAACTGGATGAAATGTATTGGTTATAACTTATTCTTGAGAAAGCCTTTGTTTGGCAGTCTGGCAATAGCTTTAAATGCTTATGTGTTGATAAATTTATATTTGACCAAGATTTATGTCAAGAGGGAGTGGTATACCAATTTGTCTGAGCCATCTCTTATACTGCATATACTATTTACATATTTTTTCACAACATCATGGTGATAGTCATCGCTGCCTATGATAATCCAAAATCTTGTCTGTTCTAGATCATCATGTGACAGTTTATGCAGTTGTCTGACATGTCAAACATGGCCTTATAAGAAACAGATTTGTTCAGTCATTACATGCTCATCATTTTGAAAACAAAAAAAAATCCTGTTATTAACTTTTTCCTAATTTCTCATTGATATTTATGTTTTATTTCTTCTGCACCGCAGGTAACATTGCTTAAAGGGGTCATATGATCCTTTCTCTTTGGAGCACTACAAGCGCTTGGTGCATAAAGAAGATCTGTAACGTTGTAAAGACTAAAGTCTCAAATCCAAAGAGATATTCTTTATAAAAGTTAAGAGTCAACCACATTTCTGCCTAAAATGGCTCGTTCTAACACGCCCCCACATGACTACGTCACGATGTGGGAAGATTTGCATAACGCCGCCCAAATGTTCACGCAAAGAAAGAAGGCATAACTTTTATTCTTGCTGTTGCCGCCGCTGCCATGTTGTGGAGTCACTGTGTGTTTTGTTGTGAAAGCGAAACTACTTTGTTTGGTCTTCCAAAAGAGGACACAACTAGAAATCAGTGGTTAAGTTGTATTTACAACACTGTTCCAGAACAGTTCAACCCAAATATTCAGATGTGTGCTACGCATTTTATGGAGGATGGATGTGGACTGTTTTCTGAACCAGTAGCCTACAATGCATCTGTGGCACAAAGGCTGTTTCTATAAAGTTGGGCAGTTCCAACTTTGCAAGGACAGTCTGGCGCTTCTGACTCACAGCCTGTAAGTACGTTTTTTATATTTAAATAATTTGCCACTGATGATTCAAACGCGAGTTTTGAGCAGTGTAGATTAGGCTTGTTGTTTCTCCAATCACAAATGCAGACATGGTTTTATGTTTGCGCAGCGCGATACGCAACGCAACGCGTAAAAAGACAGTATAAGTCATTATAATCAGTAATTATGTCCCCACTGGATGCCACAAATGCCTCATTTGTAATGGGTTTTATTGGTTTTGTCTCGACCTGCTGGGAGACAGCATCACAGTATGTTAAAGGGGTCATATGATGTGATTTCAATTTTTCCTTTCTCTTTGGAGTGTTACAAGCTCTTGGTGCATAAAGAAGATCTGTAAAGTTGCAAAGACTAAAGTCTCAAATCCAAAGAGATATTCTTTATAAAATTTAAGAGTCAGCCACACCTACCTAAAACGGCTCGTTCTAACACGCCCCCACATGACTACGTCACGATGTGGGAAGATTTGCATAACGCCGCCCAAATGTTCACGCAAAGAAAGAAGGCGTAACTTTTATTCTCGCTGTCAAGTCACCTTTATTTATATAGCGCTTTTAACAATACAGATTGTGTCAAAGCAACTGAACAGCATTAATTAGGAAAATAGTGTGTCAATAATGCAAAAATGACAATAGTAAACACTAATTTTTCAGTTAAAGGCAGTTCATCATTGAATTCAGTGATGTCATCATCCAGCTCAGTCCAGTTTAAATAGTGTCTGTGCAATCAAGTCAACGATAACGCTGGAAATGAAGTGTCCCCAACTAAGCAAGCCAGAGGCGACAGCGGCAATGAACCAAAACTCCATCGGTGGCAGAATGAAGAAAAAACCTTGGGAGAGACCAGGCTCAGTCAGGGGGCCAGTTCTCCTCTGACCAGACAAAACCAGCAGTTCAATTTCAGGCTGCAGCAAAGTCACATTGACTGAGCTGTAGTAATGTTGCCGCCGCCGCCGCCATGTCGTGAAGGCGCTGTGTGCTTCGTTGTGAAAGCGAAACTACTTTGTTTGGTCTTCCAAAAGAGGA
>NW_015505189.1:1412558-1480368 GCF_001515645.1 Sinocyclocheilus grahami | reverse complement strand
TTTCCTGTTTTATTCAAAATATTCACAAACATGCTCACTATATTATGAAATATCTGATATTCCGATTCTGAAATATGTGCAATTAAATCTGTTTGGTAGTTTAAACACTTTTATATCGACCGTGTTAGTTGATCTATGTGTTTATGCGGTTTAACATGGCGGCTGATGGGCGCCGCCATGTTAGTTCGCGCTGGGATTTACAACACGCAAATTCATCCTCTCCTCCCGAAACACATTAAAATAGGTCTCCGGTAAACTGGGAGAAGAGCAGAGTAAACTTTATAGTTATCCACACAGTCTGTATATGATATCAATAAAAACATGTCGTCAGATTATATTTGTAAGGATCATTATTGCTGTTTCGATAGACATCAGCGTGCATTTTACAAACTGTAAATGTATGGTTTTGCTAGTACTTATGTGTATTTAAATATCTGAAACCTAAAATAAGTATTATATGGTTGAAAACAATGAATATTTGTGATAATATGACAAGCGCTAAGCGCGTCCGATCTGGCTCTGTGCCAGGCAAAGCGCGAAAGCGGATTTAAATTCAGCAGTTGATGACGTGACGCACTGAAAGTTCTAATCACACCGGTGTGATCGTACGCTTCAGGGGCCAGCCAAGACTGATCACACCGGTGTGATCGTACGCTTCAGGGGCCAGCCAAGACTGATCACACCGGTGTGATCGTACGCTTCAGGGGCCAGCCAAGAATGATCACACCGGTGTGATCGTACGCTTCAAAGGGTTAAACTGCATAAACACATTGCATTACACCAAATACACAAAATAATGTTCTTTTTAGCAACGTCATATGACCCCTTTAAAGTGCACTCAGTCACTGATGATCTCCAGTGGAGCCATTCATGTTCTGTGTCATCTGACATTAACCACAATTTAGTCTAAACAGCACTTAAACAAATATAGCAGCTCAGGGAATTTATGACCATAGACCTTCAGTGTTTGTAGGATTTTGCTACCTCTCAGGTGTGCTAATGTTTGAGGACTTCCTGCGGAGACATTTAATTTAATTTAATTTCTTTAAATTTCATTATTTTATTTGATTCAGACTGAAGTAAAGGACTACATGTAGAGACAAAAATGTATTTAATTTAATTACATTTTTTACTTTATTTTATTCAGACTGAAATAAGAACTTCCTAAAGACAAAATGTATTTTTTTTATTGTTTTGTTTTGAAATGAGGACTTCCTGTAGAGATATGTCACATTTTATATGTCCGAACATTTTTATAAGGTGCTTTTTACCTCCGATCTTCTCTTCAAAGCATGATAATGCATTAATAGAATAGATAAATTGTACAGACCAATTTGCATCAACTCTAAAAAATGCGTCCCACCATTTGTTTGCCAAAGCACAAAGCAGTTGTAGCATTTGGGATTTTAGTAAGCACATTGCACCAGCACGTAGCTTGACAGTACATGAAGGGCTGAGCTAATTAGATGCTAAAGCTCTTGTTTCAAAGGTAAATTTTCCTGGCCGATCTGCTTCCCTGGGCACTGATTAGATGTCTTTTGTCTGCAAAACCTCCGCAGTAACACCCCCTTTTCACTGCTCTCCACGTCTTGACAGGACTCCTGAAATGAGTGGTGTAGGTGGCAGTGCCATTTCATCACTGCTCTGATGATGAATCAGAGAGGTCTAAGAAGAGGTTGCCAATTGTAATGGTTTAAAGGAGAACTGCATTCTTGGGTCTCACCAGCTCTGGCCCACATGAGGAACCCATGTGGCTTGTTGCTATGGTGAACAATCATGGTGGAGATAGGAGTTGACAGGAGGAAGCACGGCTGTGGGCAATGAGACTGCCTCAGTAGTTAGAATCCACTCTCAGTAGTGAGGTGTGTAAAAGGACAGATTGTTACAACTTTATATGTGAGCTTGACTGTGCAATAATGTGTAAGTAGGTCATTTTAATTTGATAGGCTGTATTAGGCCTGGGTGATAAAACGGTATCGATATTTATCGACGGTACACCTTCATCGATAACGATAGAAAAAATGTTCGATATAGCGCACGATTTAGGCAGGTGCTATGAGTGATGCAGACAGCACACACAAACATGAACACATGCTTTAATGAGTGCTGTGCCTGCCTGTGATGAGGAGATTGTGAATAAACATGGGCGTCGGAAGCAAAATAAACGTGGAAAAAATTTACTGGAGTATATGCCATTTTCTGTAGTGTGGTGCCTTTTAATTAACAGTGTCTATTTAGCCTGGTTGTCAGTGGCTATTTACTTCACGTCCGCCCACTAATGTGACAATTTTACAAAAGACGGCTGCTGAGCAATATTTCAAGTGGTGTAAGTGGTAACGCGGGTTGCGTAGTGTTTTTGATGCGAGCGACCCGAGTTCGCGACTGCCTTTTGCTGAAATCGTTCTTCTCCCTTTTGACATCTCATATCACATCGGAAAGGCTTTTGTTTTCAATAAAAATCAAGGAAATAATCGAAAAGTATCAGGTAGGGCATAGGTGGAGTTTCACTTTAATGCATGGGGGGGCACCCAGGGGCACCCACTGGCAGACGAGCCACAAGCACTTTTTTTATATGTTCTACATTTCATGTATTTATGTAACATATTCTACACTAAAAATACATTTAGAATAAACAACAACAGCTGTACAACGAGTAAAAAAAAACTATCCAGAAAAGCCGCCTCTTTTTCCGAATTGCTAGATGACCACTATTTTTCTTTCATCTCTTCTGATAAATTTTCAGTCAAATCATTCTATGTGTGCTAGATCAGAGCCAGTTTCTTATTCTCCTCATAACTGAGAAACTTATTTCTGATGAAATGATGCAAAAGGGGGAAAAAAACGACTTTATTTAACAATTTGTCTTCTCTGCATCACCCTGTTGCCATTTTGGAGAGTATCCGCTGGACGTAAACAGTTTTCGTTCAGATCAAATCACAACAACGTAGGAAACAGATCCAGTGGGATGCAGCTGACACAGAACAGCATATGTTTTCGCCCAGCTGATACTCTCCAAAATGGCGCTACAGGGTGATGCGGAGGAGACAAATTTTTGAATAAAGTTTTTTTTTTGTTTTTTTTTTGCGCACAAAAAGTATTCTCGTAGCTTCATAAAATTAAGTTTTTTTTTTTGCGCACAAAAAGTATTCTCGTAGCTTCATAAAATTAAGTTTGAAGCCCTGATGTCACATGGATTATTTTACCGATCTCCTTGCTACATTTCTGGACTTGGGAACATTTCAGTTGCGCTGCTGTCTATGTAGGGTCAGACAGCTCTCAGATTCCATCAAAAATATCTACACTAAAAATACATTTAGAATAAACAACAACAGCTGTACAACGAGTAAAAAAAAACTATCCAGAAAAGCCGCCTCTTTTTCCGAATTGCTAGATGACCACTATTTTTCTTTCATCTCTTCTGATAAATTTTCAGTCAAATCATTCTATGTGTGCTAGATCAGAGCCAGTTTCTTATTCTCCTCATAACTGAGAAACTTATTTCTGATGAAATGATGCAAAAGGGGGAAAAAAACGACTTTATTTAACAATTTGTCTTCTCTGCATCCCCCTGTTGCCATTTTGGAGAGTATCCGCTGGACGTAAACAGTTTTCGTTCAGATCAAATCACAACAACGTAGGAAACAGATCCAGTGTGATGCAGCTGACACAGAACAGCATATGTTTTCGTCCAGCTGATACTCTCCAAAATGGCGCTACAGGGTGATGCGGAGGAGACAAATTTTTGAATAAAGTTTTTTTTTTGTTTTTTTTTTTCGCACAAAAAGTATTCTCGTAGCTTCATAAAATTAAGTTTGAAGCCCTGATGTCACATGGATTATTTTACCGATCTCCTTGCTACATTTCTGGACTTGGGAACATTTCAGTTGCGCTGCTGTCTATGTAGGGTCAGACAGCTCTCAGATTCCATCAAAAATATCTTAATTTGTGTTCCGAAGATGAACAAAGGTCTTACGGGTTTGAAACGACATGAGTAATTAATGACAGAATTTTCATTTTTGGTTGAACTAAACCTTTAAAGTAAATTTTACTGCACAGCTGTAGAGTTGAGAATCAATAAAGGCTTTAAAATATTACGTGTTTTAAAAATGTGTTCATGACTATGAAGGTAAGTTATTGATTATCAAGAATTCACATTGCGCCGCTCGCGTCCGGTGTAAACACGGGATAAAATTAGCAAAGACCTCCAGATCGTGTCAGTGAAACACTGTTTGTTTGTTTGTTTGCTTTGCTTTGCTACGAATGCATTTTTTAAACTAGACAGTGTATGATGCAGGCTTTTCAGAGAGCCTGAAAGTAAAGGATGATGCAGTGCTGAGTCTGCCTAGAGTGGATCCAACAGTAATGTCGCAACACATAAGTGTGAGTAAACATGCTTTTACCACTACTGCATTGTCTTTTCCAGACCGTTTGATATATACTGAGCATTTATGAGTTTTTAACCCAAATTACCCATGTTGTTTTCAGAGTACGTCAAAGCAGCGTCCATCTGTTATTTTAATAAGCGAAACTGTTAGCCAATCATAGCAGTGGGCATTTCTTTCGCGTCTTGAATGCGCCCTGTGACTTTTAAAGTGACTTTTACTGCACAGCTGTAGAGTTGGCTTTAAAATATTATGTGTTTTAAAAATGTGTTCATGACTATGAAGGTAAGTTATTGATTATCAAGAATACCATTATGATGTTGTTTACAAGATAGCATCGCTAGCTAGCTAACTTTTGCCTAAACAGTTAAGATAGTGTTTAGTTGTAAGCATTTAAATGTACAATTACGTGTCTAGGTACTCTCCTGGGATTACCAGGCTCGGCATATAAAATTATATGTAGTTGTTACATATGTTGTTAAATAACATGAAACTGTGTGTTAATGCCATTATCATTATTTATGGTGTTGCAATTATTTTGTTTCTCAGTTTAACTAGAACGAGGCAGAGGAGATGTTTCTGTGAGGGTCTCAAGAGTCTCTACCGATATATATACCACAACATCAAATGACGCTTCACCGGAAGTTTATGAGCTGGCTTATCTTTATGCAGAAGTTCTAAAGAACACTCCGTGCATCCGTGGTCAATTAACCTACTTTATCCACAAATATCTGCTCTCTGGTACAGTAGGTACAGTATGCACCATTTATTTCTAAATATTATTATTAAATGTAATTATTATATTAGGAATGCTTATTATTTTCCTATCCATTCAGCTGTATGTTAGTTGTTAGTTGTAGATGCCCATTTAATGCTGACAGAATTTGCATGCTTTTTGAACAGGCACAGTAGTGTTGAACACCACAGTTTGAAGCACTGGCCCTCACAGAGACCTCTGCCTTATTCAGAGATCCATACTGAGTTTAGAGAGTATGCTTTGATTATGACACTACACACACTTTTAGAAGATTTAAGAGTAGATTTACAACAAAGAAACCCACCGTGTGTATGTTCACAGGAAATGAAGAGAGCTGAGGGCAGTTTCTCGTAGCTTACTTTTACATTCTGTGCTAAGTGCAGAGCAGCTTATAGACCGGCACACATCCCCATGAATATAAATGAAGCAAATCCACAGGTGTGGTATGGTGTAAGGCTTCCTGCGTGCATATGTGTTGTGTGAAGGCATGGAGGAGCGAGCGATTAGTGGATGTTGACGGAGTAAAGCTATGGGCTGTAATGGGTCAGTAGGCTTGCTGAATAAATAAACTGTCCCAATATATATAAATACATTGAAATTGTAATATTTTCTGTCCGTCAAGATGTTATGACATTAGGTATTTAAATGGTGTTTAGTTAAAGCTTGTGGCTGTGTGGAAGGGATTCGGATTACTTATTACTCTTTTGTCTTTTGAGGCATAAAATTGTACTAAAATAAATATTATTTATGTTGCTTATTCTTCTGTATATCAGAATGAGAAGATGAAAACAAGAATGTCATACATGTTTTCATAGTGCCACATTACTGCTGAGACCTTTATTTAAGACTAGTCCTCCATCTTGTGGCTACGTACGGTAGCTTAAATCAATAGGCCAATGTTTGGTTGGTTAGCATGGTTGCTATTTTTTTAAAGCAACATTTCAATTTCCAGTGTTTTTTTAAACGTTTTTTCTTATGATTATTTTGCAGTAAACCTTTTTTTTTTCAGTGAGTGACTCTATTTGGAGGGCTCTTAGAAGCAGGAAAATTATTTATTTTTTAGCCAGGCTGCTCCTGTCACGTCACAGCTCAGCATTGTCGCTTGGGACTTGTGATTAAATCAATGAATCAGCATGTCAGGACGTTCTTTTCCTGCGGCCTATAGTATAAACAAAAATGGCAGAATTTGAATTACATACGTGCGAGACAACAGACCTTTGAGATGAATGGGAATGCTAACTGCTAGCTTTCACTAGGTATCGCAAACCATCTTGACATAAACACATTGGTATGAATATGTGATTTATTAATACCTGGTTACTTCTAAGTTCATTGGTATATTATGATATAGCTTCTACTGATTATTAATACATTATTATTACATTTAAGTTATATGATGATGAAAAACATAAAAGAATAATGAGTAATGTATATATATATATATATATATATATATATATATATATATATATATATATATATATATATATATATATATATATTTCAGTGTCTTGGATTCGATTTGTCATAATTTAGCAAGGGTGACCATATGTCCTTTTTTCCTGGACACGTCTTGGCCGGGATTTCTAAATTGCCTGAAATGTCCAATGTAAAGCAATATAAAATGGACATTTTAGCCAAAACCTGAACGTATGGTCACCATAATTTATCAGAAAACAGGAAAAAAACTGATCATGCATGAGGCCATTTTATATTTTCCACTAGATGTCAGTGCAAATCCTTTCTTTGAACTTCACAGGCTGTTGCTTGTTTAATTAAGGAATATCAACTGGATGTTTTCCAAAAATAGGTTTATGCATATTTATCTATGATCGATTATATTTTTTATATGGAAATATAGTGTATAGATAGTAAATACAAACATTTATATCAGTATGTGCAGTTAACTCGCGTTGCTCTGCATTGTTCTTCTCTCTGTTCTCATGTTGCCTCTCTGCAGTGTAGTGATAAGGCATCTCCTTTCATAGCTCATCGGCGTATGCGAGTACGACTACAATAGCAGAGCTGATGGTTGCACATGATGTGCTCCATAGGCTGACACTGTGTTCCATTTTGTTCTGGTTTTCTTTTGGCAGTAATTAGTGGCTTGTTGCTATGGTTGTGGGCTACAGTGTTGCAGTGCTTGTGTTATATGAGGCAGCCAGACTTGGCAAAGACGTCATCTCATTAGTAGCAGTCGGCGACAGTTTGAAATGCAGACAAACTCACAGGCAAGCGTGCACAATCACTGCTAAGAAATATCAAAAAGTAACCTGTAATAATGCTGCTGTGTAATAGTTGGGATTCTTTAGGTTAAAGCTCTAATTCAGTGGTATGAAAGGAGAATTAGATGTGGTATTTTGGTCCTGTAATGAAAGAATATGATGTATCAGCAGGAACACAGAAATGGCATGTTTTGAAAAATTATGAATTTAGGCATTGATATTAATTATCTCGCAAATTAAGGGTGACATGTCCTGTAAAAAATTATTATTATGATGGTTATTATAATGTTATAATGGTATTATAATGGTTGTCACAGTTTTGTTGTTACATAAAGCTAAAACAAAACAAACAATACAAAAAAAATACTACTACTATTACTAATAATACTTTTGCTATCTGAAATAAAGCTGAAAAATATATATAAGATGTCAAATGTATTAAACTTAAAAAACTATATGAAAATGATAAATGTTGCCTTAGTAACTAACTGATATAAAATAAGTTTAAGATGATAAAGCTATATTTAAAAACAAAGCTATATAGAAGTAAAACAAAAACTAATAAAATGTCAAAAGCACATAACAAAATTACTAAAACCTAAACAAAAATTTAAATTAAAATGGAAAATATAATAATATTAGCTCATGTTTTTTTATATTTTTAGTTTTCATTTACATTTTTGTTTAAGCTTCAGTAATTTTATGTGCTTTCATCATTTTTTTTTTGATCATTTATTCCTAGCTTTAATTTATTTCCATTTCAGTTTTAGTATATAATTAATATAAAACATTATTAAATACTATAATAGTATATAAATAATACTAAAATAACAGTGGCATATCAGTATTTCTATTTTTCTTACAGTGTCTTTACAGTGAAGCTGGGCTGTAACAGAGTTTACTGTCTACCATGGGGTGCTAGAAATATTCTTCTCACATAAGCTCACTTTAGGAAAGACACAAGGTCATATGATGTACTGTTTGTGAAGATGACAAACTTAACTTTAAAATGCTGACTGTAATTTTATCTAATGATAATGTTATCATAGTGAAAATTAAAATCATATCTATTCATCTTTATCATGAACTGCACACTTAATAGTTCAGTAAAATAATCTGCGTTGCAGAATTTTTTTTGTTTTCAAAATATTATGATAATTTAATAGCCATTTGTTTTATTATCATACTGTTCATACTGATCTTTTTGTTCATCATTACCTACTTTGTTTGATTCAATGACATTACCTTGACAACTATGCACCCATAGATGTTCCCATGGTAACTAAAATTTGCTGCACCTTGGAGTGGCTCTTCTTTGAATTTGCCAAGTCAAAAAAAAAAGAAAATTATTTCAAAACTAAAACAGTGGCTACTGAATTAGCACCCAGTCAAGAATTCCCAATTCTTGCAGTAACATCAGTCCCAATGCTTTCTACGGCTCCTACAGTCTCTGGATGAATAGACTAAAATTTTATTTTATTTTTTACACAATTCCTACAGACACAAAGAGAAAGGACCAAGCCTTTGCTTCTATAAATCTTTTGATGACCGGACTAAATAGATTCTTTAACAATTCCTATAGACTCCAGAGAACAGGATTAATTTTAGAATTACATATCTATGACTCCTACAGCCTTATGAGAATGGACTAAACCTCTTTCTGAATGATTCTTACAGACTCAAGAGAACAGGACCAAGCTATAAATGCTATTTCTATAGCTCCTAAGGTCTCAGGAGAAGCCAAATCATTTAAAAGGTTCCTACAGACTCAAGAGAAAGTCTAAAATTCTTAAATAGGGCTACACTGTTTATTATGGCTACACTACTTACATCACTTGATCTGCTTACTTATGAAAGAGTGTTCTTTAACTGTTCTTTTAGAGAGCTGATAAGTTTCACTCACCAAATTAGGATCTTTGAGAAAGGATCCAGTTGATTCAAATAACTTGTGTCCATGGATGCAGTCTGTTGATCTTTAACATAAACACTGTAGAATCTCCAAGACTCTTTTGTTTACTTCTTGTTGCAGTTGGTGAGTTATCTTCTTGTCAGTCTCTCCTGGCTGGTTCCCAAATTGTAGCAGTGATTTAGGTGGCTCGCCAATGTATTAGATATCTCTAATACATAAATTAAGTAAGCTTGACCAGAGTTCTTGCGGTCTTAGCAGGTCTTCAAAAGTGATGTTAGCTTGTCAGTCTTCAAGATATCTTAACCCTTGTTTGTTAACACCTTTGCAGACAGTTTCTGTTAATTGCATCTAGTCACAATGTAAATGCATCTGACCAGGGCCGTCCGGAGCTGAACCCCGGCACATATGATAGACTGTATATTATGCATCTATTACTGAGGCGAGGCTCACACAGTCTCTCCAGGAGAAATCAAAATGCGCAACACTAAGTAACTCAGCATCCTGAGGTAAAAATTCAAAATGGAAAGTTTTTATATTTAAAATGCAGTTAGTTAGGCAACAACGTTTTCACCATTACGACTGTTTAATAGTTCTATAAACAGTTCAATAAGCAAATACAATAATATTAGGTCACTTACATTTTAGGCGGAAACAGCGCATCACACAGCAACCAACCGATTCATTGCTGATTGATTCCGTGTTTTGAATGAATCGGTTGAATCAAAGTTTCATTAGCCCATGCATAAACATCTGATGAATCTGCCGTTTGAACAAATTGTTTGAATGAACGTGTTCTCATTAGAATGTTATATACACGACATTCCCAATCATAGTTATTAATGTTGTGCACTGCTGTTTTAGCTGCGTGTGCTGAGCTAAAGATGATCACCGGTAAACTGAAGCGCTCTTTTAACTTAACCAAATGCATTCTATATGAGATAAATCAGATATACATCAAATAAACACAATATTACAATGTACAATTGCACAAAAGGCTGCAAACGAACAGCGCGCATCTGAAGTGTCTCTGAAGGAAATAATGCATTATTTATCGGCTTTAAGATATCAAATTTTCTTATCAGGCCGATACCGATAACGGAAAAAATGAGCCGATATGGGCCGATACCGATATGGTGGCCGATATATCGTGCATCCCTAGTCTCAATGGGCTATTGATTATAAGAACATTTCATTCATTACATGTTCTAATATTGACGAACTGAGCTTGATATTTGTCCTTTGTGGTGAGCAAAATGTTTGGATGATACATTTTTAAGCACTACCAGAGACAACAAATGCACTAAAATCCCTTTTCCTCTTTTAGATTTTGACTTGGAAATTTTGAGCATAAGTTATTTAGGTCAGTGGTCATCACCTCCCTGTATTGGTCATTAATGAGACTCTTCATGAGGTTTAAGGTCTTAAATAATCTAAAAAGACCTATAATTAAATCCCACTGTAGTGCACAGTCTGTGTGATTTTAGCTGTGCCATTTCGCAGAGCTCTGCGGTTGCATTCGAACTGTCAGATGATATCACTGAGGTAGATTCAGATTCAAAGCATTTTGTGAGAGTTTTCTGACACTAAAGATAGTGTCAGGAGTGATGCATGGCACAATGCTCATCACTCACCCCTGGAAACACGTTCCCTATAGCTGTGTATCTAGAAGCCTGGATTATTGTAATTCTGAACATGCTTTACTTTTTTTTTCTTTTTAATACCAGTGTGACACTGAGTCCCTGCAGATCCCTAAAGAAATTAACACAAAAAGATAAATAACTTTATTCAAAAATTTAAATTTACTCACTCTAAGGCCTTCCCAGATTTAGCACTGCATCACTTGCTCACCAATGGATCTTCTGCAATGAATGGGTGCCGTGAGAATATATAAGAATATACAGAGTCCAAAGAGCTGATAAAAACTTCACAAATAATCCACAAGTAATCCCAGTCCATCAACTCATCAATCCATTGATATAAACGGTTCAAATGTAAACACCTTAATGATAGGTTAGTTTCTTACAAACATGCAGCTTTTCAATTCACAGGACGTTAATTGATCAACTGGAGTCGTGTGAATTACTTGTGGATTATTGTGATGATTATTGTATCAGCTTTATCAGTTTTCATCTCTTTGGACTCTCATTCTGACTCTCATTCTAGATCTTGGATGACCTGATGGTGAGTAAATGTTTAGCAAATGTTCATTTTTGGGTGAACTATTCCTTTAAAGGGTACATCATATGCCCATTTCCCACAAGTTGGTATGATTCTTTAGGGTATTCATTGTAATAATTTACTTAGTTGTAAGGGAATTAATCATTATTAATTCATTCAGGTTTATTTCTAGCTCAGGTTTTAAAAGAACTCGATCTGAGAATTCGAGGTCCACCTGATCAAAACTGACTTTGACTTTCAATAGTTTATACTTTTATCAGCTACTCGGCCAGCGAGAAGCTGATGTCAGTGTATATTACCAATTGAATATGTAAATTTTGTATTCTCCCTGGCCACGGGTGAAATACAAAAATTTGATGATTTGTCAGCTCTTGAAAGACAGGTAATTATTATGCGTAAGCTACGAGCTAAGGTAACAAGCAAGGATCTTTTGGCAATAGAATTGACACGAAATTATATGACCCAGACAATTGATTAGTTATAAATGAAACATGAAATTTATTGGCTATTCTAGATCACATAAACTTAAGCTAAAACACACAAACATACAGTTCAGAGGAAGGAAAGTCTGTTAACGGAGTTCTGAGTTTCATAGTTCTCTCTCTTTTCACGAGGGATGGGAATTCACCTTAAGAATTCACAGAGCAACGCATCTAAATTCACCCGTTCAGCAGATCATAGAAAATGTTGTTTACTTGCGTTCCGCGGGTTGACAGCTGAGGTGACTCCATGGTGCTGCGGGCTTCCTGGAGGTCTTTGAGGGAAACTCCTCACTGACGGGTCGGTGACGTCAGTATGATGTCCTTTGGGGAACCCCTCGTGAGTTGTGATGACGCAGAGGCGCAAGCAATCTGCTGAGAGTCTTAGACTTTCAAGTTTGTTGACGATTTCAACGAAGTATCACTGAAGTGTTGAGTTTTAGTTTGCTGGTCGCTTTTGATGGTAAATGTGAGCACGCGTGCAGGTGCTCTAACACAGCGACCAGCGAGAGCCGGAGAAGTTGCAAGCCAGCTAGCTAACCAAAAACCCATGGATTCTGTTCTGCATTCGGGTTTTGCTCTGTGGCATAAGTCCGGCCCCTGACGCTGGCTTCCAATCGACTTCTTAAGGGGCGGAGTGTGCATACATTAACCAGAGACTCTCATTTATATGAGGTCACCTATAATAATATATTGATACGTCTATAAAGTCTCTTAAATGGAAATATTGTACATACTATTAAAGTCTACTTCATTTCAACCTTCTGCATTTCTGGTTTTCATTCGTTCAAGATTAAACTTCACATATTACACAGTTTTAATATCCTTATTTCCTAAAAAGGGGTAATTAAACACTGGTTAAAGTTGCACCGATTACATGAAACACGTCAAACATATATATATACAACAAACAACCTACTATTTGTAATTCTATGCTCTGATCATTTTATACTTTCAATTATTAGCAAACGATTGTCAAACAACATCTTGTCTCTTTCCTTGGAATGCGGGGGAAAAGGGGCGAGTCCCTCGATCACGTACAGGTCAGCTCTGGGCATCTACTGGAAAATCTCCTGCGGGACAGGGAGCTATAAAATTGTCTCTTTTGTTGATCGGAGTTTAGCAATTTATGCGTCCACTGGTCATGAGGGTATTTCTATCTGCTCTTTGCAAGCCCGTAAAACAATTTTAAGCACCGTTAAAGTACTGTCCTTTTTAGCTTATCTTGAGATATAGCCAAACAGTCCAGGGAATGCTTCACCTTACTTGATAGAGCATGAGTTTTACGACTGCGGATGGCTGGGGGAGACGAACAACAAAAACCTTCCATGGAATGTGCTGGTTTGATGTGTGTGTCTCCATCATGTAGGTGGGTCTGTTGTGAGACAGATCCTACATCATGAAATGTCTGTAACATACTTTGGTTAAAATTCCTTGTGATTGTGTAAAACAACACCCTTTTTACCTTGTCAAAAACAGCTCTGTTCACAGTGACCTGTTTTGTTGCATGTTTCTTTAAATGATAATGAGCTACTGCTCACCCCACCCCTTTCTTCCATGGGGCATGTTGACACAAGACACTTGAATCGCTGCCTGTGAATCTGTATATGGCTTGGAGGTGGTCTTATTCAAATAGCTAGTATTTACGTAGAAACCGACTGCAAATTGAGACAGCTCGCTGGATGACAGTGTTAGACTCAGATAGCACATAACAAACGTGCTGTGTGTTTTCTTTTCAGCTTTTCTGAGCTGGCAGACACGCCAGAAACCTAACTGAATTCAAAAAAGTGAAAAAAAGTGAAAATTTCATCCAATGTCACCTTTAAGGAAAAATCTTTTATATAGTACACATTTGGATCCACATTGTTTAGTCTTCTGCAGCTACAGTTATCAGAAAGACAGATGGGATCTCTCCAGGTCTACTGCACGAGTGGCTTGACCGTGCTGACATTTTCAACCCCACATCATTTTCAATGCATGCGCATATTTCACTCTGGTGCTAGAGTGAAGCTGGGGAATTGTGGGCTGCAGTGATGCTGTATTGCTTATGAGTGCAGAGAGTAGTGTTGCACTGGGAGACAAGAATCACTTTGTGCCTTCTGGTTTCCACACCTGTGCTTTACATGACTGCTGCAGCTGTTGTGTGTTGTGTGTTATGCTGCTCCTTTGATGAAATGAAAATGAACTTTCATTTAAAATGCTGAGCGTTCTGGACACTGGTAGGAGAGAGGAAAGCCAAGTACTGTTACAGTTTCGGTTAGCTTTTTTTTAGCTACTAGAAATAGGATGGTAGCTGTGACTAAAATAAATTGAATCAGACTACTACCCTCTTCTACCCAGAGCAACATTTTATTGCTCGGAAATTGCTCTTTCATGCCTCAGGAGACTTAATTAAGTTCTTGGTTATGTTTCTTTTAATGTAAGTATCAGCTTTGTCTCATATTTTTGTTAAGATCCTAGGAGAAACAAAAATAGACACAAATGAGATAACAATGAGACGACAAACGGCATTAATGTGGATTGTATAGAAAATATTTGTATTGGAAAATTTTGGTGAGAAATGTTGTTCACATTGAATGAGAATGAGACTTCATGTAAGATTGCAACCTTTTGGTATCTTTGAAAATCTTTGAAAAATCTGAGCACAGTTTGTGACATTCTTGTGAAACTCTTGAGCGGAAGTTTTCAAAGTTCCAGAGATTCAGGTTTGTAGATCTAAGTCACATTGTCATCTTCAAGTATATTCACTCTAGAAAGTAAATATTTTACAGATAATATTTTACACATTTTTATAATAATAAGCAATAACTGATTTTTTAATAGTATAATTGGGTCTCTGTACATAAAAATACACTACTGTTCAAAAGTTTGTGATCAATACAATTTATTTTGAATATTTATTTTGACAGTAAAGATATTTCTAATGTTACAAAAGATTACTGTAAAAAAAAATGCTAAAAAATCCTGAAACAATGTATCTAGGTTTCTGCAAAAATATTAAGCAGCACAACCATTTTCAACATTGATGATATTAAGATGTTTTTTTGAGCACCAAATCAGCATATTCAAATGATTTCTAAAAAGATAATTTGATACTGAAAACTGGTGTGTTTAAAAGCTGCTTTTATATTTTAGAAAGAGGGTCGTTTGCAGGAGATCATCATTTGGGGGTCTGCATCATCAAACTTAACAAAAATTAAGTCAAAGTCTCAATTTCCTCTCAATTTAATCTAATTTTATCTAGAAGGAAAAACATTACATTAAAAATATTTTTTGTTCATATTAGGGCTGTCAATTGATTCAAATATTTAATCGCAATTAATCACATGATGGTCATGAATTAACTTGTGATTAATTGCAACTTAATCGCACATTTTTATCTTTTCTAAATGCACCTTACATTTATAATTTTCAAGTTTTTAATACTCTAATCAACAAGGGCATGGACAAATATGGATGATTTATGCAAATGTATGTTTATTATTATTGAAACCATACTCCACATAGAGCATAAAGAATTCAGATACAGATTTTCACAGAAGCAAAAAGTTTCAATCAATTTTTAGGTTTCAGGATTTTTTTATACCTAACTATGTTTAAGGATGGTTCTCAACTATGTTATTTTTGCTTTATGCAATATATGTTTTAAAATTCCATAATCTGGTTTTCCCACTAAGCACAATGTTATCTATACACTGTATCAAATTTGCATATTAAAGTGCTGTTGGGACAGCATGTTGAAAAAATAAGTGTAATAATGGGAGTAGTAATTGTGCAGATTTTCATAATATCTTAATAATTTGTTTTCCTATTCAATTATTTTGTCTCCCAAAATGTATAATAAACATGCTTTTAGTCCTGGTGTCCTCTACAGTGGACATGTTTGAAATTATGTCCTGTTTCATAACAGGAAGTCATATTTTGATTTGAAACCCCATAACATTTTCCTGAGATGTTGATTTATGACAAACAATTTGAAAATTAATCAGATTTAAATTATAATTACAAAATATTATCATATTTCCATAAGGATGTAACATTTTATCACTAAATTAATGTCAGCCATTTTTAAAAATCAAGGAGAGGGAGTGGCCATGGTGAAACATCCAATCATTTGGTATCTCTGGAAAGCCCTGAATGTGCCCTGTATCTAGACTTAAAACTGTGAGGTCTCAGAGAAATTCACTAAAATATAATTTCCACTACAGAGGCAAAAACTCCATAGCCCTGTTTCATAACAGGAAGTCATATTTTGATTTGAAACCCCATAACATTTTCCTGAGATGTTGATTTATGACAAACAATTTGAAAATTAATCAGATTTAAATTATAATTACAAAATATTATCATATTTCCATAAGGATGTAACATTTTATCACTAAATTAATGTCAGCCATTTTTAAAAATCAAGGAGAGGGAGTGGCCATGGTGAAACATCCAATCATTTGGTATCTCTGGAAAGCCCTGAATGTGCCCTGTATCTAGACTTAAAACTGTGAGGTCTCAGAGAAATTCACTAAAATATAATTTCCACTACAGAGGCAAAAACTCCATAGCTGGGTCTCAGGAGGATATTAATTAAATAACATATAACTATATTTTACTTGCTTAATTGGTTAGATTTTTATAATGCATTATCATCTTATCGATCTACCAGTTCACATTTACAACTGCGTGTTTGCTGCATAAAAACATGGGTGGATGTCCCCAATGATCTGAACAAAAACAACAGACGGGCTTAGTGAAAATGCAAATTCATTCTCTGCTAGCAGATGGCGCTGTCGGAATGGCAGAAATATAGCGGTTTCTCAGACTGTAAACAAACAAAGACTGACTTTGAAACCTGCATCGCTCATATTTATTAAATGAAATCATTGCCTTTTGAAGTTTAATCGTTGCATTAAGCCATATCACAATTCTTGTCTTTCCCTCCGCAAATTTAAGACCTCTTGAAATCATAAATAAGACTTTCTCTTTATCCCATTAAGACTTTTTATGGCCTTAAATATGATACAACTAAATTTAAGACCTTTTAAGACTTTTTAAGGATCTGCGGAATCCCTGAAACAGAAAATGTACGCTGCATTAATCACGCGTTAATAAAATTAGTGCCGTTAAAATGAATTTGCATTAATGCATTATTAACGCGTCAATTTTGACAGCCCTAGTTCATATACGATGTGTGCTTAGCAGTGGCGAGCAGTGACTTTTTTAACCGGGTATGCTGAGTACAATTAAGACCTCCCCTTCTTCTTCTCTCCTCTCCTCTCCTCATCGCTTTTAGGACACACTCAAAGAGAAAAACACCATGACAGGTGTCGATTTAAAAGTATGCACATTCCTACCCTAGTGGTAAATGAAATTCATCTCCAGTCCTTCTTCTATCGTTTCAGGTTTATCCATAGTTATTCGAATGCTAGAAAACAGCCGCTTTTCCAAGTAAAAACCGCCAAATAACGTTTACACATAGTTACGTTATGATACGTAATATTCAGAGGGTGGGGAGATGGGGGGATTGCCCCACTCTATATGTCTCTGCATCGACTGAATGATTTTTTATTTTATTTATTTATTCTGTTATTTTTATTCCCAGTGAATAGGAGTTAAAACTCCCACCCGAGTGACAATAATAGACCGTGCAAAATACCCCAAAAAAAATCTTTAAAATATTGCCAAGTAACGTTGCAAACAACAATAAAATCAGAGAAGGACTTTAACTGTAAGCGACACAAGTATACGGAAAACAAAGGTATTGTTTCCTATTTTTTCCTGATGTTTGTTATTATTTAAAATTTTATGTACACGTTTATAAACCTTTTTTTTTTATTTACCACTTAATCACGTTGACAATAATGTCTTCAACATTGTCTATGACCAGATGTTTTTAGTGGACTTTCAAAATTTGCTTTGCTTGAGGACGCATGAACATATAAAGTTATGATGTTTTTTTTTCATATAATTTAGTCAAATTAGTTTGGCATCAAACACAATGTAATTTTCAGCAATCGAGATCTGGCAGCAACAGCTAGCGCATTTTTCCACTTGGGCGAGCACTTCGTGGACAGCTTACCTCGCGCATGAAATCAGCCGCGTACCAGCAAAACACTGAGAACGTGCCACAATCCTGAAGAGTCATAGCGTCAGAGCGGAGGTGAGAAAGCTGTGGAGAATCCGCTCGCCCGGAAGCTCCCGTGACTGACGTAGATTTACAGAAAATTACCATTGTTTTCAAATAAATAATTTTACATACTTATTCCCAACACTTTATTAAGCTTTAAGTCACATCCCAAATGACAAGGGATCAACTTATAATCATGTTTATATTAATTATGCCGTGAACTCATTCTCTGAGATGGCCTGGGTATGCGGCGCATTCGCGGCTTATATGGATGGAATGCCACTGGTGCTTAGGTGGAGTATGGTAGAGATATGTAGATCTGGAATCATCTGTGCAGCTGATCTGCATATAGTCACCAGTGTGAGAACATTCTGCAGTACAGACACACATGTGAGAGGCCCCATTACTGCGTCACCCCCATTAGCATGAATGAATATCTGGCCATGAGAGTTCACAGCATCATACTTGCCTTCAAGTGTAAACACTCATTCATACATGTTATGTAAGTTCTGTTGCAGAACTTGGGTGAGTGCTTGTACGCAGTCATTAATCCTGAGGTTCCAGCCATCCATGTGTCTCTCTTCCCCTTGTCTGAACTACTGCACTGAAGTATTTGTGAATTTTCATGTTACTTGCCTTGTAAGATCCTGGCACTGCTTTAGCTTGGCATAAATCTATTTCATTTGGTCTTCAGGATGTACATCACCTAAAATCTCATTGACCTTCTTTGAAGCTCAGTTAGTTCAGAACAAATAGTACCAATAACCCTTCCCAACATTCAGAGCATTGTGCCTCTAGGCAATTGTGCACTGTGGCTATACAGAGAGATCCAAGATAGAGCAAGCACGTGTTGGCAGCTGCATCTTTCAGATCTCAGTAGTTTAATCTCAATAGTTTATTGGTCATACAGGCTTGTCATCATTCACTCATGACTGTGAGCAAATGATGACAATATTTACATTAATGTTTTAAATGCAGTAGTGAATAGTCTGTTCATACTCAGTTCCCTAAGGAACATCTCTGGCTTATTAGCCATCATGTCATAGCTCTCTCTAGAGCTGAAGCATGTTTCTAATCTGGGCGTATTAACCTGAAGCTCTGCTCCACTAAATGAAGTGAATGAGGGAGCAGGTGATTTGGGATAAAGTATTGACCTCATTAAGATAACTAATGTAGACCTTTGATATTAAATTGTTTTTGATACTAAATAGATTTTTCAATATTTTCATTTTTGATATTAAATTTGATATTACATTTTTGTCCATAAATATCTGACAGTGTGTTGTAAAGAAAGTAAGAACAAAGCTAAGAAGCCTTATAAAAGAAGTCAAATTAATATTTTCTTAATGTGAGGAAAATGAAGTGATGTTTCTTTTTAAGATATTTCTGTCTTAAGTTCATATATTGCATCATCTATTTAAAGTATCTGTTAGCATTCTCATTCATTTCCGTGACAGCTGTGTTGCTGTTATTAATTTTAATAGTAAATGATATTAAAGATAAAAAATCTTTTGGTTCAAGCAAAACCTCATATATTTTATTTTGGATAGGTATAATTTAATGATCAATTCCTTTAAATATTAAATTTTTAATGAAACGAACTGCCCTGCAGAAGGTTTTGTAATACTAAACTATTGCATATAGAAAATTGTTGACAAAAGGAATTTGAGATTTGTCTTGGACTTGAAACATGACCTGGGCAAAATATCTACTAGGCTATAATATAATGAAATATTTAAATGTTTGATACTTTTGACATTGATACTTTTGAATAGTCATCAATGCAGAAAGATGTCTTTTGTTGCCAGATGGTGTAGTTACACCTTCTACCAGCAGAAGCTAATGCAGCCATGCTAACCAAACCTTGACCCTGTGGACATGAATTAGTCATCTGGACTAGACAGGATGCAGAACAATTGGAGTGAAAGACTGTCTGTCTTTTTAATGTGTTTTGTATTTTTCATCTCTTACACCTCCATTGTCTGTCTCTTTTATTGTGACTAATCTGTGAATGAGATCTAAATGCCTCCCTATAGATGGGTCTGTTCAGACATGAGCTGTTATTTTCGTCATTGGGAATCGATGTAGACCATCAGCCAACATTTCTCGTACTTCCTCTTTGCCATTCCCCCTCTCTTTCTTTTCTTCACCACATGAAGATTTATTCCTCCGTTTGGAATAAAGACTCCTCTGTTTGTATAGACCCTCCTCTACAAACTGCCCAGCTGGCCATCTGGGATTTCCAGCCACTGCTAATGCAACCTCAATTAGATGTCAGTAAATATTTATCTTCACAATTGTGGCCGTAATCACAAAAGGTCTGTATCTCATTGGGAACCGCTGCCATTTGACTGGCTTTTAATGAAGAGGTCATACGATTGTTTTAAATTAGAACTGATGGGGTTGAAATGGTTTATGCTTCTGTGATCTAGTTTTTGCCTGAATCTCTAATCTATTGACATAAAAAGAGGAGACAGACAGCCTTGAAGAGTATCATGGAGTTTTAGTTTCTTTTTGTATTGGTTTCTTGTGATTTTAATGTAATTTTGTGAACCTACGTCTCTGAGCTCATTAAAAAAAGCAGCCTTGGAACAACTGGAACATCAATTGATCCCCAATGAAAATGGAAAACCTTGGGATTGGTTTAAAATAGCGGGCAGAAGCAGGAATATATAATGTAATCAAAGGGGACATCAGGATGTGTCGTCAGATGTGCTGCCTGCAGAGTCACTTCACTAGCACTCAAGATGAGCATGAAAGACTTTTAACCTCCATATATGTATTCTGTACTTCTGCACAGTAACCATCCCATTTTAAATCATTTGTTCACAGGTCCAAGAACGTATTTTATTAGTAGAACCACAATTGGGAAAAATCACAGACCTTTCATTTGATTTTACAAGTCTTTTGTTTAAGGCCCTGTTTTTTTTTATTATTCAGTTTTACAGATTTTACTGAATTTTCTGTTGCTTTTAAATGTGGTATAAAAGTTTTTCATAAAACTTAAATAATATAATTTAAACTTAAATATAGCATGCTTAAAGCAATCCTATTAATGTTTTTTAGCCAATTCTGAGAGTCCAGAACAAGTGAAATGTGATTTTTTTTCCTGCCATTTGATACAGTCAAGATAGCATAAAACACTGTGATGCACACATAATTGTCAATGACAGTGTCATTTGATCAGAATAAAAAAAGAAAGATCTTACACGCACATACGTGCCCACACACAAAGCAGTGTAGGTTTATGTTCATTCATCAGCGACTGTTGGCACCTCATGTCCTGCATGGCTGATGGAGTCTCTGCAATATTAACAAAGCTCTTCATACTCTGGCCCTGCAGCTGCCCGCATGCTGGCCTTGGCAACGTTAGCTAGCCCCATGTTACACAGAGACCCCCTGTCATAGCTCTTCTCAGCACTGAAGCACTACAGTGCATCAAGACAACCAATATCTACTTAGTATTTATGCCAGTGTCACACTTTGACTCTTTTTGAAACTTGGCCAATCAAGTTAGCAGCATAAACGTGCTGTTTAGCACAGCTTGATGATGGGCTACATAATTTTAGGCACGGTGGCCGTAGGTTTGGCTAATGGATCTACCCTGGCAATGAGCTCAGTATAGTGTGACTTCAAACGGCTTGCAGCACCATCAAATATTTACCAGCCATGCTGCTTTTCCACCTGCTCTCCCTCTACTGGAGCATAGCGGAGCACGTATAATCCAGCAGCATCCCAACGTGTTTGCTGTTTCTGACCGCTGCTAAGACGAATGTTGACCTCTGCCCCCCTGCAGGGACAGTTTGCAGGTCTCTGACAAACGGTTTTGGCCACCGAATTGGGCGTGATAGTATCAGTTTCTTTTTTGAACACCAGATGAAAGCAGGTCAGATGTTTGTCTTATCTTTGCCTTCCGTTCTTTTGTTTAAAAGCAAAACTAGCAGCGGCTTTTTCCTCTTTTCAGTGTCATATTATAATATGCTGTCATGTGGCCCAAGTTAAAATAATTGCTCTGATATGAGTTCCTTATTGGAGTTAAATGACTGAAATTAGATACACTTGTATAAGTGTTGATTTTCTCTCAATCTGATAACAGGGAATACAAAGCTGTCTTTGGGAAATTGTTTCTCTGTGTGGTCAGAGCTCCTAAGAGAAGTAAACCAAAGTAAACCACACAAGAGAGATTGAAACTGATACCACAGATTCACTCTATATCACTCTGACATGCTGAATTGTAGTTTAGGTAGTTTGCGATATCCAGCTCTAAACTGACACCATAATTTAGATTTTATTTTATTATCATTAATGCTTAACCAGGATAAAACATTTTATAAAACATTTACATCACAAGTACAGAAGGACTCAGAGGTAACGTCAAAGTCTTTATTCACAGCTATTTCAGAGAAGCAGCGTGTTAAACAGGCGAGTATATCAATTCGAAGATAGATAGCACTTAGCTTGAGCATAAACAGTTCTTTGTTTGTTGCAGGTGCTGGCAGGTGTATGGGGAAGGCTTAGTGAAGACTGGAACTGAAGACAGTTAAGTATCCAAGGAAGTAGCCAGGTAAGTCCTCATACGTGGAGAGACGAGACCAGACAAGGAAGAAGTGGAGAGTAACTGCTCTTATATAGGGCTTGATGAGATCATCTATGGCAGGGGTGGTGATGGCTGACTGAGTGCAGGGGTTGACCAGAAGGGATGCTGGGATATGAGCCAGGGTGAAGCAGGAAGCCAACAAGTTGGAGCAGAAGGAAATTAAGATCCCCACAGTGAAGCAGATGCCCACCAGAGCAGTGTAGACAGGACTAAGGATCCCCATGGTAGAGCAGATGACCACCAGAGCAACATAGATAGAACTGAAGATCTCCACGGTAGAGCAGGAAAGACCATCAGAGCAGATCTGGAAGGACTGGAATATAAAGTACAGAGAGGTTAGCAATGGCCTCTGGGGCCATGTCCGGGCAGGATGTCTGGCTTGAGACCATCTGCATGGCTGAATGACTTGGGACCGTCTGGAGGGCCGGCTGAGAGATGGGCGCCTGGAAAGCTCATCTCCACAGACAGGAGATTGAAGAACAGGAGATTCCATTGGCTGCTGTGCCTGGGACACAGAAGACAGGCAAACTGGAGATTCCATCGGCCGCCATGGCTGGGATACAGGAGATTCTGTCGGCAGCTGTGGCCACTTCTGGGTAACAAAGTAACCAGAGGTTGCCTTCTTGGGTCACCGAATGATAGACCGAAGACTCAGGAATGACCTCCATGGTTGTAACAGGACAAACAGGCAATTTGTGAGCAAACACCTCCACTTCACTACGAGTGGTAGGGCAGTGTGCGGCCCAAGCACGCAGTATGGCTACTGCTGTAACAGGGAAAACAATCAGTGACAGAAGGGACTCTGAATCCTCCAGGCTGGGAACAATCTGATTGGGTCTGAATCTGAATTCTGGGGCCGGAACGGGCTCGATACAGATCACAGAGACTGGAACAGACTCGTTACTGAACTCTGGGAATGGAGCCATCTCTGTACTGTGCTCATTGGTTGGAGCCGACACTGGAGCAGACTCTGGAGAGCATTCTGAAGCGGACTCTTTAGTGAATTTGAGGACTGGAGTGGACATAGTGACTGAACTCCATGAATGGAGCCATCTCTGTACTGTGTTCCTTGGCTGGTGCTGACACTGGAGCGGACTCAGGGTCAGGGGTTGGAACCACTGAGGACAGCCTCTTCTTCCTCAGCCTCCTCATATGGGCTGAGGTTAACTGGCATCTTAGCCTGAGCTCGGGAGATTGTACGGGCTCCGAAACAGATATGTGGCCTGGAGCAGACATATGAAAAGCCATGGAATTGGTTAGAGTATTCTTATTAGAAGTGGACAGACCTGGAATGACTGAACTGAGTTTCATTTCTAACAGACATGATAGGAAGATCCCTCAATTTAGAAATTAGATCCACAGGGGTTGCTTTCTTGGAGCTGTCCTGCTCCACCACACTGACCGTATATGGAGAGCTGCATAGCCACAGCACAATATCTAAATACCATTCAAGTCTGACGCCAGAATCGCCCACTGGTATCCATGTAGAGAGCCTTATCTAGTCCACTCCAAAACAAATCCATCAGGATTCTGTCATCCCACAATGTTAAATGACAATACTGCTGGAATTCCTCCACATATCCATTTGTCATGCTGTGAGCGCACTACTCTTCCGCTTTCACACTCCGCACAGACACTTGAATAGCGCATACTTTTCTAGGTTAACATTAGATTGAGCGGCCATGTAAAGTTGCTACTACTTACATATTTCAGATGATAAGCCATATTTGAGGTCGATGAATGATAGGCGAGCGTTTGGATGTACTGTATTACCACAAAATCCAGCCGTTAACGATCTGTCCATCACGTACTGCGTGACCTCACCACTTCCTGTGGATTTTTTTCTGCGACTAATACAATTTTGGTTGACATTCTTGTCAGCGAAAGGTTAGTCGACTATTAGGGGGCAGCCCTAGTAAAGATAGAGTCTGGGGTTGGGTTTAAGTGGACTAAATGATTGGAGTGCAGCATATGTCACCAGAGGGAAGTCAAATTAAACGTATATACATGGAAATATCGTTCACAATAAGATCAATAACATGCATTTACAGGATATTGATGAAGCTTCATTTCATGCCAACGTCTCTACTCAGCTGTTTTCAGTAGAATCATTCACAGTGTCACATTTCTGTTGTGTTTTGGTTTAGTTTCTCTGCGTTCCAGTTTGCCTGTGTTCCCTTGTTTGTTTCTATGGTTTTTGATTTGTTAATTAGTTCCACACACCTGTTCTTTTCCTCCTTAATTGCCCTGCCTTGTATTTAAGCCCTGTCTGTTCCTCAGTTCATGGTCTGCTGTTATTTGTGTTTGGATTGATTTTTCCTGTGGATTTATTATTAAAATTGCCTTTTGGATTATACTCCTTCGCCGTGCGCTTTATTATACAGCCAGCACATGTTACAGAATAGCAGACCCTCAAAACGAGTAGATATTTGTTTTGTTTCGCTCCTCTCCCTGTAAATGGACTTGCCAGCCTTACAGCGCCTATGCCTGGAGCAGTTGGACCGTTTGCTAGAGGACCACACCAGGGACTTTTTAGATCTGGCGTGCCTTACACACTACCCCAACTGCTCACTCTGTGTATTTTACATCACCAGCTTGAGTGAGCGGTGTAAGGCATGACTGCCAGCAAACGGTCCCCGAGAGGATTTTGCTGCTTTTGTGGAGTGGGTGCTTCCAATCCAAAGCCCAGCCAGCCTTCACCACATGGTTGCACGGAGCACTCGCCAGAGCCGCTGGTTCCGTCCAGCTCTCCTGCGTCTCCTAAGCTCCCTGTGACTCTTAAGATCCCACCCAGCCTCCCTCTCCTGCCTCCTCTTATGCCAGCCAGTTCCTCAGCCCTGTCTCCGCTGGTTCCTGTCAGTCCCTCAGCTCACCCTCAGTCAGCACCATCTGGGCACTCTGATCCGCCTCAGGACTTCCAGTCTCCAGTTCCGCCTAGGCATGAGAATCCCCTGTCTCTGCCTCCAGCTTCAGAGTCCTGGACTCCACCACGGTCCTTCGACCCATCGGCTCCACCTTGGCTCATTGCTCCCTCGTCTCCACCGTGGCCCATCATCCCACTGGCTCCACCGGGCTCCCTCATCTCTCTGGCTCCGCCTTGGTCAGTCGCCGACCATTCTTCGCCTCAGGATTCCACTCCTCTGGCTTCGCCTCGTCCCTCCATCCCTCTGGCTCCATCTGGCTCCTCCTTCCCTGCAGCTCCATCTTGGTCCTCTGTCGCTCTGGCTCCACCACGGTTTTCTGGTTCCCCCCCTCTGCCTCGGTTGGTGTCACCCTGGCTCTGCGGCTCTCCGTCTCCATCCTGGGCTCCTCTACCATCGGCTCTGTCTCTGTCAGTCGGCCCCATCTCCACCATGACTCCTCTCACCATCGATTCCACAGTGGGCCACTATCCTGGCTGGGCTCTGGTTCCCCACCTGGCTCCTCCTGCTCCGGGCTCCTCCCTCCATCTACTCCGCCCTGGCCTTATGAACTATGCCCCTTTCCCATTGCCTGCCCCTCACCTGCCCCCACAACTGCCTCCTGATCCCCCACCCTCCCTCCTCTGTTGGACTGCTTTTGTCTGCGTGAGGACACGCCGTTCCAGGAGGGTTCCGTTCATGTTTCTGTTGTGTTTTGGTTTGGTTTGGTTTCTCTGCGTTCATTTGCCTGTGTTTCCTTGCTTGTTTCTATGGTTTTTGATTTGTTAATTAGTTCCACACACCTGTTCTGTTTCTCCTTAATTGCCCTGTCCTTGTATTTAAGCCCTGTCTGTTCCTCAGTTCATGGTCTGCTATTATTTGTGTTTGGATTGATTTTTCCTGTGGATTTATTATTAAAATTCCCGTTTGGATTATACTCCTTCGCTGTGTGCTTTATTATACAGCCAGCACACGTTACACACAGAGACTGCCACGCTTTTTGATTGATCGGTTTACATGTCATTCATCAGACTCTTCCTGTCTGAACAGGCTGTTCTAGTCAAGAATAGGCTGTGATGTGGACCAGGGGCCTGATGTATAAACGTTGTGTACGCACAAAATGGGCATGGAAATGTGCGTAAGCAATTTTCCATGGACATATCGGGATTTATAAAAAATAAACTAGGCGTAAATATGTGCGCACCATACGGACACTCTAGGCCAGGGGTGCCCAACCCTGTTCCTGGAGATCTACCTTCCTGCAGAGTTCAGCTCCAACCCTGATCAAACACAACTGAACCAACTAATTAGGATCTGTAGGAGCACTTGATAATTACAGACAGGTGTATTTGATCAGGGTTGGAACTGAACTATGCAGGAAGGTAGATCTCCAGGAACAGGGTTGGGCACCCCTGCTCTAGACCATGCGTACGCACTCTTTTACTGGAGTGAGCGAAATAAGGAAGCAAACAGAATGATTTTAAAGTCTGTTTTACATTTGACATACACATTTAGATTAAATATGACACTCTGAATAATTAAGTTAAGCACTGAAATTTCATGAAATTATTATCCAGAAATAATTTGTATATGTATATTTGTATATGAATTTAAACATAAATATTTGCAATGGATGTGCTACTTTCGAACAATTTTCTGTGGTATGTGATTTCATGTTTTAATCACAGTGAGGATTGCTTAGCGTATGACAATTCCGCTTTAAATTGTGTTCTAAATAGCAAAATCCATTATTTGCACGAATAATG
Source organism: Sinocyclocheilus grahami (assembly GCF_001515645.1). Taxonomy (NCBI): domain Eukaryota; kingdom Metazoa; phylum Chordata; class Actinopteri; order Cypriniformes; family Cyprinidae; genus Sinocyclocheilus; species Sinocyclocheilus grahami. The sequence goes on along the minus strand of NW_015505189.1, from coordinate 1,453,057 downwards.
ATCATTGATGTGAACTTGATTCGTCTGATGGCTTTGGAACACAGATGGTAACGACAGACATAAGGATGCGCTCGTTGATCACACAGTCCATTGGCTGGTTTGACAGGTCCGATGACAGTAGAACTGTTCACAGGTGTCGCGCACAGACTGCAGCCTAATGATAACCCCTTTCGTGCTCTTCCCAATACTGTGACAAACACCATATTTAAAAGATAGAATTTGAAGGAAACTGTAAGATATGCACATTTTATTTTCAAAACGTTTTGTTATTGACGCGGTGAGTCAGAAAGCTATTTACACTGCAAAAAAATCTTTCCATAAAAATATAGGCTATAAACATTCTAAAATATATGTTTATCTTTTAGGCAAATTGCATAGATTAGAATAGTGATGTCTCAAAACGCATTTATAGTCCGTATCTCATATTTTCCTAACGTGTTGTAGGCTACCCTTAAAACTGTGTTAAACATGGTGTCACATGGATGGAAATATGCATGGAAATGATATGCAGATGACGTTATGCATATGAAAACTAGGCGTTGTAAGCTCCATATATGGCTATTTCGGGGAGGAGACGGGGTGGAGATTCATGTACGCACAATCTTCCGCTGACTGGGTATTACAAAGGGAATTTTGTGCAGGTTCTGGCGTACGCATGGCTTTATAAATCTGAAAACTTTTGTACGTACGCAAAATCTAGCTTTTGTGAGTACGCACACATTTAGGATGAAATCTACATTAAGTTTTATACATGAGGCCCCAGATCTTTTACCAGTTAGTCAAAGGTGCTACTACATGAGACTTGTTTAATGCATGGTTCTTTCCTAAAGTAATGTGCTGTAGTTTTACTTGTTTTCTTGCTGTTTTCTGCTTATATTATGATTAATTTAACTGGCAAAAACAGCACACACACAAAGCACCAAGAGCATTTTACTGGTTAAGGCCTGAGCCATGCACTAAATCAACATGACTAAGTGTGACACTAAGAAAGATGAGGGAGTCCAGAGGATAGGTGAGGAAGCTGATATACATTAAAACAGAATACACTTCAGGCTGCATGAGGATATTACAGAGAAACACGATGGCGTACAGGAGTGCGTTTGAGACAAATACAGAAGGACATATAATTTAAAACCATACAGGAAGCTGAATAACATTGTTTTTCATTTAGAATGAAAATTAAAATGAATTGAAATGAGCATAAATTATTACAAACTGCTGCAGAAGTCATGCATCAGTCTTGAATTCTGAATATGATTTTGGCATTAAAATACAACAACCACAATGGTGATGAGTTCATTGACCTTTGTTCTCATGGCAGCTAAATGAAGGTGGTGTGATAATGCTGATATTAAAATATGTATATGAAGTCAGATCCTCATTTAGCTGAGGGAAGTACCAGAGGGACCAAAAAAAAAAAAGAGGGAAGCCAATAAACAAAGAAAAAATAATATGCTGAGTTTGGATATAGCATGTTAAATCAAAGACAACTACAACTGCTGCTCTGTCCCATGTTAATGAGCCCAGTGCTGAATGAAGGGATGAATAAATCATGGCTCAGAAAACGCATTTGAGGCTCCCGCTTTTCAGAGCCTCATGTGTATCTGTGTGTGTGTGCTGATGGATCAGCAGAGCATCGCGACGAACATCAAAGCAGCTAGACAAAAGGGATTCACTCTTATATGTTCTCCCCTTCTTAGGACTGCGTGTAACGTTATAATGACAGTGGTCTGAAAGAGAGAGAGCGAGCGTAAGGGTGAGAGAGAGAAGGGAGGGAAGGAGGCAGTCGGTACAAAGCACAGTGAGTGAGAGCCACAGTACAAAGAGCAGCGTATAAGACGATGAAGAGAGACACACAGTGAAGGTGAATGGAAGAATAAAACACGAGGGATTGTGAACAAACAGAAAAAAAAACAGCACATGTCGAGGGAACTGGAGTCACACCGAGGCAGCTGAGTCTGGCTCACAATGAAAAGGATCCATTGCGGACTGCAGGCAGGAGCTGTGTGAATGGAAGAGACTGTAGATTTGTAGATAGCGGAGACAGAAGTGCAGGGAATGGTTGGGCTGCATGGGCTCTGTTGTTGGCATCGTTGCTGCTGTCCTACTCTGCTGCTGCTACCCTTCCCCCTGCGCGCTGAACCAGTTCAGCACGTACAGATATGAGCTCCAAACACTCATCTGACTGGATCCCTTACAGGTACATCTGTTTGTTGGTGAGAGAGTGAGCATGTATGTTTGGTTGGAGAGGATAGGTGTCTTTGATGGGGGAAATAGGATGATGAATGGATAATGAGTGGCTCGCTGACAGGGCTGCAAAAGTGATTCTCTCATCCTTGTCTTTAATCTGTTGTATACTCTCATGTTTCTCATGCTGCTAGTTGAGCGCTCAGAGCTAGTTTGTGAGTGTCTGGTTGTGTAGTTGCTGCTGAGGTTTTGTTTATATCAGCTGGTCTGAAAATTAAATCTATTGCAGGGCTCAACAATAAATATGGCCCTTCCTGAGCCAGTTGACGTAACTGTCACTGCTGCATTGTCACTATACCTTGTCTGTCAATGTTATGGCTCTATTTATGCTGTTTGTGTTTTTATGCTTTGAGAACTTTTAGAACTATAACTGGCTACCATAGATGCGATTTTTTAAAGATATATTTATAATTTGTGAGTTCACAACTTTCCTAACTAAAAAAATAAAAAAATACCATACACAATAAAAAAGCATTTCAATCATGCATATGTAAAACATGAGTTACAATGGGTAATGTTGCAGTAATGTTTTGCACTACATTTATTCTGATTTATTTAATAATAATTAAGGCTGCTGCATTTATTTGATCAAAAATATCTATCTATCTATCTATCTATCTATCTATCTATCTATCTATCTATCTATCTATCTATCTATCTATCTATCTATCACTATCAAGTTCACCTTCACTGTGTGTCTCTCGTCATCGTCTTATACGCTGCTCTTTTTAAATAGTAATATAGCCATGCTTTTGATTTATGTTTACTGTTGGAGGCATGTCTGCTGCTGCTTCTTATAGGAGCCTCATTGCCTCACTGCACTGCCTCTGCTCTCTCATTGGCTCTTGGTTGCTATAAGTTACAAGCCCACTTTCCTCCACTCTTTCGTTGGAAGATTACATCAGGGAGCACTTGCTGCTTGTTGCAAAGAGCCTAAAGGTACCGCTCGACCTACCCTGGAGGGTCTAAGACGGTCTCTAATGGAAGTGTGTTTTTATTGTGAAGATCTGCCCTCTCCCACACCCCAGTTTCTTGTGTGTGAGGTCCATGATTGTGACCTGAATGGATCGTAGAAATCTAATGAGCTTTGGCACTTGAGGAGCTCAAGGGAACCGTAATGGAAAGAGAAGCATACATGAGTCATTTGTTTTAAATAAACCTGTAGAAAAGAAAATCATAAATTATATCTCTCACTTGTTTGTTGTAGTCAGTAGTGGGATTGAAAGGAGGGTGATTTGAACCTTTAGAAAATTCTTCCATAATTTACTATAATTTTCTGTTGTTCAAAACCTGTAAGACCTTTTTCTGCAGAACAGAAAATAATATTTTTAATGAAAGCAATGCAGTCCAATGTTATCACTGGGATCCAAATATCATCTTCAGTGTCCCACAGAAAATAGAAATTCATACAGCTTTGGAATGTCATGAGGGTGTGTATATTTTTTGGGAGAATATGCCTAGTAGGACAATAGTAATCACATATGTGCCTCCTTGAGAGATCTCAACATCTCAAACCGTTCTATCCATCTATAGTTCTTTGCTAACATACTGAAATCTGCAATTAATCATCCAATAACTCCATCAAGTTTCCTTGGGCATGAAAGAGCAACCTATGAGCAATAGCTTTTTTTCTCTGGAATGTTCTTTGTTGTTTGTCACTAGTGTTTCTTAAGGTTTATAAAAGTATTTTGATGGATGTTTTTCTATAATACCACTGATCAATCTTTTGTATTTAGTTAGGAATTGGGCAGAGATTTGCCTTGCAAAAGGCTGATCTCATAGATAAAACACTTACATATTGTACACTAGAGCTGTGGTTGAACAGTTGAATTACTCATATGTGAATTTCAGGCAATGATTTCCATCCAAAAAGAAAGTAGGTCAATAATTAGAGAAGCAGCAGTTGGGTGATTTTCAATTAAGTGCCTTGCTTTCAGGCAGACTGGTAATGCAGCAAGATCTGGATCTCTGCCTTTGTGATGGTAGTCAATATTCTTATGTTTGACACCCCCTACATTACTTAGTCTTAAGGACTAGGGAAACAAACGGCAGTGAGCACAGGCAGCGAATGTGTCCTTCTCTAATGTCTCCCTCAGTCAGCAGAGCCGTTGGGCCCTTCATGGCTTTTTTTCTTGGTGTGATGAGCATCTCCTCCCCTGCAGATGGGGCTTGCTATGAAAAATGTATTGAGCTTAGAGATCACATTGGTGTAGCTGATGTTGCCTTAGCTGGACCTTCTGCATCACAAACACTAATTTCACAGCCTTGGCTAGTTTATTAGAGAGCCAGTGTGCTCTGGTAGGTCACAGACCTACAAACAAACACACACATACACAGAGCTCGCTGGGGGTTAAGGGCCTTGTTATTCACAAACATGGAAAGATGAGTACCATTGCCTGCTTTCCATTTGAACATTATGTACTAGTGTGCACATACATAAACGCATGTTGTTTTTTATACTGCCACAGTCTGTCAGAATCTTGGCCTGATCAGTCAAATGTCCTCTAAAAAAAAAAAAAAAAAAAGGTTACACATTTAAGTATATGGACCAATTCTCACTATTACCTAGCTGCTTATTAGCATGCCTATTATTAACATATTGGCTGTTTATTAGTACTTATAAAGCACATATTCTGCATGACCATATTCTACATCCCTATTCCTATCCAATACCTAAACTTAACAACTACCTTACTAACTATTAATAAGCAGCAAATTAGGAGTTTATTGAGTCAAAAATCATGGTTAATAGTTTGTTAATTGTGAGAATTAGACCTTAAAATAAAGTGTGACCAAATAAAAGGGTAAATTAGTAAGCAGATATGTAAATTATGATGTTAAATTCTGAAAAAAGTTTGAATCCAGTGTTTGAATCTTTAAAAAAAAAAATTTTATTCTGTGATGGAAACTGGCTTCCATAATAGATAGATGGATAGTTTCAAGTTTACTTTTTTTCCACAGTCAAAAATGTCCTTGGATACACTGAAAAAATGTTCAAAAAACAGTTTGAGGCAATTTTCCAGAGTCTTGATCCATGTAGAGTTTCTGTTTTGCTGTTGTTTCCTGTGACACACTCAGTGAATTGCAGCAGCTAGTTGTGAAAAGACCGAATCAAAATAAGAGTCTCATTGCTGGCGGAAAGCGCTGAGAAAGAAAGATGTGGCGCTAAGAAAGAAAAGACATGCATAACTCTATAGAAATTCTTTAAAGCTATCTCGAAAGTGTGACTGACCTTTATTCTTGAACTGTGCAGCAGAGTAGTGTAAAGAAATACACAATCATCCCTACTGCTTAAAGGGAAAAAAGTATTCTGTTATCACTTACTCTCAAAATAAATTTTTTCTCCATGCAATATAAAAGAAGCAAAAGAAAAGTGAACTTAATTTAAGATCTATTCTCTAAAAACAGGCCTTGTCTGATGTCTTATGCAGTTTTACTTCTTGAGTTAATTTAGTGAATCTTTTTTTAAAGATATTTTTGCTGGAATACAAAACAAAAATTAGTATTATTTTTTAGAGAATGCTTTCAATGCTTGAACATTCTTGTGGGTCATAGCTTGTTTTGTTTTGTTTTTAAACAAAACATTTTCTGTTTCTTTAGTGCATTGTATTTGTTTTTATGAGAATTTGCAGTTAAATGTACTGCATGCAAATCCAGAAATGTTATTTTCTAATTTTATTACACACACATAGAGTTAAACACCCACATGCATACACACACACACACACACACACACACACACACACAATGACACACAAAGTGAATTGTCACTGTCATCAGTGAAGCTTGATGGTGAGGGAGAGAAATTCTACCGCACATTGCAGGCAGCTGTCAGAACATATCAGTTTATCTCTCATCCCTTGTTGAACCTTATTAAATCCGCTCTGTTTATGTCATTATCTGACAATCTGATGGGAACTGACACCCTTGACTGCTAACATTAGGCACTATGCTTTGTGCGTGTGTGCATATATGTATTTTAACTTTAGAAGGGAGTTCATGAATGTGTGCAAATAAGCATGACTATTTCTGTATCTCGAGGTTTGAGGTAAGTGTGTCAGTTACCAGAATAGGTGTCAGTATTTCTGAATGAGTGTGTTCGTGGGCAAGTATCTTCGTGCCCATGTGCATGTGTGATAAAAATGGTGTCAGTGTTGGCAGTCCATAGAGAGTGAGATTTCTCAGGTTTAAATAGAAAAGTAGAGACTCTAAGTTCTTTGCAGCTAGGCACTGGAATATCCATCCGAGCAAGAGAGGAAGAAAGACACTACTATAATCCTCCTGAAAAGACAAGCTTAGAGCAACATGAATTTCCGTGTTGATCCAGACTTGTTGTTAGTACTGGTTTGGCTATGAAACATTTTATAACTACGTCTGTCTTTCTCTCTGTGTGCCTCTCGTTCTCTCTGTGTGTCTTTTAGTGCTGCACGATTAATCGTTAAAAGATCATGATACTGACCATGCAATCTTATTCCTAAATGATAATGATTCAGCTATGTCTATTACGCTTGTTTCACATGGCAAGCAACAGAGTGTGAACATATTTTGTTGCTGTTCATGTTGATGAATGAGGGTTGGCCGTCACACTTCCGATGTGAACACTCATTCACTAATATGGGCAGCAACACGCACTGCTCACGCTCCGTTGTCACTTGCGATTGTGAAACTGGCAAAGACTTATCTATCAACTGTAGGGATAATGTAAGTATACCTTTGAAAGTTGGATCATCACAATGCAACATTCAAATTTGCATTCACACATACCGCTGATCCGGAGAGAGCAGCAAAGAAGAAACAAGTCTTGATGAATGAGACACGTCATTAGTAACTCCTGCATACAAATAATTTTTTCAATTCTTTTGTTCAAATTTATATATATATATTAGGGGTGTCCCCAACTAAGGATTTTCATAGTCGAATCAGAATTTTCGAATCTTGCCGATATTCGACTGAGAGTCGAATCATATGTTTTGGGGGCGGGGCAAAATACATCACCAAGAGTCAAGTCAGACATTCGACAGTTGTTAATCAATTAACGTTAACTAATTAACAATTACGTTAACACACAGGGAAAATGTGTAACGGACACCTCGCAGATACAAACGGGGTAAATAATGTTTTATGTTTTGATTAAAAGATAGTTAACATTAAATGTCAGCGAAACCCTAAGAATTCACAAAATTTTTTACAATAGTACTCTCATTATAACGTTATGTATATGACAGTAGTTATTAATGTGCTGCATTTCTGGTTTGAGCTGCGCGCACTGAAGATGCCCACTGGCCTCTGATCATCATGGCCTCCTAACAATCCCCATATCTGCTGATTGGCTTCATCACTCTGTCTCCTCTCCACTAATAAGCTGGTGTGTGGTGGGCGTTCTGGCGCACTATGGCTGCCGTCGCATCATCCAGGTGTATGCTGCACACTGGTTTTGGATGAGGAGATACCCCCTGACAATGTAAAGCGCTTTGAGTGCCTAGAGAAGCGCTATATAAATGTAATTAATTATTATTATTATTATTATTATTATTATTATTATTATTATTATTATTATTATTATTATTATTATTATTATTATTATTATTATTATTATTATTATTATTATTATTATTATTATTATTATTATTATTATTATTATTATTATTATTATTATTATTAAATCTATAGGGGTGGTTGGATTTATTCATGCACGTTAAAATATTTATTTGAAGCTTCTTTCTTTTCAGATTCTTATTTACAGCATTATTTTAATAGGCTGTATATTAACTTATTGGGAGAAAACCAGTAGTTCTATGTGAAATCAAACATTTGAGCACCCCCATATAGCCAAAATGGCATGATCATAACACCCTGCAAATATTCGACTGTGAGATTGGTAGTTGAATCAGACTCCTCCTATCGAAGCATCGAATCTTCGACTATTCGGGGTCACCCCTAATATATCTATCTATCTATCTATCTATCTATCTATCTATCTATCTATCTGTCTGTCTGTCTTTTTATCGTTCTATCAGTCGTTCTATCTATTGTTCTGTCTGCCATTTTATTTGTCTAAATACTTATAAAAATGAGAGCGTCTTATTAGCATGTTTGTTTGTGTTTAGTAAATGCCCGTGGTGTTCTGAACCGCTATAAATCTTTTTTAATGATTTCTTTATTGTCTAATGACATCCAGAGGGGAGCCAAATCAACACGGATAGCAAAGATAACAGAATTCTTGATTTCTTTACAGTATTTGTAACTGGGCATGGGTTCCTATCAAATGTTAGAACCAGCACCCTGGTTGTGCTGTACAGATTATACAGCACAAATCCTTTTCCACACCACCCTTGATCTGTCACACTTCTTCTCTCCGCATGACCCACCACAGCCACAGAGGAAGCCCTCCATTGCCATTTAATTAACACAGCTTTTGGTTCAGCAATAACAGGCAGCAGAAATGCATAAGGAGGTCTGGAGTTAATGTGTTATAGCTGATTAAAGAGAATGAGAGGAGGGACAGGCAGAGCACAAAAGCCTCACCAAAGACCTCTCTCCTCACAGGACCTGAAAGAGCACAATGAGTCATAGGCAAGATCAACACAGCAGGGCTGTCTGTGTCATGTAAAAAATGATGTTCATACGTACTATTTATATACTGTTCTGCCTATATTTTAGGTTTAATGACTAGTAAAAAAGAGCGACTGGTGTGATTCGTTTATATGATAATACCGGAGTTGCTTTTTCAATAATGTATGAGCTAAGATATGCTGAATACTGATGTCATATCCTGTGCAGCAGAGGTTTTAGTGGAAGACATGAACAGTAAGGACTTGCATCTGTAAAGAGCACCTTTTGTTAAATCATTGATAGGTTACATTTTTCTTTTACTGTATGCTTCTCTTGACACTGGACCATCTTTGTATACACAAAAGGACCTCTAGTAAGTTTCATCTCTGTTGGCGCTACTCTCACTGTGGCACATCTTTTTTGTGAGGTTTCCCCACTAATCTTGTCTTTGTCCTCCTGCAGCACCTTGGATGATGAAGGCACGAACCTACGACAACAGAAGCTGGACAGACAGGTGAGTCTTCCTTTGGTTTCTTTTCAGCACTGTGTACAGAAGGCTCTGCTCAAAGGAAATGAGATAAATTGAAAAAGAATGAACAAAAGGAAAACAGGTAGAAACAGATCAATGAGAGAGAAACCGTTTATTGAGGAGTCACGTCACGGAAACATATTCTCAAGACAGTTTAAAGAAAATGGCTTTGATAAGAGTCCATATGCCAGCAGTCCCTTTGCCTTACGTTATGTGCTGTTACTTCAATAGACTTGCCCCAGATAGCTTTGAAAACTTATGCCAAGATTGATTCAGTTAGCCAGACTCGTTCCTCTGTGGTCTTCATTAGCCTTGTGGTTTGCATTTGGTATGCTGATAATCCTTTGTTATTTAACACACTAGACTCTAAGAACAGCAGATGGGTTCCTTGGAAAACTTCACAAAGTTTTTGGACAGTCCATTTTTATTTACTCTGTGAGTTAGTTATTCTTTGCCACAAGCATATAATTTTCCTCAAATTTCTTTAGAAGGGCTTTTTAGACAAAATGTGGCTTTAGGCATAATGTACAGACAGTTTGAATTAAACCCTGACCAGGAGCAGTGCAAAATACTGAAGGAATGTAGGAATTTAGGAAGGTTTTTTTGGTTTGTTTTTTTTGCAGTGACTAGCTGACTGTACAATATCCTGCTCTTTACAAATAAATAAATACTTGGACATACAATTTTCATACAAGTTGAAAGTATTTAAATATATTTTTTGTAGATTTGCTTGAACCTTAAACTAAGAAAAATAGTCCATTACAGCATACAGTTTTAAACAGTCAACCTAGCAACAAGATGAACACTGCAACAATACTACAAATTATTTTATTTTATTAATGATCTGAATTATTATTAAGCTGCTTTGTATAGACTAGTTAGCTAACATATTTAGCTGTGCCTTCCACTGTGCTGACTTCTTTATTTGTGTCTCACATTGGTTTATTGTTTTTCCAACCATAGTTGTTGTTTTTTTGCTTAGCTTTATACTCACCACATACAATACAATTCAAAAGTTTGGGGTTGTTAGGATTGTTTTTATGTTTTTGAAAGACGTCTTTTTTATTTATATCAAAAGTACAATATGGTTACATTTTTTACAATTTAAATAACTTTTATATTTTAATATATGTTAACATGTCATTTGTTTCTATAATGGCAAAGCCAAAACCCTAACACAAATGGCAAAAGTCATTTTTACTACACTGAGGAGTAAGCCATTTTTTTCTTTCAGAAATTGAATTTCATAATTTAACATGATTATTATGAGATGTAGTTCATAATTCAACGTGATTAGAAATTAATCTTGAAATACTAGTGACAGCCAGTAAAATAATTGCAAGTAGCAGTATCAAGATCAGGGTATCTGGGGTATTCATACAGATTTAGTTGGTTTGCTTTCAAATTTCAGACAGATATAAAAAGATTTAGTGACGTATTCTCAAAGTATCAGAATTACAAAGCTGGGACAGATTTAGGGTGTTAGAGGAGACAGAAAGAGCATCCGCCTCAGTCTTGAAGCCTTTTTTCAGAGAAAACTGACAGCCCAGAATTTTTAGTCTGTCAAAGTCCTTCCTCTCTTCAGCTGTCCAAAAAGTCTAGAGGTGGGCTGTAGATGGGAGATAGAATTTTAATGAGCTGCGAACATTAGGAACGCAAACCTTCGTGTTCCTTGCCTCTGCAGTGGGGGAGTTTGGAGGATATCTCCTCGAGGGTGCTTTGCATCTGTTTGTCTGCTGTTGTGTTGTAAACACCAGAGGTTTCTGCAGCTGGATAGGGAGACACACATAATTTGCTCCAAATCTCAACTCAAGCCAATAGGTTTAGCCCACAGCACTCGGCTGTTCTTTAATGAACCTCCCACACTCTTCACAAGACCATGAGACCAAATTACCATCTTTATTGCCTGTCTGCTTTGCATAATAACCTTGAAGGAGCCAAGCCTGAAATTGTTGAGCATCACCTTAACCAGCCTCTTTGTGCTCTCTATGGCCTCAGGAGTCTTTGACCACTGCATTTCAATGAATTTTAAGGTGCTGCATGAGCACATATTCCGAGCAATCTCTTTTAATGATGCTGAAAATGTTATGGTTTATTTGGCAGCACTGTTTAGCATCAGCTCTGAGAACAGTGGAGAGCACAGACGGCGAACATGTTTAGGCAATGTGTTCGCAGATAAACAACTTTTTATTAGAACATCAATATGGAGATATGTGCGCACTGCACAAAGGCATGTTTCCCCAAGCAACAAGGTTCCGCCAATAGAACGAGCTTTGTATAGAAGCCCCTCGGGAGATGCAATCTTGTAGGAACATGAAGCATTATTAAAAACACAGGAATTCAGTGTCTCTGCTTAAGGATGACACATTTTAGAGCCAAACCAAATCATAGGATTCAAATCAAAGGATTTTCGCTTTTGTTTTAATGCTATCTCTATGATATTATGAAAAGAAGACTGTGTATTGACACATATTGCATAAATCGGTTTGATTCCGATTCACAAACTCTTGATTTGATTTGATTCTGATTTTGATTTGTTTGGATATATATAAGGTACAGTGCATGTCAATTTTTCTTTAAAGGGGTCATATGATGCGATTTCAATTTTTCCTTTCTCTTTGGAGTGTTACAAGCTCTTGGTGCATAAAGAAGATCTGTAAAGTTACAAAGACTAAAGTCTCAAATCCAAAGAGATATTCTTTATAAAAGTTAAGAGTCAACCACACCTACCTAAAACGTCTCATTCTAACACGCCCCCACATGACTACGTCACGATGTGGGAAGATTTGCATAACGCCGCCCAAATGTTCACACAAAGAAAGAAGGCGGAACTTTTATTCTTGCTGTTGCTGCCGCTGCCATGTTGTGGAGTCGCTGTGTGTTTCGTTGTGAAAGCAAAACTACTTTGTTTGGCCTTCCAAAAGAGGACACGACTAGAAATCAGTGGTTACGTTGTATTTATAACACTATTCCAGAACAGTTCAACCCAAATATTCAGATGTGTGCTGCGCATTTTATGGAGGATGGATGAGGACTGTTTCCTGAACCAGTAGCCTAATGCGTCTGTGGCACAAAGGCTGTTTCTATAAAATTGGGCAGTTCCAATGGACAGTCTGCAAGGACAGTCTGGCGCTTTTGACTCACAGCCTGTAAGTACGTTTTTTATATTTAAATAATTTGGCAATGATGATTCAAACGCGAGTTTTGAGCAGTGTAGATTAGGCTTGTTGTTTGTTGTTTCTCCGATCACTAATGCAGACATGGTTTTATGTTTACGCGGCATGATGCAACGTAAAAACACAGTATAAGTCATTATAATCCGCAATTATGTCCCCACTGGATGCAACAAATGCCTCGTTTGTAATGGGTTTTATTGGTTTTGTCTCGTCTAGTGATGTCTGGATCGCGAACGAGTCGTTCTAATTAACCGGTCAAACCAGTTCACCAAATCGAACTGAATCATTTGAAACGGTTTGCGTCTCCAGTACGCACTAATCCACAAATTACTTAAGTTATTCAGTTTATAAACGTGCCTGACACTCCCTCTGATGCGAAATAAACCAATATCCCCGAGTTATTCAGTTACTCCTAACAGTACATTGACTGAACTGCTAAAAGAGAACCAATGATGGGATGGCCACGAGCAGAGCAGCTGGACTGAGTCTCGTCCTGCTGGGAGACGGCATCACAATATGGTAAGGGGCGTAACATTTCCGTCACACGCTTGAGGTATTCAGCCAATCACAACACACTGGATAGCTGGCCAATCAGCATACACCTTGCTTTTCAGACGATGAGCTTTGTAAAAATCGACGCGTTTCAGAAAGGTGGGGCATAGAGGAGAAACAATAATGTACATTATATGGAAAATAATGTTTTTTTTAACCTTAAACCGCATAAACACATTGCATTACACCAAATACACAAGATAATGTTCTTTTTAGCAACGTCATATGACTCCTTTAATGAAAACAATCTCTCATTACTGTGCATTACTATAGTGTTAAAGGTAAAGATTAACCAAATTCATGGCTATTTATTTATTTTTTAGATATAATGATCTACACTCAAATAAAACAAGAGTTGTGTTCAATCGTTTAAATTGCATATAATCCAGTTTTATGTAAACTTTTTAAGGATATAATTGTTTCAACATTCTACAATGTACATTTAAGCTCATTTTCACTCATTTATATTCAAACATAGCTACACTGTAAAGTATTTTCCAAAGTTGCAAATAAAACAATTATTGGGGTACATTTTACAAGAAAATTCTATTTCAGTCTTATTACTTCAAAATTTCGTGTTTAAGTCACGTTTATTATTATTTGCAATTTATTTGTGAAATTTACTGCCAATTTCTGAGTGAAATGTTTCTACACTGATTTTTTTCCAGTATACAATAAATAAGACATCACTAACAAGTAAAAATATAATGAATATTTAATATAGGGTTTTTATTTATCAAACCTCTCCTCTCTCTAGATTTTTCTAGTTTACTAATGAGCATTAGAAATTGAATGGCTTTCCTAAAGGTAAAACCTTTTATTGTTTTGGTGATATTTATTGAATATCACACACAAAGCACAAAGCATAGTCAGGGGTGTGTTTAGAGTTTTGGGGGCCCTAAGCAAGTGGTACCTGGGGGTCCCCCTTGGTAGAAATTGCATTCCGCAGGGGCCCCATGCAATTGCGTGATGCCTAAACATGCTACTGAGCTTAGTGTGATTATTAGATGGGAGACATGCTGCAAATAATGTTTAGTAAAGTTGTGTTAATGCGTCATCAGAAAACAGCACAGACAAAAATAACATTATTGTAATTTAGAAAATGTATATTGGTTCATCAAAATGAAGATTGATTAAAATTGATTCATTGATATTGTTAACCCAGCACTAATGAAAATTAAGAAAAGGCTTAATATATGGATTTTTATAGCAGCTGCTGGTGTGTTTCTGCTTGCATAATCCGTGGTAATAGGTTCCTTTCTCTCTTAAGGATTTTCTATTTGCACACCCACCAGCTAGCACAGGGGAGGGTGTTTTTCTGCCTGACTGGACAGACCTGCTGCTGGTCTCAAGCCCACTATACGCACAAGGATTCCTTTAATGTTTAATAGACTCCAGCACTGGGATCTCCCCAGAACTCTTGGCTATAGCTGCACTGTAAAAAATAAGTGTAATTTTAACTGTACAATTTTTTAAAAACAAAAAAAATGTTAATAGGTTAACAGTAAGTTCCCGTACTATATACAGGGAAAAACTGTCAAATATCTAACCAGATATTTCATGTTATTTTACAGTAAAATAAAAAGTAAAAATAACAAATCAATGTATAATTTACAGTAAAAAAACGGTAAACTGATATTCCCAGAATTCCCTGCGTGACACTCCACATTTGAGTATTTTGTTTAAATAATCATGTTTTTTTAATAGTTTTTGATATTAATTATGTATATTTGGGCTTTATGTTACATCTTCTGTTGTTTAATGAAAGTTTAATGCATTATTTAAGTATCGTGTGTTACCATGATGGTGTTTAGTGTTTGCATGAATGACTCTGTGCGCCTTCTATATATTAGTATATACTTCTGCTTGTGGCGAAGCTACTTGTGATGAGCTTTGATTCTTCATGTGGTTTTCTCTTTTACCACCTGCATTATTATGGTGGTTGTCAGTATGTTAAAGGTACAAAACAGATTTTAATAGCAGTGTGCATTGTTGAATTTACTGGTTTACATTCAAATTTTCTTGTTTGGAAATTACAGTTTTATACTGTAAAAAGCTTTTGGCCGTAAATGTGTTTACAGTTTTTCTGTATTTTTTTACAAAATTATTCTGGCAACCACAGCTGCCAAAATTATTTAGTAAAAACTACAGAATTTTGTTTACAGTGTGTACATAATGTCAGGTTGCTGCGAAAGTGAAGAATGTTGTGTGGGGAAGCCCATGCTGGGATGAACATGCAGTCATGTGTGAAGGGAAGGCATTGTTGTATGACTGGTTTTAGCTCTAGGACATTGAAAGTTTTATGAAGAAGCGACACAGTCTGTGCGTTCCAAGTGGTTCTTTATGTGGCTCCGTTCCATTGTTGTTGAAACGCAAACGTTTCCAAGGTTTAAACATTATTTCAGTGCTTTTTTTCTGACTTAGTTACTTATTCTTTTCATTGATGAACCTCATTCATTGATGGAGAGGAGAACCACTGCTTAAAATATGTTTTTACTTTGTGAAGAATTTCATGTCTTCATTAGAGCAAATGTCTAAGAGTGACTTGTCAGACTACTTGAGGTCAGTTAGACCTCATCAGAGATTTGTTAAGGTTAAATTACAGAATGGAAATCTCTTCAGTGCTGTTAGTCATAGAGCTTTGGTTGAGCGGTTGAGAAAGATAACTTGTTTAGTCGTCTTAGCCCTTTTTAGATATATGTTAATGTTTTTGAAAGAAGTCTCCTGCTCACTGAGGCTGCATTTATTTGACCAAAAATACAGTTAAACAGTAATATTGTGAATTAATACAATTTGAAATAACTTTTCTATTTTAAAATATGTTACATTTATTCCTGTTATGGCAAAGCAAAGTTTTCAGCAGCCATTTCTCCAGTATTCAGAGTCACATGATCCTTCAGAAATCATTTTAATATGCTGAAACATTTCTTCTAATTATCATTGTTAAAAACCCGTTGTGCTGCATAATATTCAGTGTTGAGTAGAAAGTTCAAAGGAACAGCATTTATTTGAAATAGAAATCTTTTGTCACATTATAACTGTCTTTACTGTCATCTTTGATCAGTTTAATGGTCGTGTGTGTGGTGTAAGTTTTTATGTCATATATATGCAACTAATCCATCTTTTATTCATATTTTTTTTTATACAATGGATATTCAAATGAATTACTGCAATGCAGAATATTATGACTTACATAAAGAGTAATAGAGAATAGCAAAATTAATTACACAAGCATTCAGTATATGATTATTATTAAGATTTCTTTAGCTTATCAGTTGTTTAGGCTTTCAGAAAATGCTGCAGATGCTTTTCACATCCGTGCACAGCAGTATCCTTCTGCGATTACGTTTTTGATATTGAAAGAAATGTATTATTTATATAGAAAGATTACAAAGGAATGCATCCCTGAGGTTAAAACTTGCAGTGCATCCTGTCCTCATCTCTAGCTCTATTTTTTTTGCAAATAATCTCTTTAGAAGATGCATATAAACTGTGGCAGAAGCACAGAAGTACAGAAGCTTTGCCATGTACAATGAAGAATGTTCATTAATAAAAATACTTGCTGTAATACAACAGTAATTTTGGGCAGCGTTTTGTTACGTCTTGGGGCTGCTTTTTTATTTATTTTTTTGCCGGGGAAGATGGGATTTAAACTGCAACTACTAGAGGCAGTTCTCTCAGAAATAAATATATTTTGTGCCAGTTACTTGTTCCCACATTTCACTTTAGTATTTCTTTCATGTCAGACGTATGCTTAAAGAAAAAACAGATGAAGTTACGTGTAGTCATTGATTGATTTTCTCTTCACACTGTGCCATGTAGCACAAGTACTGTAAATCTCAAAGCTGTTTTGCAATACTATACTGTAATGTTTGGCTGTACACTGACTCCACACTAACGATCACGTGTATGTGTCTGTTAATGTGTGTTTGTAGCGAGCTTTATTGGAACAGAAGCAGAAAAAGAAACGTCAGGAGCCCCTGATGGTGCAGTCTAATCTGGACGGGCGCTCTCGAGTGCGCAGGACCCGGCAGTCAGAAGAACAGGCTCCCCTTGTGGAGAGCTACCTCAGCGGCAACAGCAGCACCATCTACCACGGTACAAAAAAAAAAAAACTCTCTCATAATATTTCAAATAACCATAATGCCACAGAGACTCAAGGGTCACGTTCACTCTTGAGGGCATGAGACGTTATTCCAAGCTGTCATTACGCTGACATGCCAATATCGACCCAAGCTGCTCAAACAGAGTGGTTCACAAAGGCTGGTGATTGAAAATGGAAATGCTTGTTTGCTGATTGTTCGGCAAACAATGCTGCCATTCTTCACACTGCCAGCAGTACTGGCTTGAGTTACACTATTGATCTCTGTCCCAGACTGCTCAGTGCTAGATAAACTCTTCCTACAATGTCAGTGCAGACCTCAATCATCTATATTAAAACATTTGCTAGTGTCAGGGGTCTTTCCTCTGAGCTATGAGAAGCCTTTTCTTTATTTTGGCATTATGGCTACCTTGTTTGTATTACATACCTTGTTAGTTTAAAGCCTTTTGCACCAGTCTTATTTTACTATTATTTATATAATATTAATGTAGTGTTTAATATTTTGAATTAACTTCTAATTCTAATATTATTTTTTATATTATCAGTTTTAATTTAAGTTTTGTAATTTTTATGAGAACTAAAACTTTTGTTTTATTTCAGTTAGCTGTCAGGGCTTTTTATTTTAATTTTTAATAGTTTTTTTTGTTTTAGTTAACAGTAACAGCACTGCTGTGCATACTGTAAGCAGTCTTTGAATGCTTATTATGACATGCCGATTAATTTGATGAAGTTCTGACTGTGTAAGAAATGTAGGGTCACATTCCTGCAGTGTGACCGATCCTGCGACCTCCGAAGAATCAGTAGAAGTTTTTCCTTAGTTTTTTACAGATGTTACATTTTTTCAGTTTTCACGATGCCACACATTCTGTCGATAGAGTTTAACTGGTATTGAAACCAGAACATTCCCGTAAATTATCATTCAGTTGATGCTGATCATTTGACACCTGTGCTGTGGGACTGTTATATTCCTCACAGGCTTGTGTCATTATTAAAGATAGGAATGTCTGTTGATACTAGCGGTATACAGTATTATGAATAATTTACAGTGTTTCCCTCAGTGTTGTGCTGTCTCATTAAAGAGTGAGCACCTTTGGCGCTCATCCTGCATGAGCTTTAGTGAATTGTAACTGTAGTTGATTATGCTGTGCATATTATTTCCTTCTTTGTACATTTGTGTTTGTCAGCCCTATTGGATGATAAGAAGTGGCATGTATACCTCATAAGGTGCATTTGCACAGAATATTTTGCTGCTCAACGTACAGTAAATGCATTTACACACAAATCAGAATTGCAGAAGCAATGTTATTGCATAAAATGATAATTGAAATATGAAATTATAAATAAAAATCTGAAATTATTATTAACTGGATTAAAATGTCATAATTTTGTCATATCCAGTTCTATGAAAGCTCAATTACAGGCCTTTGTGTAATTATCAGGTTTGGAAATTTGTGTGAATGAGACAATAATGATACAATATAATTTCTAATTTAATGATATAATAACCGGGCAGTACTATTGATCAACTTTCTCACGCTTTATGGTTATAATCTTGGAAAAAACGACACCTTCCTTCAGGGATGCAGGAAGTAGGGGTGCTGAGGGGGCTGCAGCACCCCCTGTTTTCACATGGTTGCAAATGCAACGCCAAGTTTGTTCATTTAAATTTATTCAGTTTTAGCATTTAATAATTTATTTGTAATGATCTCTGAAATGTCAATTGTAAGTGGGCTATAATAAACCCATGTTTATCTTTATAAACATGATTAATTTTACCTGTGATGTTTTCTATATGGGATGATTAGCCTAATCCTCATGAACACGTGACGCTACCCCCCACCCCCCCCAACACGGACACACAGCACCCCCAACCGAAAACATCTTTCCGCACCCCTGCCTTGCTTCAGTGTTTGCTTGAACATTTCTTTACATCATTGTGTCTTAATTGTGGATTTTATTTCACTTATTAAGCTTTAATAATGATTAGGCCCTATCATTTAAATGACAACAACAACAACGTTTAAGGGTTTCATTGCATCTTTATGCAGAATTTGGGGCAGATACAGAGCCTGAACAGAGCAGCTTTTACTCACCTGTGAATTGACGCCTTCAGTCTCTCAAAGCATGAGTAACAAAAAGTAACTTCATTGTTTAACTCTGCGTCACTCTCTCTTTTCAAAAATAGCAAGTCAATGTCTCTGTGGTTTCTTTCCATAACTAAACCATTGATCACCTATCTCTCATTCTGACAGGCTTGTCTCTTTATGCCTTTCAGTGGTAGTGATGTACTGTAGCTATTGACAAGCTTCTAACTGACAGTGATATGCACTTTCATGAGTGCATAGACTCCTGTATCCTCCCAGATCTGTTGCTTGAAGGAAGCTCAGCAGTTCACGTCCTTGAAGGACAGTTAAAAGAAGCAGACTGTGAGAGGGAATGAATTGTGCCTCAAAGCTTTGATTTCACAGTTGTTCTGACAGCCACTGAAACCCCTTCAATTAAAATTGCATCCAGGGGTGTACGGGAGCAGTGGAATATTTATTATCATTATTATTATTTTTTGTGCTTGTAGCCATCTTCTGTGTGTAAGCTTTGTTTCTGATTTGTGTCTTTGCTAACTCTCTTTCTTCTCCTCATATACTTTAACCCATTTCTTTATTTTCCTTTTTCCCCCTTTTTTGTGTTTTATTTATTTTTTGTTTTCTCTCACACTATCTTCTCTGCTCCTGCTGGCTCATCCTGAACCTCCTCGTTTAGTACAAGAAGCGGAACAGGAAGAAGTTAAAGCCGTAGCAGAGGTTCAGGCCCCTCGCTCGGCTAAAAAAACCAAGCTGCCTACCTCCACTCCTCAGACTGGCAGCGCCAAGAAGGAGAAAAAGGGCAAGCACAAAGGTCAGCTGAGCAGCCTGTTAACCATCAGGCTCAGCATGTGCACGAAAAGCTGTGTGTGTGTATGTTTGTGTCTGTGTGTGTGTGTATAGGACATTTGTGCCATCCAGTGATTCAGTTTGTGTCATGATCAGCGTTACCTGTGCTGTACAGAAGAAACGATTGAGGATGTCCTCATGCATTACAACAACATGCAAAAATATTTGTTCATTTGGCAAAATCATTTTGTCGTCATGTAAAACGTAAAGACTACAGTGTTACAAAAAATATATATTTCAAGTAAATGCTGTTCTTTTGAACTTTGTTCATCAAAGAATCTTTAAAAAATCATGGTTTCATGATTTCAACTAAAATATTAAGCAGAATTATTAATATTAAGATTGATTTCATGATTTATGATAATAAGAAATGTTTCCTGAACACCAAATCAGTATATTCGAATAATGTCTGTGACACTGAAGACTGGAATAATGACTACTGAAAATTAAGCATTGTCCTTACAGGAATAAATTGCATTTTAAAATGTAATAAAATAGAAAACAAATATTTTACATTTTAACAATTTTTATTACAATTTTTACTCTATTTTTGATCAAATAAATGCATCCTTGTTGAGCATAAAAGACTTCTTTCAACGTATTTAAACAGTAGTTTTTTTTTTCATGGTTTTCACATTGATTTCAAAACTGCCTTGTTGCCATGCACATAAAGTATATGTGTCTTACCATGCAAGACAACAATGTCAGTTAGCATTTTTATTATTTTTAACATTGCTTAATTATTATACTACACTATGACAAAGTTTCAATATTTATTTAAAATCTACAAGTTTGAGTTAGAATAGCTCACACGACCTAGAGTATAAACACAACGAGTCTGTAAAAGCAAACTAGTTAGTTGATTTTCTAAGTAGGTAGTTCTAAGTAAGATCTAAGTAAGTAGTTTTCCTGTTCTGGGTGATCACATTAATGTCCCCACCAACCTTTGTAGTCCCAATTAGCCACTTGTTTGCAACCACCTTTCTCGAGACAAGTAAAAAACTTTTTTTTTTAAATCACTAGTGGTGTTATCTTGAATAAAATGTGCAAAGCTTGTGTTAGCCTCATGTATTGACTTCAGGACAATGGAACTGGAAGTGCAAAAAAAAATATTTCTGGGTTCTAGGCCTTATTCCTGCAGCACTATAATGTGAGAAGTGAAACTACTGTAAGCACTTCCTGTAAACATACAAATTTTTGGTAGTTTTGACTTTACCAAGCTAGGTTTGAAGGCTGCTTTCTTTAGTTTTACCAATTAGATTTTATATACACAACATTTATCTGGAAACGGTTATGGATGTGGTTTGGAAGAAAAAAAATACTGCAAAAAAACTGAAAGGATTTGAGCCAGATATGCCTAAAAAAAGAAAACCTTTTTTTTTTGCTGCATGTCTGAACACAGCTATTTAGTCACCTATTCTTCTTTTATTATGGTGCTGCTAGTCGTCTTCTGAGACTGCGACAACAGAACCATTATTATCTCCCCCACACTCTTGTAGCAGCCCTCGACACAGGTCATTGTGCTTTATCCACAAAATAACCTACACAAACAGATCTGTGACTCACAAATTATGATTTCAAATCAGAGATGCTATTTCTGGACCCAAAGCTGTGAAAGAATAAGCTGATGCAAACATATTGTTCATTTTATGGAGACTATTCTTGATTGATCAATATTCTCTGTCTCTCTGGCTTTTTCTCTGATGACTACTTACCTTGTTAGGGAGCCCCAATGTCTAAATGCAATACTGATTATCTCGTCAGAGCTAATTCTCTGACATTGTTCAGCAGATGAATTCCTGGAGGGGGAAAGAAGGGTCTCAGTAGCTATAATGGCTTGATTTGGCCTGGTTGGATGCATGGATGTATGGTAGCTATAATCTGGACGTTTGCATGTAGCTGTGCTTGACTGGGACAACATGTTCTTTCAATAATAGTGACTATTGGATGAAATACAAAACCCAGGATGACATAAGAGCAACTATTAATAGACAATAGCAAATTATTGAAACCCCAAGGGCACTTAAAAGCATCAGCACATGCAAAGTTAATTGAGAAGGTTATATATTGCATACACTACCAGTCACAAGTTTGGAATAATTCAGATTTTTTGTGTTTTTAAAATAAGTCTCTTACACTTACCAAGGCTGTATTTAATTGATCAAAATACATATTAATATTGTAATATTAATAATTTATATTAATAGTAATAATGTGAAATATTTTTACAATTAAAAAATATTCAATTTGAATATATTTTAAAATGTAATTTATTCCTGTGGTAGCAAAGCGGAGTCATCAGCAGCCATTACGCCACTCTTTAGTGTCACATGATACTTTAAAAATCCTTCTAATATGTTGATTTCTTTAAAAAAAAAAACTTTTATTCAGATCAAATGGATCAAAAGTGAATGTAAAGACAAAAGATTTCTATTTCAAATTAATGCTCTTCTTTTGATCGTTCTATTCATCAAAGAATCCTGAAAATGTTTTATCATTTCCACAAAAATATTAAGCAGCAAAAGCTGTTTTCAACATTGATAATAACTGAGCAAAACAAAGCAGCATATTAGAATGATTTCTGAAGGATCATGTGACCCTGAAGACTGGAGTAATGACTTGTCATCAGAGGAATATATTACATTTTTAAATATTTACACTATATTACTGTTTTTACTGTATTTTTGATCAAATAATTGCAGCCTTGATGAGCATAAGAACCTTTTAAAAAAACATTTAAAAAATCTAAATAATCCGGTAGTGTTTGTGAGACAAAGGACCATCAATTAGACTCTAATACTGCAGAGGAATTCATTCACTCATTAAGATTTGAATGTCTGTCTCCATATTTCCATGAATGCCATTATTTTTGTGATACCAAAGTGGATACAGGATGGCTGACATAGTTGAGTTAACAGTGTTACTGTGTTGTGGTGGTACCACAGGAATTGATGGGCCCGCTGCCTTCCAGGATGAGGGTCAGGAGCTGGGCAACCAGATTCAGATCCTGACAGTGGGCCACTCACCTGCCCAGGAGAGCGAGGCAGAGTGCCAGGGTGAGGCAGTGGGCAGCACACAGTCACAGGGCAAACAGGACCTACGGGTCACCATGCTGAAGAAAGGTACACCAGCGATAGTCCTCAGGGTGACGCAAACGAGAGTGGAGAGAGAGACAGATGGAGAGAACGCTACCATCATGACGATTGAGACATGCAGATTTGCAGATTGTTCCTCAGTATTATTACTGATCGCCTAACATGCAACACAACATCATGTTCCTATAAAAACATCATCTGGTGACTAACACTTTGAGATCTATTTATATGCTATAGCACTTAGATTCAGTATCTGCCACTCTCTCCTCCTTCTGCGACATATTTGGATTAGATCATGTCTTTACTGTCTGCATGACTTATTATTAGAGCCAGTATGATTCGATCTGGACTATGGACAATCATTTTGTCCTTTGCATCTCTGTTTCTGCTAATTTGTAGAACTTACCAAGAGTGAAGAGTTTTTTTTAATCCAAATGTTTGTTATGTCTCTGATGCCCTTTTGGCATCAGAGTGCAGTTATTTGCAGTGTTATTTGCACTGCATAATGCCTCTATGTTTGCTTTATGCCTGCTGCTGTTCTCTCCTCATGTTCTGCTATCGACACGCTATTTGATTAGCTCCTCAATATTTTTTCTTGTTCAAAGGAATCTCCAGTAGCATGAACTTTGATGAAGAAGAGGATGAAGATGATTTGGTCAGCTCAAGTTCATCTCAGCTCAACAGCAACACAAGACCTGGATCTGCCACCAGCAAAAAGTCCAGCAAGGTAGACTGTTTTCTCTGCTTTTTTAAAAGTGGTTAATTAATTTAAGTAAATTAAAGGGTTAGTTCACCCAAAAATTAAAATTAGGCTGCGTTTTACTCACCCCCGAAGCATTCTAGGTGTATATGACTTTCTTCTTTCAGACGAATCCAGTCTGAGTTATTTTAAAAATTGTCTTTGATCTTTCAAGCTGTTTAATGCCACTCAGCAGGTGTTCGCCCATCCATAAAAAGAGGGGGAAGTCGTGGCCTAATGGTTAGAGAGTCGGACTCGTAACCCAAAGGTTGCAGGTTCGAGTCTCGTACCGGCAGGGATTGTAGGTGGGGGAGTGAATGTACAGCACTCTCTTCCACCTTCAATACCACGACTGAGGTGCCCTTGAGCAAGGCACTGAACACCCAACTGCTCCCCGTGTGCTGCAGCATAAATGGCTGCCCACTGCTGGTGTGTGTGTTCACTGCTGTGTGTGTGTGCACTTTGGATGGGTTAAATGCAGAGCACTAATTCCAAGTATGGGCCACATGTCACGTCACTTTCACAAAAAAGTGTCTCACAAGTTGGCCTTCTGTAGCGAATCGATGCGTTTTTGTAAGAAAAGTATCCATATTCAAAACGTAATAATCACTTGAATCTAGCTTACACTCACTGTTGTAAACAGAAGCAGTTCTGGGGGAATGACGTATGAGGTCAGTGTTGCGCATGCGCCAGTGAGTCTCGTGAAAACCAACGTTTGTTTACAGGATCAAAGGAAGCAATGTTTCCTTACTTTAGCAAAGGAAAACCAGTCTCCTCTTGGCTTATATCGAAATCCTCTGACATTCTTCTTTACAAATCCTCGTTTTGTACTTCTAATTCTTGACCGTTGTTTTGTTTTGATCTCTCCACTGCGTTTCCACGTGCGTCACTTCTGACCTCATACGTCATTCCCCCAGAACTGCTTCTGTTTACAACAGTGAGTGTAAGCTAGATTCAAGTGATTATTACGTTTTGAATATGGATATTTTTCTTACAAAAACGCATCGATTCGCTACAGAAGGCCTTTGCTCACCCCCCGGAGCCATGTGAGACACTTTTTTTTTATGGATAGGCGATTTTTATTTAAGTTCTTTTGGACTGAAGCAATGCAACACCTGCTGAGTGGCATTAAACAGCTTGAAAGATCAAAGACAATTTTTAATATAACTCCGACTGGATTCGTCTGAAAGAAGAAAGTCATATACACCTAGGATGCCTCGGGGTGAGTAAAACGCAGCCTAATTTTCATTTTTGGGTGAACTAACACTTTAAGTTGATTTTTCAGTTTTACACAATGTGAGCAATAGATGCAGACGGCATGGAAGCATGGAGGGAAACAAATCATGGTTACCATAGCTACCTATTCATTGCTAAGAGGAGACTGAAGATAAATATTTATTATACCATTTAAAAGTTTGGTGTCATTTATTTTTTTATTTTTTTTAAAGCATCATTATTATGGTACTATATACAAGTTATGATAGGTCATGCTTAATATGTAAAACTCTTTTTACAGTATGTACCAGAGGGTCACTGTTCTGTCACTCTGTACACCAAGGGGTCCTTGGCCTGCAAAAGGTTAAAGATCCGTGGATTAGATGCAGTTCAGCACCAAAAAGATTCTGACTTAACCACCACACCCACAGTATATAATGCATTGTTGATTGAATTTATATAATTTTTGTTGATTCCCCAACTAGCAGTTTTGCATAGTGAAGGTCATTCCTTGTCCATTGCTGTCTAAACTGAAGCATGACTGCTATTTTGAGCAGTATATGTGCGTTAGCTCCAAATGTGAACTCCTCTGTGTCCAGTTATTTTACATGTACAATGCTGACACAAGCAGTCTTTGTATTGTCATGCTAGGATGTATTCTCTTGTGTCTATCTTGGCACAAACCCTGCAATGCTGGAAATGGAGGGTCAGAGTCCTGTTGTTTCCTATGGCAACAGTGAAATGATTACTTTCTTAAAATAACTTGATGGAAACCGTGCATGTTTGAAGCCCCTGCTCTTACCACTGTCACTGGTGATCACATTGTGCAGTGTTTTGTAGAAAATAAAAATGTATTACTAAGAAAAATGTATTAGTAGATAAGTCAAATAGGGAGAATACCTGCAGTGTTATGCAGTGTGGCTGTAATATATTCTGAAGATTCTGAACATTTTTATGCTTTTATTAATTGAGAGACTACATGGACATTTTAAAAATGTATTTATTTGTCACACTGCAGAAAAAAATTATAAAGAGAAATGCATTAAACTAAAATCTGTAAACTTTAAAGAAATGGTGACCACTTACAGCATCCTTATCTCATAATTTTCTCTTTTGCATATACATATATCATATATATATATTTACCTAAAATATTGATGTTGGAAAAAACAATTGTGCATGTTATTTGTCTTTTATCCAAGTTATTCTAGTAAACTAAAGTCATGGAGTCCAAATTTATTTATTTATTTGGTTGTATAGTGGCTCATCCATGTCTCTTGGGCCTGACCC
This sequence comes from Sinocyclocheilus grahami, assembly GCF_001515645.1. Lineage (NCBI taxonomy): Eukaryota > Metazoa > Chordata > Actinopteri > Cypriniformes > Cyprinidae > Sinocyclocheilus > Sinocyclocheilus grahami. The sequence continues at coordinate 1,426,633 of NW_015505189.1, read as the reverse complement.
TGCTAACGTCACTGGGCTGCTTTGCTGCTCTTTAACATTTCAGTTTTAATCCAGCTGCTTGCATTTCAGACCACAGGGACATTTGATTCATTTACACTGGGGTCCAAATGTCTGAGTGCACTAGTGAAAATGCTTGTATTATGCAGTCTGTACAATGGAGTTGGGAGTTCATATCACATTTTACATTATCTCTTTATTTTACATTTTGTGAAATTTGTTGTTGTTTTCCAGGTTTAAATATAACAAATGTCTTCATTTTCAGTGGGGGTTCAGATGTTTATTTATTTATTAGAATACAGTTTTACCACATTTAGCATTAACCCCCTCCTCCCCTAGGTTTACATTAAAAATAAAACAAAAATCGCAAATGAGGTCTCGGACCTCAGATTTATTTATTTATTTATCATTTTTTCCATTGTAACTGTGTTCCATTATAACTGTGACATTGTAACATTGTGTTCTACTTTTTTCAGGTTTAAAAAAACCTACATTTACAATAAGATCTTTATTTATCTATTTATTTACCCAGAAGTTTACATATTTTTCTTATTGTACAGTAACTTATCTTTGATTTACAAAATGTCTTACAAAAATCAGCTTTTTTCTAATGTCTCTGGCTTTTGGATTAATTAATTTATTGTTTGTTTATTTGTTGAATGTTTATATATGAATGTGGTTGTGAATTTGTAATAATCAAAATGTACACTTCTTTTAACATAAATTTATAATTGACTAGGATCAATCTGTATCTGCCTAATCAATGTGACAGGAGGCGACCTCAGCTTCCACCCCATTGGCCAATGAACCATCCATCGACCTAGATGACCTAGAGGAGTTCATTCTCAGACCCGCACCCCAAGGAGTGACTGTGAAATGCAGGATCACACGGGATAAGAAGGGCATGGACAGGGGCATGTACCCCACCTACTACCTCCATCTGGAGAGAGAGGATGGCAAGAAGGTCAGACACATCAAAACTGATTATTTCCATGTTTTTCTAAAGAGTTTTGCCTTATTTGGAAGTCATCATTGTTGTGCACCAGCAATCAAGCCCAATCAGTGACACTCCATTCCTCCAATTTGCCAAAGGGCTTGAAATGATTGATGCTGATGAAAGGAACCAACTTTAACCTGAAGGGAGATTTAGCTAAATGACAACTGAACATAATATTGCTGCGCTTGGCAAATGCTTATCCTAAAAATATCAGGACTAAATCATAAATCATATGTTAAAAACAATGTGTTATAGCCATCTTATTTACCTAATAGAATAATACATATAGCCAACTTCCCTGTATGTATCTGTATGGGTTTCATAGTTGTTTATGCCATTTCTCAAAACAAAATATGGAAATACTGTCTCTGATTGTTTATGTCTCAATCGCTATCAGATGTTTTTGATGTCAGTTTTGTGCTGCTGTTTCGGTGTCCAATTAAATTCTGTTATACATTAGATTTTCCTTTTAGCTGGGAGGAAGAGAAAGAAGAGCAAAACATCCAATTACCTCATCTCCATCGACCCTACTGACCTATCACGAGGCGGCGAGAGCTTTATTGGCAAACTGAGGTACATTTAAAGATGATTCATTGTGTTGTGTGATTCATAAGGTAGCGTAACTTAAATCTATGCTGCTCTTAGAGACAAGAGACATGTGTCTCTTTCTAAACATTCAAGAGGGACCTTTAATGAGTCTGTGTGCATGTGTGCACTGCTGAACCTATTTAAAACTGTAATTAGGTTCATTGCTGGTGTGCAGGAGTGTCCCCATTCATATGAGGAGAAAGCAACTGTGTGCATTCTAATGTCTGAGTCTCATTACAGCACATATAAAAACATACATTTTTGATATTAAAAATGATCATCTTTAAGCTTTGTGTGCTACTTGGTTTACAAGCCAATGGACAATAGTAATTTTAGAACAATATTAACCTTAAAATGTAATTAATGTTGTATAATTAAAATCTGTAGTAGAATTTATTGAACATTTAATTTGTACTTTTAATACAATTCTTTTGTAAAAGAATGTTAAGTACATATAGTAAATTATATATTATATCTGGAGATATACACTGGCCTCAAAATGTATTTGGACACTTGTAAGCCACAATTAGAAATGTATAACATAATTGCATTATTTAGAAAATATCAAAACGTGTCATTTATTTGAAAGAAATATATCACAAATACACGTTTCAGTAAAAACATTTTACAAAATTAAGTTTGTTAGGTTTCAGTATATGACAGTAAATATATAGTTTAAAATAGAGATACAAAGTCTAACTGTCCAACATTGCGGAACATGTTCATTTGATGAACTACAACTGGTGGTTATTCTGCTAGTGTGATTGTGAGGGAAATTGACTTCATACATCCTTCTAAAATTACCTGTTTAAAAATAATTGAAAACGTGTTTCAGAAAAGTGATGTTAGTTCTGAGAAAAGCTCTAGCATGACTTGCTTGCCAAAGCCACTCAGTTTGATATTTTGTATCTCATGCAATGAAAATCAGATATTTTAAATAGTGTTTTTAGTGTCCAAAAGTGTCCAAACACTACATATTCCAGAGATGGATTTATTTTAGAAGCCACACAGAGAAGTACCTGTTTGTTTTGTCTGTATTCTCATCCCTGTATTCTCTCTTTCGTGAATGCAGCGGATTACATTGTGATGCAGTTTGGTCGTGTAGCAGAGGATGTCTTTACAATGGACTACAACTACCCCATGTGTGCCCTGCAGGCGTTTGCTATTGCTCTGTCCAGTTTTGACAGCAAGCTAGCCTGTGAGTAGCCATCTCTCTCTGCCAGCCACAAGCACGACAGGACCCAGCCAGACTGCTTTACAGTCCCAATCACTGAGTAAAGGGCTGCGGTGAACTCCCAAGCAGCAGGGTCCCTCTCTCAAGATCCTCCTTTGGAGGCATGAATGCGTATCGAGTATGTTTCTTTGTGTGAATGTGCGTGAGCAAGGTGACATTTCTGCTTTTTCAAAAAGGGCATCACAGTTGGGGGAAAGCACAAAGACTTCAAAGCTCAAATGCGGGAGATTATCAGAAGAGGATGCATTCGTTTGAATCGACAGTCAAAAATATCCTACTCACTTTCTTTACTTAATCGTCAAGCTAAAACTAACCTTTTGCTAATGTTAAAATAAGGATCTTTTACAGTAGTACTTGTGTCCCTAAGATTAAAAACAAAAATCATTTTTCCATGGTCATAATTTTAAAAGAATTAATGTTCACTAACCAATCAATTATGATTTTTCACAAGAAATATAACATGTAGCTGTGATATAACAGTTTGGATATTTGATTTAATGCACTTTTGTAAAATGACTTTCATATGTGACATTTCTTCAGTTATACATGTCACTTGTTTCATACATGTCTTTTAAATATGTAATGTATCAATTCATGCTTCACAAGAACTCCAAAGCCAGTATGAAGTATGACAGACTAACATATTTATCCACTATTTATGTATTTATAGATTTCCATACCATCTGCTGCTTGTGTCTTACCCCGTGCCCATAATTCATGCTTCAAGCACAAAGCTTGACCAAGGTGCCTTCGCATTCGAGCTTTTGGTGTGGATTTCTTAAAAATCAACTGATGAATGTGTGACATTTGCACAAAATAGACATAATCATTATCACTTCTGCAAACAGTTTAGCTACAGTTTTTAAGGGAACATGAGACTCAAAAATGACTTTTATATTATTAGAACAAACCAAAATGAATGGTTCACCAAATCCAGGTCCACACCAGTAGCTCTAGTGTGAAAGCCCCTGAAGTCCTACATGGTGGATGAAGTGTGTAGTAAGTCATTTTATGTGAGGGTCAATATCAGGGTAAGTACATTATCATCTCATACTGACCCACTACATTTGTAGGGTAATGTACTGGGCACTTTATTCAGATATTAATGGTTGAAAGCTGTAAATATTGTGCCTTTGGACAAAACACTTGTGATGCTCGAAGTTGGTGAGATGCTACATTGTTTTCTTAAGCCAGTGTTGTTTATCATGCAGTTAATTTTAAGCTTCTGCCTTTTTTCTTGAGAACAATGCATATAGCATTTTAAGTAAAAAACAAACAAACAAACAATAACAACTAATATTTAGAATGTTAATCCAGGATAAAGAGATATTTGCTGCAAATGTCATACCATTTTTGTTACTAATCTTTTTGTCATAGAAATGTGGCTTCAGATATCACATTTTGAAATATATCTTTTCCCCCAGAAAAGTATTTTTAATATTTTTTTAAGGAAAAATTATAAAACATATATTAAATTCTTTGGCAAAATTGCAAAGAAATCTGTGTAAGGTATCAAAGTTTTTTTTATTCTGCTTGGTTTCTGTTCCTCTTCGTTTTCACCTGGGTACTCGAGTTTCTCATCATCCTCATCAATACTTTTAGGAAGACAGGGCTGGTCTTCTCTAATCTCGTCTTCTTCCTCCTCCTCCTCTTCCTCCTCCTCCTCCTCCTCCTCCTCCTCTTCATATTCCTCTTCTTCTTTGTCCTCTTCATTTTCTCCTTCATTATTCTCCACTTTCACCTCCTCATTAGTACACACATCATCAGGCTCATCCTCTTCCTCCTCTTCTTCCTTCTCCATTCTCTCAGCAAGCTCCTCTGCTGTGAGTATGACTTGGTCTGGTTCTTCAAGTATAACACTAGGCAATCTGCGTCTGCGGGAGGTCATGTCATACTCTGGGTAGGTCTCCTCTGGATAGCCTTGGGAAGCAGTGAATAAAATTTAATTCAAGAAACAAAAAACAACAGCGGACCCAATACAAAGCCTTGAAGTATACCTTCCCAGTCTGCAGTGTAGGGGGCCTCCTCGGCCTCCTCCTCTGGTGAAGCTTCCTCTCGCAACTGTCTCTCCCGCATCATTTGGGTGATCTCCTTCAACTGTTTGAGCTTTCTCTCCTCACGCTTCCGTGTGCCTCTGCGTGACCTGAAGTCAGAACAAGTGGTGAGTCAGAAACTACTTTAATACAAGTAACATATCACAATCACTGCAAAAACCACATACACATTTCTTGCTATAATTATGAAGCTGCAAAACAAATATACCACTGTTGCTCATTATTTTAAAAAGTAATTAAAACTTGTCTTAACTAATTACATACTAAAAATAGAAAAGGAAACAAATACATTTCCTCAGAAGAATATGGATCTATGTTCTGTGAATGTAAAAAAATATATATATACATTGTATTTGGCAGATCCTTTTATCCAAAGCGACTTACACTGCTCTAGGTATGCATTTTAGCAGTTAATGCATTTCCTGGAATTCATAATGCTGTGAACTAGCACATTTCCTTTTTAAAATGGATTCCATTCGAAGTTGCATGCAGATCATGTCAGTGCTCTGTCAGCTCTTTGATCAGTAAGATACTGGATGGTGCAAGGAGAGAAATATGATCTGATTACCTGGCAGATGGGTGGACAACTTTAGATAGTCTCTTTTCTCTGCCTTTTTCACTCATTCTGGCCTGCATCTGCACCAGCTGACAAGTAGCTGCCAGGGAGACAATTGAATGAGGTTTAGAATCACATAATATACAGAGATTCACTCAAACATGTGGCCGCCACACTTTGTAGTTTCATTTAAATCATAAATTCATTTAAATAGCAAAATTGTAAGAATAGTTTGAGCTTTTCATACACATGCTGTACAGGGAGTAAGTGCGGTACTGATGCTCTGTCAGTTGCCTCCTCCACCCTTTGGCATCCATTTGTTGAATAGAGCTAAACCTCTTACTACTGATCCAAAAGATCAGTTAATTGGTATTAGGAGTAGCTAGGCTTATAAACCATTACTTCTGATTGTTAATCCGGGTTGAACAAAAGGGAGAGAACAAAGCTTGCCAGGTCTTGGACAGGATCTTAATCTACCTTATCTGGAGTTGCATGTGGGTTAGCTACTGAAATGCTGAGAATGCATGCAATAAGAGTAAAACAGAAATGTGATTTTAAAAAAGGTCACAATCTGACAATATCACGCCACTAAGATGAGCATCATTATTAGGTACATAATGTTGTCCAACTAGGGTTGATGTATATGCAAACTCACGCATCTCTTCAAATGTGTATTCTGACTGCAGCATAGGGAATCTGCACCCTTGTCGATGAGGTTTGTCCTTAGAGGTCAGCTGTTGAAAGATCAGAGTAAGCATAACTGATTCAGCTACTGATAGCATATATATATATATATATATATATATATATGTGTGTGTGTGTGTGTGTGTGTGTGTGTGTGTACTTATACACACAACCACATTAAAAACCAATGGCAATAAAATACTTTTTTTTTTTTTATTATTACAGCAGATGTAACCCCACCATTAAAAAGTTTGGGGTCAGAATTTTTTTTGAAGAAATTAATTATTTTCTTCAGCTAGGATATTTTAAATTGATCAGAGGCGACAGTAAAGACATTTCTGGACTGATTTCTGAAAGATCATGTGACCCTGAAGATTGTAACAATTGCTGCTGAAAATTCAGCTTTGCCATCACAGGAATTAATTACATTTTAAAATACATTAAAATACAAAACAGTTCTTTTAAACATTTCACAATATTACTGTTTTTTTGTTGTTGTTTTTTTATCAAATAAATGCAACCTTGTAAGAATAAGAGACTTCTTTCAAAAACATTAAAAATCTCACTGACCCCAAACTTTTGAACATTTCTGTATATATTAAAGCACCTGTTAGATCTTTTCTCTAGGAGAATAATTCTTACAGGAGAGCTGCTGAACGGAGCCGTTTTCCAAATAGCTTCTGATAAGACTCACTTTAAAGAACAAGTAGATGATATAAAGGAAAATCCCAAAGCCATAGACGGGGATGACCTGGCCCAGGAGATTCGGCTTGCCAACACCTTTGGCTCTGGCAATGGCCTCTGGGCTGTAATGCTTGATGTAATGAGATTCTGTATCCCAGTGATCATGATCTTCAGAGAATGAATGTCTGTGTCGTGGGGGAGGAAAATGTCCTGGTCCAACTTCAAAAATAAATACAATTATTTTATAGAGACTGCACTAAAAAGAGCAATTTCTAGTCAATTTTTCTGTGGTTATCAAAAATATTAATGACAAAAATAAACAGAACTAAACTAAATGACAATGAAAGCTCCTTATAATGTTTTAATGATGTTACTGTGTTTTGCTTTTTTTAAGATGTAGGAATAAATAAGGATAGATTTGTTTTGGAAATGAATGTGATCCTCACATTATGAATCCACACACGGGGAGCTGGTAGAGGTTAACAGGGGACCTGAGCACAGAGATCACAGGGATGGTCAAATCAGCACTGACCTTACTGAAACACTAAATGAAGGGATGATGAAGGATTACATTTTTGTCTCATCTTACCCTTCGACTGCGCTGTTTCTTTCTTCACTCTGGGTAAAAATAATTTGGGTAGAAATAAAGACATACAGAGGACGATGCAAGAAATCAAGGTGATCTTCTGACTTGTTGAAACAGCCATATCGATACGACAGAGAAAGTCGATGCTGTAGAACAAACGGTGACAAGCGTCACGACATCACTTTTACGAAATTTCCTGTTGATTCGCTGAAGCGGATATGACTGGAAACATTAATCCGCCTTCTGGTTCTGGGTGAGATTAGACTGACGGCAATGCAGATTTAATGAGCATGTGGGAAAAAAACATTTCCAGTTTTCAAAGAAATGGAGGCAATTGGAAAAGTGAATTGGTCCTTAAGTTCGGCATGGTGATATAATGTGAATGTACATGAGTGCTGATATTTCCTGCAGAGCTCAAACTCTTTCTCCAGGCCAGCTCATCTTTTATCTGTCTACTGAGCTGCTCTGTTATCAACGTTTTAACTGCCTAATTATTCTCCATTAGGCTCAATTTAAGTACAATGTTTGCACTGCTACAAAAGTCGCCTCATAGAAACCCACAAGGCCTGTGCTGTGTGCAGAAAGCTGTTTTTATGTTCTCCAAAAAAAAAGTTTTTTCTGCTTTTCTATGAAACTTGCATATATCGTTTCTGCTAAAAGCAAAATATGCCATTGACTCTTATGAAACGCTTGTGTCCCTTCCTGTCGTGTGAGCGATAAATTCACATACATGGCAATCTACACACTTTCACCAAACAAAATTGCTTTCAGAAATAGCAATCGTTTTCTTTCTCTATATTCATACAAATGATTTGTTGTGCAATGTCACCTTTCTCAGTACTGGCAGACCAGGTTCGCATCTGACCCCTTTTCGCTCTCTCTCTCTTTCTGGCTCTGTCTAAATCAGTCAATTTATTTCCAAATTGCAAGTTGAGTGTGGGAGCAAGGGCTTCTTTCACTGCTGGGATGAAATATTAAATCAATGCACACTCCCATATATCGAGTGGGCTTTAATTTTTATTTAATATTGATGGGAATGAAGCTGACTTTGAGTGTCGTACTGTTACAAATCCTGGGGCCTTTATATTCATGGAGGAGAGACAGAGATGGTGAGTGAATGTGCTGGAATAATGCAACCTGTGGAAGCTTGGCTGTGTGAGCCAGGCCTTGAGACACCAGCCAGTTGTCATCCTCCATTTGTTAACATGAGGAGAGCAGGACGGCACATATGAGACTTTGAATAATCTTGAACTGAGATATTATCAGGTGGATGCTCAAAAGTAGATTCATAATCTGAGTTCAAATGCTTGCCAGACCTTCAACCTGTTGTCATACTGTGGAATGGGGAAGTGATGTCGGACATGTGTGTGAGCGTGTAAGAATAAAGCATAACTGGACAGTATTGTGAATGTGTTGATGATGTATTATGCGGTGAAGAGAAGCGGCAGATGGGCATCCTGATTAAGGCTGAAAAGCAGTGTAAATAGTAATCTGATCTGTAGCTGCGCCGTGCGTGTGGGAAAGCAGCTTGGGCCTTGGCCAGAGAGCACTGATGTCCAGCACAAGATGTCACATTACTCGCTACTGCGCCCCTGACTCAGCCAGAGTTTAAGGGGTCAAAGGTCAAAATGCATGAATGATTTTTGGCAAATGTTTTGAACAGTATGTAAACTATATTAGAATATTGTTTTGTGAATTTTATCCTCCAAACAGTTTATCCTCAGATAAACAAGTCAACACAATAAAACCAATCTGGCATACAGATGAAGCCAGCTTTATCTATATTATTAAATTACAGGAAGGTTGAAATAGATAGACAGACAGACAGACAGTTGTGAATGTGTTGATGATGTATTATGCGGTGAAGAGAAGCGGCAGATGGGCATCCTGATTAAGGCTGAAAAGCAGTGTAAATAGTAATCTGATCTGTAGCTGCGCCGTGCGTGTGGGAAAGCAGCTTGGGCCTTGGCCAGAGAGCACTGATGTCCAGCACAAGATGTCACATTACTCGCTACTGCGCCCCTGACTCAGCCAGAGTTTAAGGGGTCAAAGGTCAAAATGCATGAATGATTTTTGGCAAATGTTTTGAACAGTATGTAAACTATATTAGAATATTGTTTTGTGAATTTTATCCTCCAAACAGTTTATCCTCAGTTAAACAAGTCAACACAATAAAACCAATCTGGCATACAGATGAAGCCAGCTTTATCTATATTATTAAATTACAGGAAGGTTGAAATAGATAGACAGACAGACAGACAGACAGACAGATAGACAGATAGATAGATAGATAGATAGATATGTGAATTGAACTTCAATATCACAGGAAAAAATATATATATGAAATACTGAAACCTTTATAAATATTATAAATGATAAATATTAATACATTATAAATATATTTACTGTCATTTTTGGTTAATTTAATGTGTCCTTGCTAAATAAAATTAGTAATTTCTTAAAAAAAAAAAAACTCACCCCAAACTTTTGAACTGTAGGGTATATATGACATTAGAATACATGCCTATACAGTAATTAATTTTCAAAACCTAACCTGAGTAACATTCACTGGAGTAAAAATTGTGACATCTAGTCCCTGTCTCCACTATATTGCCCCTGTGGATTTCAGATAATTGCAAGTGCATGCATACACTATAAAAATACTATAAACAAATAATTACCACAGCTAGTGTTGCATTTGCATTGAAATGGTTGTTTATGAAGCCCATGCCAGTTTTCATTAAACTGCTCAGTGACAAACTATATGGCACAAATGTCAGTGTATTAAAACTGGTGCAAATTCCTTCCAGCAAGGTAATTACATGTGCCCGACCTATCGTTTTAAAGGTAAGCCATAACCGATTGTGTTTTCTTTTCACACAGGAAACAAGCAATTGATTGGCTTTGTTTGACATCTAGAGTTGTTTGCCAGTGCATTGCATCTTTGTTGTGGACGCTGTATGTGGTGGAGAGAGTGTGGGCAGACGGAGAGGGCCGCTGTGAGGGGGGAGAAGGTGCAGAGGTTCAGCTGATAGAAGCTTTGATCTCAAACAGCAGGGGGGAAATGACATTATTTAAGGTGCCTCACCAGCACGACACTGCTCTCGCTGTGCTGTGAAATTGCAGGTTCAGTTGCACATGGCTGAAATGCCAGACACACACACACACTTGTGCATAAACACACAGACAAGCATATTAGCAGAAACCTACCCACAAGCGAGTCGGCATCACAAGCACACACATGCCTCAGTAATGTAAATGCTTCAGATACATGTGGACTCTTCAAGTGTGACAGAAAGCTGTTTGTTTTTACATGGGTTGACTCAGAGTGGATGTCTGGCCATGAATTTAGTTTGGGATAGACAAAATAGAATTCAGACTTGAGATAAACTTTAGATTAGATATTTATGTTTTTTTACACTGTATAATAATGACAAGCATAACATCAGCATATATAATCATACAGTACCTATATACATAACAATAATCAACCCCATTATTTCAGAGGTGCATGAACAAAAATTTTCTTGAAAGACTCCATGAACTTGAAACAAACCAAATGATCATGGAATGGTATTTTCATATCCCATAATAAATGTTTCTTAATATAATGCATACAATGTTAAGCTCTTTCAAACTCTTTCTAAAACTTTCACAGTTTTAATTGATTTTTGTTTCATAGAAAATCATATTGTGTCAATATAACGCTTTATTTCCTTCCTAAAAGAAAAAAGCATTTTAGGAATAGCCTTTTTTTTATTGCATAACAAGAACATAACATACATACATAGAGGATCACAGTATTTTCTTTTAGGAATAGCATTTTTTTTATTGCAGAGAACGGGAACATACAGAAGAATAAGCATACATCACATAATATAAACCACAAAAATAAAATGGAATCAAAGCACTACATTTTTTTAAATAAAAATAAAGATAAGAGATCATGAAGAGATCAAAGGCAGAGCAAATCCTAACAGTCCTTATAGCTTTCTTATTAGTTGATACTGAAAATAATTTTCCATTTCTTTTAGGAAAACAGGTCTACATTCGCATTTGTGGATGTGAAATTTGCTTAGGAAAAAAATGTAATTAATAACAAAACAGATATTTTCGTTTGTGGGGTCTGAGTCATAATACCCAAATATAATGTTTTTCATATGTACTGAGAAGCCTGGCAAAATCTTACACTTGACAAACACACCAATATCATCCCAAAACTTCTGAGTGTAGTGACATGACCAAAATAAGTGTACCACAGTTTCTTCAGAATTCGAACAAAAAGAGCATGTTAGCTCAATGTCAGATTTAAATCTTTGTATAAACCTCTTTACAGGGTAGAACCTGTGTATGAGCTTAAAAGACATTTCTTTCACTTTGTTTGTGAGAAAGAATTTTTGCTGTAGAGACCAGATTTTTTTTCCAATAAAGGTTAACAAACAAATTTTTCCAAAAGGAAATACAGGGTAGAACCTGTGTATGAGCTTAAAAGACATTTCTTTCACTTTGTTTGTGAGAAAGAATTTTTGCTGTAGAGACCAGATTTTTTTTTTCCAATTAAGGTTAACAAACAAATTATTCCAAAAGGAAATCACAGGTGGAACAGAAATCAGATTCTTAAGAAATAAAGATCGTATTTTATAATTTTTGTTGGAATAGCCTTTAACTAGCAAGTCAGGTCCTTGATGACATCATCATGTAGGAAGTGACATAATTTTTGGTGTGAATACAACAGGCCAAAATGAGTAAGTATTAGCATTGATTTTTTTTATATATTTTTGCTTGTTTATCTTGCTCTTACATGTTACATCCTTAAAATAAAATTACAGAAATTGGCGTGATAACATCAAATGGTCAAAAAATGGGTACAATATAAAAGTTAAAACCAGCACGTAAGCGTAGTAATATTTCAACAGTGATTGTAAAACAGGAATAAAATGACCGCATATTTCTTTTCTAAGTTCAAAGGCACTCTTTCTGTTAACTGAATTTAAAGTAGCACAATACGAGTGGAGGGATACTTTAGTCAACAAAAAAGCTTGGTTGCTGCTTGTTGAAAAAAACAGCATATGCTGGTTAGGTATGTTTTGATGCTGGGATGCTGGTTTATGCTGGTCCTTTGCTGGTTTATGCTGGTCCTTTTGCTGGTTTATGCTGGTCCTTTGCCAGCACATGACCAGCATAAACCAGCAAAGGACCAGCAAAGGACAAGCTTAAACCAGCAAAGGACCAGCTTAAACCAGCATCCCAGCATCAAAACATACCTAACCAGCATATGCTGTTTTTTTCAACAGGGGTAATCGTGAGAATCTAGCGATATTCACATTTTACCGCAGATGGATGAAGTCTTCGCTGCTCGCTCTCTTAAAGGAGATAAAGAGACTGCAGATGTGTTGCTGTGTTTTTATAATTAATGCTTATGATGTTCGTGTTTCTGTTTTGTTGTTGGCTTTCTTGTCCTTACCATTATTTGTCGTTGTCGATGTACTTATTATGAACGTCTCTCTCTACCCAAGTCAAGGTCAGGATGTGCAGTCTGACAGTCATTCTGGACCCAATAAAATAATTGATTGCATATAGTATCCGTCTTAAAGAAATGGATCAATCACAAATTAATTCTATTCACAGCCAAAGTTTTTAACATTTAAGAGATTTTAAAAAAAATTTATAGTTTTTTTAAACTAGCCAATAAAAATGGAAATACTGAAGTTTGGTCTTCTGATAAAGCTGCCATATAGCTTCAGTCTTGGAGTAAAATGCACTAGTCTTTTCATTTGTCCTTTAGGAGCCATGGTCAATATTAACTGTTATTGTACAGGTAAACAGTTGTGTTAAAATTGTACATTTTGTAAAAACTATTCCCTTAAAGTTGAGTGTTTATGAAATGTAATTTCCACTGTAAACGCAACATCCCAAACAACTAAAAGGAAAGTGAATAGGACATGAGTGCTTTGGCATTAAAACTTTACATATATATAGAAAATGAATTGCTGCATGAGTCAGATGAGTATGTGATTCACATTTAAAACAAGCATATGTATTTAAACCATACAAGAGGAACATTTTATATAGAGAGAGTTGATTCAGTTGAATATTTGCTTCAGCTGTGCCCCTGATGGATCCTAGGCATCTGAACTCTGAGTTTAAATGAGTAACAGGACAGAATATCATTGGTGTGTGCTTTGTGTGTAGAGCAGGCACCTTGAATGGCCTTAACCAGCTTTAATAGGTGATAATGATTAGTGCTCTATTAAAAAAAGAAACGAAGAACAGATAGAAAAGAGAGAGTAAGAAGGAGAGAGCGCTTCTTCACACAATTATTAACAAGTTAACTTTGTAGTGGAGACACTTTATCCCCGAGGACAAACAACCCAAATGTTTGCAAAATATAATTAAGCCGAGGCATCTTTAAATGTCATTGCAGCCTGTGCCATGTTTCAAATTGTTCTGCATCAACAGAATTTAACGAGATGGCGAAGGAATCCATTCCCTGCAAGCATGTGATAAGCCACACATACAGTGGAGCACTTTCATTGATTGCCAAAATAAAGCATTTTGTATGCAAATGGGGGAATGAAGTGCATAAGCTGATTCAGCCTCATGGACACCAAATAATGGCCTTTACCATTAATACTCTCGCATGCTATCCATTGAAACGTTCATCTTCCGTTGAATGGCTCTGAAACATTTACAAA